>NC_141539.1:82242500-82605000 GCF_021556685.1 Rattus norvegicus | reverse complement strand
AAGACGTATCTGTGTGTACACACACACATAGTTTGCTTGCATCCCGTCAACATTTTTAGGTTGTATACTTTTAAAATGTGAGATTCCCAACTCAGAAAGGATTCCCTGTTTCAACAGGTAGCAACAGTGGGGATCTCATTCATGAAGTGGTTATCATAACAAATAACCAGTGACACCTTTGACTTGTACCTGTTGAAAATTTGAAGTGGTTCACCACTAGGGGCCACTCTGTTCTTGAAGCTTAAACCAAGTCACAAGTTCAACAACAGTAGAACATTATGAATTAAATGGAGCAAATTTGTGGGAATTTGATATATGAATTATAATCATATTTTACTATTAATATACTAATGATTGAAGCATCAACTTGTCAGGATTTCTGTTTAAAGATGACTTTTTTTAGATATTATGCAAATCCATTTTATCGCTGGACATGAGAAAATCATTCATCAAGTCAGTAAAATTCTGCTAACTTTCCTAAAGGAGTTAGGTGTGGTTTGATAATCTTAGAAGAGGGAGCCATTAATTTAATGTCTACATCAGCTTTCACCACCACGTAGAGAAAGCTTTTTAATGGTTCTACTCTGGCTTGATTACCCATAAAGCGATAATAAGCTTATCTCCCTCTCACGAGTGTTAGGAAGGAGACTTGGTTGAAGTGTGGAAATCATCCTGATGATAGAAACGGCTAATTATTATTATGCAAAATGATGCAATGATAGTAAAAACAATCAATGAATTCATGACAGGGGGAGAGAATTGCCTGGTGATCCAGCTACAAAGGAAAACAGCAGTCTTGTTTGGTAATTAAAAATTGTCTTTTTATGTTGCATTGACAAATAAGACCAAATACATGTTTCTTCTATATTGTGACATTTGGTTTCAGAGTAGTCTCTGGTTCACAAAATAGATCCAGCTGTCTGACCTAAAACTTGCAGTGGAAGATTGAGCAGGGCTGCTCTTCCCCTAGAAGACTTCAGGAAACAGCACCTTTGAGATCTTTGAAACTGTCAGAACAACAGAGGCTCAATAAACATACATGTATATTTGATGTTTTCTCAAGAATCTCAGGGAAATGCACAGCAGAAAAGGAGAAAGCAACTTTGACCGGTGTAGAATTTTTGAACATGGCAATAACTCACATGGCACCAAAGGCCTCACGAAGTAGCTGAAGTGAGTCAGTGAAAAATAAGCATGAGAGAAACTCCAGAGAGGAAAGGTGCCTGGAAACCCTGGGGTCTGAAGAAGCCCTTTGGCAGTCCCAAGACGGTAGTACCCATAGCTTTACAGATGTGAGAGGACTAAGGGGTTTTGTTTATTTTCTAACTCTAATTCCAGGACCACATCTCTAGACAAGTGAGCCTCTTTTCTTCCTCTGTTCACCCTGAGAGTTTTGGTCCTTTTTTTTTTTTTCTAGTTTTCTCAAAATGGAAGGTTTAGGTGTAATCTTTGGACCACTGAGTTGTGATTAAAAGCAATTATGTGGACCAAATGCTACATCTGACTACTTCCCATCAGGTGAATATCTTCCTTTGGGGGTGATTTATTAGGTGACCTCCCCTGAACTTGACCTTGTTTGTGTGCTCCATCACAGGGCAGAATTGTTGACTCTGTGTGAATCTTGAAACCAAATTATTTCTGTCTCATATATACTTATGTGTCCTAACATATGCCTAAACACAATTTCACTGGGAACTTAATTGATTTAAATATTTTTTATCATTAATTGTTATTATTATTGAGGCAGGGTCTTGCTATGTAGCCCTGGCTGACCTAGAACTCTTTAAGAAGACCAGACTGGCCTAGAACTCACAGTGACTCATCTGCCTCTGCCTCTTAAATACTGTGATTAAATTTGTGGACCACCATGCCTGACCATAAATTTTAATTTTCTAGTGAGTAAAGATTTAAAATGTTAGTAACAACATCATGTGAAGAATGGACCTCAGATTATAACCTCATGGAATATATTTGTTTAGACTTTTAAATAATTATTAATCCTAAGGGGGAAAAAAGCTAAGTCCTAATGTTTTAACCATTTTACACATGGCCATTGATTTGATCACCACAACAGGAGCAGCTGCTGTGGAAGAATAGACTTTAGACATAACTTTATCATTTTAAAAAAGAGAAGCAGATATGTTGGTAGATATATGAGACAGCACCTGTAGTTTAGGCTGTTGTTTTTCTGTATTTAGAGTCTTGATTTAGGGCCCCCTGGGTTTGCAACTGTCAGCTTGCAGCTGACAACTGTCTCATCTCGTATGCCAGATTCAGAAAATAACATAATTTGCAGATAGTTTATTAAAAGTTCAGGCCTTTAGGTAGAAAACTTCCACACCTGGAATGTCACTTGTGTAACGAGTAAAGGGATGATGACTTGAGAGCCTTGATGAAACAAAAATGAGTCAAATCCAGAAGCAAAGACAATTAGCTTTGAAGTAGAAACGCAGTACTCATACTACAAGAAACCTTGGAAATACTGAATGAGAATCACTGGTCAACCCGCATAAAAGGACGCGGTATTGTACAGCTGCCTAGAAGGTTTGTGTTCACAAGTAGAGAGGGAGTGGACACACGAGGAAGACAGGTGGACCTAGCAGTGAAGGCAAGAACTCTGTTTTCAGGCTCACAATGACAGAGAAAAAGAGCACAGGCCTTGTTGTGACAGGGATCTCACTGTAGGTAGAGGAGGCAAAAAGGAGAGAACAAAATACAATAGTTAGACCTCATAATTAGTCATATATATTTAAGTGATATGGTGTTGATCATATATTAATCCAGACAGAACCCCCATCTTTGAGTAAGTTTTTCAATTCATTTTACCCCATTAAAAGTATTTAATGAAATTTGGATGAACGAAGACAAAACCCTAAGATTTATTTATCAATTCAATTGTTCAACCTACATTTCCTGACATACTATTTGGTCCTGGAGATAAATTTCATAAAATCTGCATGTAGACCTCATGGAGTTGCCTCACAATGAGTTTTAGAAACCATAAAAGCAGAGGGCTAGGTCTGGAGCAAAGGCAGAATTCTGAAGACATTATTATTATTGTGAGGCTTCATAAGCTATCTGAGCGGGAATGTTGGGTAGAAGAATGCATGTAAAAGTCTAGAGTTTTGAGGAAACTTACATAGAGGATATAAATTTGAGAGTTTTGGTAATCATTAGTGCTACTTAACCAAATGTTTTCATTTCCCCGTGTAATTTGTGCTGGATTTGTACTTTACTGTCCATGGTAGTTATTTTAATTGGCAACTAATTAAAATCAAATGAAAGGGCTCTTTGTAACCTTTGGAGGGATACTTTCATAATGAGTTCGCAATTTTCTTTACCTCTGTGGCAATGCTGCAGATGGTAACCTTTTTATCCACTTATTCTCCAGAGAGAGGGCAATGTGAGCTATTAACCCTGAGGAAACAATTTACAGGTAGTGTGAGGAGTGAGCCTTTCACTGAACTACTGACATATGTTGCTACTGTCTAAGGAGTAGTCTATTCTGACTTGAACAGGAATCATGACAGACAGTTGGATATTGGTAGATTTGTAGATAGATGATGGGGAAGAGAAGGTACAGGATGAATGCAGGCCATGAGCACTCACCTGAAAAGGTTGGCCTGTACAGGAACCAGGCACAATGGCTAATAAGCCAATATTTGGGGGTGGGTGACGTTCTCAGAGTCAAATGAGGAGTGGGATTCCAGGCAGAAACAATGTTCAACCACATAAAGGATGCCTTAATAAGCTGAGGAGAGGCATATGTAGGTTGTGGAGAACTGTAGAGATGCGTCTAGGGAAGTAGATGGAGAAGTAGGCAGGAGAAGTGTTATCTGGGGAGGAGTGAAAACAGGAAGAGATAATAAACTGGGTACAATAAATATACCAAAGTGTGTGTGTGTGTGTGTGTGTGTGTGTGTGTGTGTGTGTGTGTGTGTGTGTTTTGAGATATTGAATCAGGGTCATAATTGGAGCAGGCAGGTAAGGTCATGCGTTTTTCTGTTAGATGACGGAAATTCTGCACATCAACTACAGGTGCCACTAATAATGTAGAGGGGTTGAAGAAGTTCTATTCTTAAGCAGAAGAAGATATGGAACTGGATCTGGAGATCAAATGGATGGGTCAGCCTTGCTAGGAAATTGGTATTTACAAATTTAAAAATGGGATCAATCAACATAATTACATGTTTTTCTTCAGACATAATTGGCTACATGGATGCAAATGTGGAGTGGATGAAGCATTAGATTCAATCAGACTTGGAAGTAATGGCTTGATTATTAATTTTGAGTATATTTTTTGTTAATTTTAATGTTTTTCAGAAATGAAATGAGAGGAACTAGGTGTGTTTTTTTAATGGAGAGAGAGAGAGAGAGAGAGAGAGAGAGAGAGAGAGAGAGAGAGAGAGAGAGAGGTATTTGTGGGAGGTGGACATGCCACAGTATGCGTGTGGAGGTCAGAGGACAACATTATGGAGTTAATAGTCTCCTTTTATCCACATGGGTTCTAGTGATCCAACTCAGAGAGCCTTAGTTTTGAAGTGCTATGCCCATGCACAGCTTCCAGGGATGTAGTTGACTGGAGGTTTGAGGAGATGAAACAAAGACAGCTATAGACACATGGACACACAGAAAACGCTGGGATCAGGTGGTCTGGGATTAGGGTCCAGGAGGCATGGTTATTACATATTGATAAAAACAAAGATGGGGTTTATGGTGTACAGCTGGATCAGGAGCAGTCTCTGTAGGGAAGCAGTTGTCAGACTGTAAGTATCAAGGAGTTTAGAGGTTTGGTGGACATGTTCTGCCCACACTGTCATAATCTACACTTGGGCCAAAGGAAGGCTTTTCCATGCTTCCAGGCTCACTCTAGGGTGATGGCTTTTCAATTCATCCGTGGGTCTGAGACTCTGGGATCTTTGACATAGTTGGCTTATGTCAACAAAACACATCCTCTCAAGACTTCACTAGTCAGGGATTTCTCAGATCCCTACCGTGCTGCAAGAGTTCTTACTACTGAACCATCCAGCCCATCCTCAAGAATAAATCTTAATACTCACCAGCCTCTGAACTCCTGTGCAATATTTGAGGGAATTCTTGGTAATTTAGAACCAAAATAAGCAACCCAAGAAAACAGACATAGGATTTTATCCCTGAAGGTTATAAGTTTCCTTCCACTGACATTCACCAGGAGGGCCGTTTTTCCTATTAGGAAGGTCTCTTAGGCAAAGAAAAGTAAGTAGATTTGCCAGTGCCAACACTTGTTGATCCTGATTATTTTAAAGGTAACCAACAGCTCTCATTTTGCTGTATTCTTCTCTGTTCCCTCCATTGAGTTTAATAATGTTTTGTTAGTAGCTTTTTATGAGGGCACAAATAAATTCAATAACACAACAGGCAGTCTCTGAGACCAACTCAAGCTAGTTATTAGTTCACACATACTTAGGCATCTGGGTGGGAAACTGTACCGAATGAGGAAAATACATTTTTCTCATTTTCTCAAGAGAGAAAATGAAAAACACATCCTATAAGCAGATGCTCAAATTGCTGGAATATACATGCATTCACAAGTGAACGCACACATCCACACAGCTACATATTTATGCTTTTGCTGCAGTGGTTGCAATAGATCTTGCCAAGGAGGTTCAGGATTTGAGTTTGTTGTAAGCTAGTGCGTTGCAAGGCTTGGACAGTGTATTGGGGTTTCCTCTGGGCACTCATTTGGCTATTGTGGTGAGGAGAGAGATGTGATTAAAATTAGGCAACATAGGCTGTTCCAGGAAAGTCAGTTATACTGCATTTGTCCGTCAGGATTGGCTATTTCCACATGGTAAGAGTAGACAGAGAACAGTACTGAATATAAGCAAGGCCATATGCTTCAGATGTGTTTCTGGAAATGGCAAAGAGTATGTCTATGGCAGGATATTGAGTGAAATAACCCAGAAAGAAATCTTGTGTAAAGTGAGCCAACAGCCATTATTTTTGAAAGGCGTATTATTTTGAAAGGAAAACAGGATAGAGGGAACTGTATGATGGCCATTGGTGCTTACCGTGCTGAACCTCAAATTACTGAGGCAGTTCTTAATCAGTCCTAGGGCTATTGTCATGGTGTGCTTCAGTTGTCAACTGCATTTCCCCTAATTGCTAATTCACATAGGAAGGCCCGGGCCATAGTGGGTGGTGCCATTCCTAGGCATGTGGGCCTGGGCAATATTAGAAAGGTAGCTGAGCAAGCCAGGGGAACCAGCCAGTCAGTGGTACTCCTCCATGGACTTTGCTTCTGTTCCTGCTTCCAAGGTCTTGCCTTAAGCTCCTGCCTTGGCCTCACTTGATGGTAGGCAGTGTCACCTGTAAGCAGAAACAATCCTCCACAGAGCCTGCTTCAGTCATTGTTTTATCACAGCAACAAAATGTATATTAGAACAGGTATTGAAAACAAGAATTATTTATAGGCTTATTCCCTTTTTGAATTGCCAGCTTTGCAGTATAATTCATACATACATAGCCTAAAAATAGACATGTAATACATGGCTAGTGCCTCATTTTAATTTTAGTTTTAAATATATGTATGTGCATGTCTGTGTACATGCACACAAATGCAGGTGCCTGCAGAGGCCAGAAGAAGAATCTGGATCCTCTGGAGCTGGAGTAGCAAGCAGTTGTAAGCTTCCTAGTGTGGATGTTAGGAAAAGACCTTAGGTCCTCTGGAAGAGTAGTATAGGCTTTTAACCACAGCCCTGGCTATTGCCTCTTGTAGTACATTATTCCTGGAAGAATACGCTTATAAACATTAGTATTTGTGAATTGTGTGTCAAGAAAATCAGATATATTTTAACACATGGGACCTACTTATTCAACAACTACTGTGTTTTATGTATTCTGTTAGTCTCTGGACTTACCAAACAGAGAGCTGAACCTCAGGGTTTACAGTGTAGTGGGTATGTCTACTAGTTTTCTACTTCTGCATATGAAATTACAATATACTGAGCAGCTTAATGTGGCCCACGTTGCTGTTAGAATATTGACATTGCTCGGTCTTTGCTTAGGGTCAAAAGACTTCAGACAAGGTGCCATCAGGTTGACTCTTATCTAGAGATTCAACGAGACAAGCATCAGTCTTTAAGCTTATTTGTTTGTTGGGCAAAGTTAATTTCTTTGCTGTTGTATGTTGATGACCATGAGGATTTATGCTGACTGTTGGATGCATGCCTGCTCAGTCATCGTCAACACCTTGCATATCTCCCATAGCTTCTCAAATTCCTCAGAATCAGCTTAGGAAAGAGAACTTGCAGAGTGAATCTGACAGAAAGACAGAAGGGCAGACACTGTAGCATCACTGCAGTGGAATCCTGTTACCGTCACAAGGCTTACCTATTAAAAAGATGCCACAGTTTCTACATAGAGCCATTCCTACATACATATCCCATTGGTAACTCTGGCTTCTCCTGCAGGTGACACTCCTTGAAGGGGTTTTACAAACCGTAACTCAGAATCAACTGCAGCTATTATTCCTGGTTGGTCAAGAGTCACAAGATGAAGGGAGAACTCTTGTTAGAAGAGTATGGGTGTCAGAATGACTAGGCAGATTTTCAGAAGCATCTGTCACTGGGAGAACGGAAAAGGCTGCGTGGAAAATGGTATGTGCCTGGAGCAGCTGAGGTGAGAGGAATTGTTAGGTTACAGATGTGTGATATTAGGCAACACAGAAATGGCTGGAGGAAAATGTGGACCTAGAGGGTCAAACTCAGGGGCAGGAGTTTTCAGTATGTAAAGCTAGTGAGAGGCATAACAGAAATGAAAGAGGGTATGTGTGACTGTTTGCTACAGAAGCCCAAAATATATTGCCTGAGCTTTAACTAATACTCCTTTCACATGAGCCATTGTATCATTTTATTTTACACCGAAATTGTTTAATTCTCATGGCTTGGGGTATAACTGTTTAGAGCAGTGTGTCTCAAAGCTAATGTGCATACCAATTAGCCAGAGAGCTTGTTAAATCATTGATTCTCCTGCAGAGCATGGAACTGAGAACTCCTGGCCTGCATTTCGAACAGGCTGATGTGACAGTCCTGCGCTGTCCTGCAGGCTGCACAGGTAGGAAGATAAAACAAGCAGAGAGCATGAGCAGTTTGCACACCTGAATGAGCTGCACAGAGCCAGGTGTAGGCAATGCAGCCTGAAGTTGCTAACTTGACTGAGCCTTTACCAAGCCCTTTCTTTCTCCATGGCCTGAAGGTTTCTAAGACCCTCCAAGTGTATGTCGAACAAAGGTTTGAATAATGTTGTTACATAAAACCTCTCTCACAGCAATGCAGACTGCTTTGTATAACATTAGCCATCTGGTCATCCTCCTCCGAGGACATTAATTTCCTTATAGGAAAATAGTAATGATATTTTAGTAAAGTGAAAATTCACATATGTACTCTCTACAGCACATTATTTCCTTTCTCCACAAATACATCCTAATTTCCAATAGCATTCCCTAAATCAAAATAATAACGCCGTTAGGGTCTAGTGAACGAGTCGGAGTTTGAGCTCTACTTCCCAAAGAGAAAAACATTCAGTTTCGAATGCTTGCATTGTCTACCAAGAAATTTCGCTATGGGAGCACTGTTTACTATTGAATGGTTCCATTTGATTAGGTTTTGTTCACGTTGCCTATAATTCTAAAGAAGAAACAAATGAGGTAATCTTATAGATCCTGTCATACGCTCGTGCCGCTCTTGAAAAGATGTGACTGTTTTCTGCAGTATGGTTTCAAAGGAGCCCTTTGAAAGGAAATGTGGAAAAGCAAACCTCTGACATTTGAAACTAAATTGCGATTTGATATAGTAATATGATACAAAGATAAGAAACTAACTTTAGACCTAGAGATTAAACAAATCCAAGTTCCTATGATGGCTAAAAATTTTATTTGAGGGATGGAGACAGGTCGAGCTGTTAAAAGCACTGGTTGCTTCTATAAGGGACTTGGGTTTGAGTCTCAGTACACACAGGGTAGCCCTCCAGCATCTCTCACTTTATTGCAGGGGACCTGATCCTATTCTTTCTTCCATGGAAAAACGCATGCAGATGATACATGGATATACTGCAGGAAAAATACCTGTACACATAATAATAATGCTTTAAATCTAGATACTGCTCTGAGGCTTATTTTTATTTACTTAACAAATATATGGTCCTCAGTTCACAGTGGAAACACAAGTAAATTGTTAACAAGTTATACCTGTAGGGAAATTGACTATTGAGCAAAAAACATCACACACATGCATACATAATCATCCACTTGGTAAGTTCTATGAAGGAAGCATTATGCGTGCAGATCCCCAGAATAAGTAATATGTCTGTCACATTTGAGGAGTTAAAGAAACCAAGTGTGCAGGGCACCAGCCCAACGAAGATGCTGTTAGTGGATGCTCATGTGTTAGAGTACACACAGCACGATCACTCATTAAACCCTTACTACCACCTTGTGAGATAAATACCGTAAACATCTTTATTTTATTGGTCAGAGGCCTAGAGGGTCATAGATTGTCCAGTGTTTCATGGGAAGCAGCTTTCATTGGGAAGTCTGGCTTCACATTTCTCATTAATCGCCTGCATGGCCCCTCTGTAGGCGACAGCAGCAGGCTTTAACAGATCACAAAGATCAACAGCTTGAATTTTTTTCCTACTCCTTTTCCAATATTGTAACACACACACTCAGAGTTTCACTCCCTTGTGAAAGAACAGCGAGCAAACTGACCTAATGAGATTAAAATAAAACCAGTAATGTAAGATAAAATAAAACAATCGTTATAATGTAAGACAACTTACAGTCCAGGTAAGCAGACTCTCAAAAATGCAACAGCATGTTGCCATTTTACAAGATTTCTCTCAGAGGGACTCCATAAGGAAGACACGACAGCATGCTGTTTCCATAGCTCAGCTGGCCCAAGTCACTTTTTCATCGTCTCACATGATATGTCAGTGTCCTTCTCAGAATTCCCTGAGGACGCAGAAGTGGTACAGCCCCAAGGAGGGCATTTATTTTCTTTGTGTTTCTAAAATAAAAGTGACGTAGCAAATGTTTGGATATTGTGGCATGGCAGCATTCTAAAGCACATCTGAGTGATTTTTCTCTTTCGTCATTTAGAGTAGTTTAGTTTCATTATAGATTTAAAGTTTAAGTAATGATTGTAAACTTAAAATATTTATTAATTTACTCACTTAATTATGATCATTATAGGAGGGAACCACTCAACCCATTAGTCTTTCATACTAACAGCAGTGGCAATTTATAGCATTCCTCCCAACTAGAAGGTTATTTTACACCATATACCAAATCTTCAAACCAGAGAACAAGCCTGGCCTGACACCAATCCTGATAGCTCCTTGACTGTGAGTTTCTCAGTCTTTGGAACACTGAGAGAAAAAAAGTATTTTCTTTATTAAGTACCTAGTTTATGGTATTTTGTGATAGCAATACAAAGTTAAGTGTCAGGTGCCCTGTTGTATAGTAGCTATGGAGATGTTCTGGGAGGGATAATTACAGAGATTGTGTTCAAAACATTGGGTACCTGGGAGTTTGATATTAACACTGATAGGGATGCCAAGAAGTGATGGTGATCTATATGATACTAGAAAAGGTGGTCCTGATGTTGCTGTAGTAATGTGGTCAGAGCAAAAGAGCTCATAGGATGAGGAACTTTAGATTGGGCAGTACGTGATATTGTTAGAAACCCAGGTGATGCCTATGAATACAATGGGAAAGCTTTAGTAAAAATTTTACTTTTTCCTTTGAAGCAGTTAGAAGTGACTGTCATGTGCCACTCACTCATATACAGAGGTCACTACTCTGTGCTTCCTTTGTTCATTGCTACCCTGGTAGAAGATTCCTCTGTTAGTAGCAATAAGTAAATAGTTCAACTGGTAATTCCTCTTGAATACAAAGAATGAGGGTAAAAACGACATGCTGAAATATTCTGTGACTGATGGTACAGTTGTAAACTCAAAAATCTGAGGATGACTCATCTCTAAAACTAGACACACTAAGGTTTAAAGGTAATATTGATCCCAGACCATGTATGTTTAAAGCACATTGGAGAAAGAAATTTCAAGTATAACTTCTATGTTTCTTTGGGTTATGTTTTGAAGCTGTTACTGTAACTCAGCTGAATAAGAGCTCGGTCCTGTAGAGTATGACTTGTGTCATGGTGGTACTGACGTGGCTTTCCCTTGTGTATCCATTTCATTGAACTTCAACTTGTTTGAGCAGAAACTCTCTTGCTGAAATTCCTGTTGCCTGACAACCCCTTAAGTGCATGCTGGGTATTGACTGTTACCTTGGAGAGAATCTGTACTTGATCAATCTGCTCAGTGACCTGTAATATAATTTTTTTCTCTTCTCATGCCTTATTACCCTTTTAAAATACTTTCATTAAACCAGAGAGCCGTGTGCATTTTGTTCTTGGACTTTGCACTCAACAGGATTCTTTCCTATTAGAGTTGATTTCACATAAAAGGAACTAAAGCAAACTGGTAGGTGTTGTTCATAGATGGATGTTTCTATGCCTGCTAGACCTCAAGGTCAGCCACAATCTTATGCATGTATATGTTATCTCTATGGCAGTGAAGGTGCCAGAAAAAGAAGTCAGTGTCTGGTTTCAAAACAGGAGAAAATATGCTGCACATCAAAGGTCACAATTAGGGGCTCTAAGAAGCAGAATGCAGAAGAGTCTAGAGTAGTCTTGACCAGTCATTCTCAACCTCCCTAATGCTGTAACCCTTTAATTCAGTTCCTCATGTTGTGGTGACCTTCAAGCATAAAATTACTCCATTGCTACTTCATAACTATAATTTTGCTACTATTATGTAATACGAATATCTGATATACAGGATGTCTGATATGCCAGGTATATCTGATATACCCCAAAGGGGCCATGACATACATTGAGAACCATTGGTTTAGATATTTCAGTTTTATGTTCTGTACAACATGGCAGGTGGTATACAAGACAGAAAGGGGCAAAAGAAAGTCACACGGGATGTCTTCAGCATATTTCCAGAAGAATTAACATCCTGTTATTGCACACAGAAAGATTAGGAAGCCAGAGCAGTTCCTGAGATGTGGTCTGTGGTAGGAGAAGATGAGCCCATGGCTCAGAGGATACAAAGGACCACAGGGCATCCTTCACTGTTTTGCTAGAGCTGAAATCAAAGTAATGGTTTGTCATGAGATCCTAAGCAAACACCCAGTTTCAGAAGATTGGGGCTCATTGTTATCAGAGACACTTGCTTAAGAATATTAATTATACAAAAAACATTTAGTATAATTTAAAAGTAATATTTTGCATTAGCTGGAGAAATTCCTGCTCATAGTTTTTTTTTAAAAAATAGAACCAACTCTCAAATATCTATGGCCATGAGGGCTAGATTAAGATATCCATGATAAATTCAAAGATAGTTATTAGCCTTTAACAGATCCTATTAACCCTGCCTTTTTTGGCATCAACCTATGGCATCTAACAACTTTCTTTGCTCTCTATTAACTTTGATTGTTTGAAAAAGAAGTGTTCCTCATGGATTCTGTCTTCTGAACTTGTCCCCAGTTGATGACAATGTTTGGGAAGTGTAGGCTTGCTGGAGGAAATATGTCACTGGCTTTGAAATTAAGAGCCTTGTATCAGCTCCAGTTCAATCTCTGTTTTATGTTCATGGTTCAAAATGTGAGCTCTTAGTTTCCTGCTTGTGCTGCCAAACTGTCCCCACCACTATGAATTCCAACTCTCTTGGAGCCATAAGCCAAATTAAATTATTTTTTTAAATCTAAATTGCCTTGCTCATGGTATTTCATCACAGCAACAGAAAGGTAGTTATTTGTTGGGGAACCTTGCTATTAAGGTAGCAGTCTCCCATGATTGGATGGCTTTCTGAGCTTGGTGCAAAATGGGGACCTCCCTTTCTCAGCGGGGCTTCCCTGTCTCTGCCTGTCATTGTCTGGAGAGTGTCCCTGAACATGGTGGCTGGCCTTGAATGGCTTTGTCTGAAAAGTGACCTTGTACAGTCCTCAGCAAGACTGTATAACTCAGCATACACACCCCACGCAGGCTTCCCACCCACATGATGATTAGGTACCTTATTGTAGCCAGTCAGCCCTTCTTACTCACTTGATGTAGTGACCAGTTAGCCCTTTCCACCCATATTCCTAAAAAAGTCCTTATATAGCCTACCCCTGAAACAATAAAGTAGATTCATCTTGCTGCAGGCGTCTCTGGAGGTCATTCCTATGACCCCTGCTCTCCATCTTTGCTCCCTTTCTCCCCTCAGACTGGGGCCAACAGCCTCCATAGAGAAAGGGGGTGGGGCACAACTAATGCAATGCAAAATACAGTCATTGTTCTCTAAGCAAGCTTTTACTTGGGCAGTGTCTTAGGATTTTACTGCTCTTACGAGACACCATGACCAAGGCAACTCTTATAAGTACAACATTTAATTGGGGCTGGCTTACAGGTTTAGAAGTTCAGTCCATTATCATCAAGGCTGGGAGCATGGCAGTGTCCAGGCAGGCCTGGTGCAGGAGGAGCTGAGAGTTCTGTATCTTCATCTGAAGGCTGCTAGTGGAAGACTGACTTCCAGGCAGCTAGGTTGAGGGTTTTAAAGCCCATGTCCACAATGACATACTTCCTTTAACAAGGCACACCTCCTAATAGTGCCATGCCCTGGGCCAAGCATATTCAAACAACCACGGGCAGTGTAAATTCAGACATACCCAATGAGAGATGATTGTCTCAAACTATGTTTTCACTGAAGGATAGATTTAATTGTTCAGGCAAGCAGCTATGTCATTATAGTATTCTTGAGTAGGGACCTCATATATCATAGGATTTCTCTGGATGATGCACTGACCCAGTTACTGAGCTAACACTGCTGACCTTTGTAGGTATGCAGAGACTGTTCATGGGCTTTTGGAGGTCTTGAACATTTATAAGAACTGAGAGACTACCTGCTCCATGGATACTTCCTTAAATGAATCATGATGGCATGAAAATCAAATTAAGGTATACAGGCTGGTGGCTTGTGACACAAATATATATTCTCCTAACTCATGTTTATTGTAAATCTAGAGCTAACACAGATATGGGACATAGGTTTGTAAAAATCAGGTCATCTTATTCTTTTGTTAGTGCTAGAATTTTGTCCTAATTATTTTTGGCTGTTTAATACAATATTGTTATTATTTGAGAATTTTATGCATATATGCATACAATATATTTGATCATATTCATCCCCCACCTCTCTCAGATCCACCTACATATCTCTTGAAATGTGTGCCCTCTTTCATTAAAAAAATATCTATTAAGTCCAGTTTATGCTGCCCATATACTGAAGGGTGTCTCTCTACTCACTGGACCATGGCTAACCTACCAGGGGTCAGACCCTTGAAACATTGACTTTAATTCCAAAACCATCAACTGTCATAAGTTCTTAAGTTAGGTGTGGGAGCTCATACATTTCTACCCATTCCGTACTACAAAATTGAAATAGCTTCATGTTTTTTGTGTAGGCAACCACAGCTGCTATGAGCTTATGAACATGATGGTCCTATCACATTCAGAAAACACTTTTTGATCTGGCCATATCTGAACTCTGGATCCTACAATCTTTCTTTTCCCTCTTCCACAATAGTTCCCGAGCCTAGAAGGGAATTGGGGTAATATAGTTATCTCATTTGAGAACTCCATAGAAGTTTGTCTGAACTTTGATTGGTTGTGAGTTTCCCTATTATTCACCATTCATTGCACAAAGAACTTCTGTGGCAAGGTCTGAGAGATATACTTATGTATTGGAGTACAGATACGGATTGTTTTCTGTTTCTGCCAGATTTACAGTAACAAATGTGTGTTTCCTCACATAATGTAGACCTGATAAGAAAGTGCTTGGTTATCCCTATAACATTCATGCCACTATTGAATCAATTCTGGTCATTAGTGAAGCTCAGAGTTGAGAGACAGATGGCACTGTTGATTACATTTTCTCTGAGGAGATTAAATATTACCTTCTGGTACTATGAAAGCTAGTAGGAAGGAAACTTACTGGTTAATACAAAATTGATTTTTTTTGTGTTTTGTGGTCAAAGTGTGTGGTGTCTTCCATGTAGAACCAAGTGGAGAATCAAGAATCAAGTCTTATCATCAACTTCTGGTGGGCAACAAGGGGAATAACAATAGCCTGCATTGTTTTGGCAGTCTCTGGGACACTTCTGAAGAACAACTCAAGGAGAAATATTCCACACTTGGCACTGGGCTTTTACTTTGGCAATCTATGGCTTCTTGGGAGGAGCCTTATCTTTTGTGTAGGGTATAGGGTAATTTCAATTTAACTCATATAAGATATATATATATGTATATATATATGTGTGTGTATTTGTGTATATATAATTATGTAACTACATATTATAAAAGTATTTTTCATGAGGCTTTTTCAAACATCCTTAATGATAGTTATCACCCCTTATCTCCTACTTTTCACTTCCCTCTTTCCCATCTCTCCACTTAAACCTTCCTTCTCATATTCCTTCTTTATCTTAATAATACCTGTGTGCTACTATCCTCCTCTCTTAAGACCTCTTGAGAGGGGTCCGTTCTAGTTTACTAATTATACAGGCATTGCAATTAAACATAAATGTTTGGATGTATGAGAAAGAAAACTGATCCTTCTCTCCTATTTTGCACACAAATAAATTCTAAATGAACCAAAGAACTTAATGGACTTGAAATTCTGAAACTTACAGAAGATAGAATGGAGAGCACATTTCAGAACATAGACTCAGGTAAGGTAGTTTAGAACAGGACTTTAGTTATCTAGGAAATAGCAATCAACAAGCAGAACTTCATTCTTAGCTTCTTGCACAAAGCTGAAGGTCAAATGGATCAAGGACCACCACATAAAACCAGATACAATCAATCTAATAGAAAAGAAAGTGGAAAAGAGCCTCAAACACATGGCTATTGGAGAAAATTTCCTGAATAAAACACCAAGGGTTGGGGTTGGGGATTTAGCTCAGTGGTAGAGCGTTTGCCTAGCAAGCACAAGGCCCTGGGTTCGGTCCCCAGCTCCAAAAAAAAAAAAAAAGAAAAAGAAAAAAAACCACCAAGGGTTTATGCTCTAAGATCAAGAATCAACAAACGGGACCTCATAAAACTATAAAACTTCTGTAAGACAAAGGACACTGTCATTAGGACAAATTGGCAACCAACAGATTGGGGAAAGATCTTAACCAATCCTATACCGAATAGAGGGCAAATATCTAATATATACAAGGAACTCAAGAAGTTAGATGCTAGAGAATCAAATAACCCTATTAGAAAATGGGGTATAGAGCTAAACAAAGAATTCTCAGCTGAGGAATATCGAATGGTTGAGAAGAACCTAAGGAAATGTTCAACATCTTTAGTCATCAGGGAAATGCAAGTCAAAACAACCCTGAAATTCCATCTCACATCAGTCAGAATGGCTAAGATCAAAACCTCAGGTGACAACAGATGCTGGCGAGGATGTGGAGAAACTGGAACACTCCTCCACTGTTGGTGGGATTGCAAACTGGTACAAGCACTCTGGAAATCAGTCTGGGGGTTCCTCAGAAAATTGGACTCACTGTACTACTGCTAGTTTTATACCCAAAAGATGCTCCAACATATAACAAGGACACATGCTCCACTATGTTCATAGCAGTCTTATTTATAATAGCCAGAAGCTGGAAAGAACACAGATGCCCTTCAACAGAGGAATGGATACAGAATATGGTACATCTACACAATGGAGTACTAGTCAGATATTAAAAACAATGACTTCATGAAATTCTTAGGCAAATGGATGGAATTAGAAATATCATCCTGAGTGAAATAACCCAATCCCAAAAGACTACACATGGTATACACTCCTTGATAAGTGGTTATTAGCTCAAAAGCTTGGATTACCCAAGATACATCCATAGACCACATGAAGTTCAAGAAGAAGGAAGACCAAAGTGTGGATGCTTCAGTCCTCCTTATAAGAGTGAACAAAATACTCACAGGAGGAAATACAGGGGCAAAGAGTGGAGCAGAGACTAAAGGAAAGACTGCCCCACCTGGCTATCCATCCCATATGCAGCCACTAAACCCAGTAACTATTGCCAATGCCAAGAACTGTTTGCTGACAGGAGACTGATATGGATGTCTTCTGAGAGGCTCTGCCAGAGCCTTACTGATACAGATGAGGATGCTTTCAACTAACCATGAGACTGAGCTCAGGGTCCCCAATGGAGGAGTTAGCGAAAGGACCTAAGGAGCTATGCAACCCCGTAGGAAGAACAACAATATCAACCAACCAAACCCCATAGTGCTCCTAGGGACTAAACCACCAATCATAGAGTACACATGGAGCGAACCATGGCTACAGCTGCATATGGGTAGAGGAGGCATCAGTAGGAGGAGAGGCCCTTGGCCCTGTGTAGGCTCAGTTTCCCCAGTGTAGGGGAATGCCAGAGTGTTGAGGTGGGAGTGAGTGGGTGGGAGGGAGAGTATCCTCACAGAAGCAGGAGAACAGGTATGGGATATATGTGTATATATGTATATATGTATATATGTATATATGTATATATGTATATATGTATATATGTATATATGTATATACATGTATATATATATATATCATCCTTAATGATAGTTATCACCCATATGTGAATGTTAGCTTTGAATCTTTAGATACCTGTGTATCATTTGGAAATCTCATAGAGGTTAGGAAACAAGTATGCAGCCATGAGGGTGAGTGATCTTATAAAAAAGGGGGGGGAAGTGGAATATTGGAACAGGAAGGGTTAAATGGGGCAGGGGCTGGAAAGGAAAGATAGAGGAGGAAATATTGAGAGAGATTGCACTAATGACCTCCTAGAAAAAGTTATATGGAAACATATTATTGTAGAGGTTCCTACAGTATATATACACACATATATGTATATGTCTATCTATTATTTATGTGTATATGTAAAGAGTTTAAATGGGATTGCCCTATAATAGGGAGGACAATATTCCACTTGAACAGTATATACTACCAAATAAAAAGACCATTGCAAAGAATGAGTTAGCTCTTTTTGAGTTGCTGGCTGGTGGGATCCCATAGAATCCTGAAAACATTAACAGGATATTGCTAGTCGCCAAAACTTGATGTTAAGACCTTTAGACCTCATTGCCGAAGACAGCACCTACTTTAGTCATATAATATGGAGCACTTTAACTGGCACTCATCTGGAAGTTTCACCCCTCCTGGTTAGCTTTCATAAGGCTGGAAGATGCTGTGCAAGCTACTGGAGGAGAAAATTAATCATCAGTGTCCCCCGGCTGTGAACCTTGTGAGCTGCAGTAACCACCTGCCTGGCAAGATATTCAGTGGCAAAATAGTAGTAGGAATGTTATGGGAGTAGCCAACCAACTTATTATTGCATTTAAGTCCTGCTCCATGGTACAGAACCCATTCCTCAAACTGTCTACTCGACAGAGCATCTCTGGTTAGATAGGACATGAGCCCTAGTGGAAAACTTACTGCTGCTATTCTGTTAAAAGAACATAACAATAAAATAGCCCCTAATGTCTTATCAGTATATCCATACATCAGTACATTGATAACATTCCTCATCACCAAAGCTTTTTCTTACAATAGCTGGTAATTAACTCAAAGACTCACAACTGAACAACCTATAGAAAGTGAGGGACTTTGGAGTGCTCAGACATAAATGGAATGTCTTTATCACATCCCTCCCTTCAAGGTTCGGGGATCAGTGTGAACAAGGTGACAGAGAGCTTGGAAGAGGCAGGTGGCAAACAGCTCCAAAGACACAGCGTTTTCCAGACACAGGGCAGATGCACATATGAACTCACAGTGATAGTGACAGCGTGCACAAAACCTGTGGAAACTCAAACCCGGCAAAATCCCAGCACGGAGGAAGGGGACTGAGTCTGTCCCACCCCCTAGTTGTGGAGCTGTTGGGATTCAATTGCTACTGGGAGGAGGAAATTCTGTTTTCTTCAGTGATGTGACACCTGTTGTGTCAGCTACCCTCCACGGTAGCCCAGGAGTATTGGCCAACACAAACTGGATGTGTGTGTGTGTGTGTGTGTGTGTGTGTGTGTGTGTGTGTGAGAGAGAGAGAGAGAGAGAGAGAGAGAGAGAGAGAGAGAGAGAGAGAGAGAGAGGAAGGGAAAGAGAGACAGAGACAGAGTTGAGATCATGAACCTAATTGGGTAGGGAGGAGGATAAATTCTATCAAAATACATTATATGAAATTCTCAAATAATTAATAAAAGCACCATTAAAATTAAAAGTCAAACTTCATGTAGAAATACATGAGCAAAATATCAGAATTTTTAATGAAGACTGGCCTGGAACCCAGACAGTAATGAGTCAGGTAAGAGAGGGGCTAAGCAGCTGTAGTTTGATAATGTATTTATGACTCACACTGACAACAGTGATTTCTGTAAATCTTATTTCTCTGGGCTATGAAAATTTCACGCACAATTAATTCTCTAGGAATAATTCTCTGGCTGTGCATGGCTCTAGGATGTCTACTAATGCACCAAAAATAGCATCCGCCAAGTTCTGTATCATTTAATCTTCGGATGACTGAAGGTTTTTCAGAACTGCTCATGGAATGACTTTGACTGGTCATTGCTTAGAATGTGTAAAACAATTGTTAGATCATTTTGCAATGATTAGCTAACTGTGGAAATTTTTTTTTGTAAAAAAGAAGGAATAAAAAGAATTCTGTACAAGTGGAAGGTTTTTTAAAAGGGGTACCTGTGTCCAGGCCATGGCTGGTAATGGGGTCAAGAGCTCAGTGTTGGAGTCTTTGGTCCTTTTGACTGTAGAGTAGGACACAGACCCCGGTCCTTAGACCTCTCTGATAAACTATTTTAACACAGCTTTTGAGCACTGGTGAGTTCTAAGTTGTAGAGATTAATGTGGGATTCATCTAGATGCCATTTTCTAATGCAATGAAATTAAAATTCTCACATTTTCATATCAAAGAAAGAGGGTGGAAGAAATAAAGCAGAACAGAAGGTGAGAGTCAGTTGCCGAATGTCCTCCCTAGATGTGTTTTAGGTCCTGCTCTGGAACTGTTTTTATTTGTCACACCAGCACAGGGCGTTCATATTCCTGAACAAGTATGGGTTGCTGGCAGATCTTTGGGCTTTTTGTTTGCTCCTTCCTTCCTTCCTTCCTTCCTTCATTCGTTCCTTCCTTCCTTCCTTCATCCCTCCCTTCCTTCCTTCTATCTTTTCATCTTTCATTCTCTTCCTCCTTCCCCTTTTCCTTTTCCTTCCTTTCCATTTTTAAAAAAATAGATATCCACTGCCCTCTTTTCTTGTTTAAAACCAATCTATTGAAGTTTCTTCCTTCTTACTCTCCAGTAAAGAATTTTCAAGATAACTCGTTATGAGTTGCCTTTCTGAACAGAACACATGGTGTTGGGCCACATTTGCACACGCCATGAATAAATGAAGAGAGAAACAGTTCCACTACCCAACAAAGAATTCTCAATTAGAAAGCTGCTTAAATCCTTCTCCAAGGATAAAAATGAAAGTCTGGATTTATTTTAATAACACATTTCACAACTCGCTATTCCCATGATAATCTAATCAGCAATGTCAGACAGCCAGTTTAGCAATTCAAAGGTTATTTCCATTAATTAGTTTTACATTCAAATGGCTCGACTCTCATTGCCATGTGAAAACTAGCAGAGATGAATATGTTGTGCTTAACAAAATAAATAAGTCTGCTGAGTTTGAAAAATGGACTCAATTTGTCTTTTCTCTTTTGGTGGCAGATGTGAAATGACAGCTAAATGACTGATCAGTCCATCTAAAGGGAAAATGTATATCAATATTGCCAACTGCCGCCATTGAACACACATATATAATTGGATAGGCTGACATACTTCTGTAGGCAAGTGATATAAAAGCGACTAAAATTATGGTAATCCTGATCTATGGTAAAGAATTTTGAGGCTTTGATCATTCATTTACTGGAGATGTTTACAAATGATTTCTTCAGGGCTGTTTTGGCTTTACCTCAGAATACTTTCTTATACTTTGTAATCAGAGGCCATCCTTGGCTGGCTCCTCAAGTTTCTTCAGATCAGGTGACTGTTAGAGCTGTAGAGAACTCTTTAACTTGGAGGTCCCCTCAGCCATTGTGAGGACCTGCTCACTCCTGCTCGAGTGGCACTTGCCGTCTCTCTGAATACAGATCGTTTTATAGGCCACGATAGATTAGGTGACTTCAGCAACACACAGATTTAGTTTTTACAGCTCTGGAGACAAAGAGCTCTAAGTCAGGAGACTGACTGTTGGTGGCACACTTCTAGTTGACAGACACCTGTCTTTTGGTTGTACGTTCACACGAGAACGAGAGACATCCTCTATGATTCTTTTCATACAGACACTGGTCTCAGGTTCAAAGTTTGCACCCTCATGGCAGAGTTCCATCTACAGGTCACATTCTCTATTACTGCTGCATCAAGAATTCAGATTTCAGTATATGAATTTGGGCAGATACCTATAGCCCAACCTTATGTCAGGATCTATGTCAAAGAATAAGGCAATGCAGATGAAAAAATGACTGTCAAAAGTCGTACTAGAGATAAATGAATACATTTATGAGAGCATCTTCAGGTGTGCTCCTTTACATTAGTGCTTTTGCCCTACAGGCTTGTCTGAGAATCCAATGAATCTTCATAAGCTCTGTTCCCTGAAAAGCTCAGATATACACAAATGGAGCCGAACTTTGCACTTGATTTTTTTTATAATATAATGTAAATAATCTTTGCATGGGGATGCATGGCCACGATTTCAGTTACTTTTATACATACTCATGAGTAAACCTGTTAGACCTTAGACCACTTCTTTCTTTTTCCAGTGGAGTCATTTGCAACTGCTTCCCTATGGTGTGGCATGAGGAACAGGAAATGAAGACGCTGACAGACACTATCCATCTACCCTGGAAGGTATAGCAGTGTTTTGGGCCACCTGCTCATTAGAGCTAAATTGCTGCTCTATGATTAACATGTGATAAGTTTTTCTTCAGAACTTGTCCTAAGACAATTTGCCCTTTGAGCAATTGGGTTGACTTTTAATTATAGTAAAACTGTCTTTTCTTATTTGAATTTGGAAAGCATAGAGATAAATTTATGACTATACCCACCTCAATTCCCTGATATTTAATTGTGACTGAAAGCGTGCTTTATTCTTGTAACCTAAAGAAAATTCTTGAGTTCCCATCTTTCTAAGAAGGAAATCAAACGTATGATCTAACAATCACAGTATTATAAAATGGAATAATAGACAAGTCTTCAGAAATATAGCTAGGAGACAGTGGCTAATTTAAGGCCATCACCAGAGAGAGCTCTCTCTAGAGTGAATAGCAACTCTTGGTGGAGCAATGGAGGACATGCATTCCAAGAAAGAAGCAAAGAGACACAGAAGGAGAGAATAGCATCATGTGAGTAAAGAACTACCCTAGGAGAGGCATGTGAGGCATGGTCGGGGGTCAGGCCAGAGAGTCAGACCAGCTCCAAATCTAAGAAGGTCTCAACTGATTTCTCCCCTGCCATGTTCTTAGATAAATACTATCTGGTTAAAGGTATCATAGCATGTGTATTTGAAGACAGTATTTAAGCATGGCTTGAAATTCCAGACATAGAGAACAGTTAAGAGGGTACTGCTCCATAGTCTGCTTGAGAAAGCAAGACTTTGGTTATAACTTGCAAAATCCTGGACTAAGGTTTCTTTTCTCTCTACTTTTTCTGACTCCCAAAGTTACTTTCTGACCTTTCTGTTCTGACTGAAACTTTGAACCTTCAATATATCTGGTTGTCTTTGTCCAACTCTTGAAAATTAAACTTGAATTTTATTCTTCTGCAGCCATTTGAAAAATTCCACTCAACGCAAGTGGCTGCTTCTCATCCCTTCAACTCCAAAGTGGTTCATGTACCACAGTTTTCAAAACTGTTATTGAAAGTGGTAATGATTTTCTTACAATGGAAAAGTGCTATGAAAACATTTTAGGTTCAGTGGGAACTATTTTGAGGGACGAGGGAAATAGCATAGTATACCACAGAATTAGACCCTGGAATACCCAAATCTCTGTGACTGTAGACCGTGAAAATGTTACTGCTTGAATGGCTAAGTGTCTGAGTTCTTTGGAGGATATGGTTTCGAAATATCCCTGTTTTAGCCTTCTCCCTTTCAGAAATATTAGAGTACATATTCCTGTTGTAAAGTACACCAGGTGACATTTTGTTATGACAGTCCCGAGGATGAACATAGGAGTTGGTGTCAGAGGTTTTAGTAAGAGCTGCAATCCATGTAGGCTGTTCAGCCTTAAAGGACTCCTTGTTGTGGCTCTATTTTTGAATTCTGCATTTTCTGCCTGACTCCAAAGGGAAGATGGGATGCAGCTTTTTATAACTACCATGATGGGGAACAGCAAAGGGTGAAAAAAGGAGGTTTGGGGATAAGCCTTCTGGACACCAGAAATTAATGAAGGGTGGAGGAGTTTAAGCCAACACACAGCTACTTGTGTGAGGGTTGGTCCTTGTCTAATTGTGAAACTAATTAAGATCATTTGGTCTAGAAGTATCAGCTACATGCAAAGAATTACATAATAAAGCCATTAAATGTGTCTTAAAGCCATATTTGTACTACTGAGTTATTAGGTAAAGAATTTTGTGGAGATAGGATGAACATTGGTTCCAATCTGCTCTGTTGATGAAAGTCTGATTTAGTTGATTCTAAATTAACACTTTACACGAATGCGAATCATATGTTTGCTTTTATCTTTACTTTTAGCTTTACTGCATATCATATCAGAATAAGTTAAGAGAAAATATTTTGGGATAAATGATTCTGTGTTCAGATATCCTGGCACATTAATATCCTATAGTAATTTCTGTTGATCTGAAAATTTAGGCGCCTCTCTCTTTTGTGGGAAAGTGGTTTGTCTTTTAATAGTTGGAGCAACTCTTATTTTAAACATTGAAGTATTTTATTTTAGATGTGTTCTACACTGACAGTGATTACATTCTTTTCAAAACTGATACGATCATAAAAACATAAAAGTAATCCAAGTGTCTCTTTGAAACAAATTTCATCCTTCTCTGTAATTCGCTGTGGTGCTTTGTGAACAGCTATAAGCATTTCAAGGTTATACTTAAAATTCAGTAGTACTCTGCTTTCATCTGAGGCATCAGAGAGAACCGTGAGGCTCTTCCTCATGTTTGTACAGAATTCTGGATATTCTTTGTGAGGGGAAGAATCCGTGAGAATACCAGGGTATTATTATAATTCTAAATATGGTGTGAGGTCTTTTGTCTCTTATAGTAAGGAAATCTCTTACCCTGCTTCGTCTTGCCTTTCTTCTTTGATTTATAGCTTTGGCTATTATTCCCTTTGTTTATCTGACACATGACTAGTACCATTACTGAGCTGAAAAGTAAACTCTTGGGGTTGCTACTGATCATAAAACAGGAAAGAGATAGACAGATAAGCATATCGATTAGAAGGCTTTTAAAAATGTTATTGATTTTTATGTGTATGAGTGTTTTGCTTGCATGTGTGTGTGCACATGCACATGTGTGTATGCATGTGTGTGTGTGTGTGTGTGTGTGTGTGTGTGTAGATCCAAGGAAGGAGAGGAATTCCCTGGAACTGAAATTATGGATGGACGTGGATACTGAGAATGAAATCTTGTTCCTCTGCAGGAGCAACAAGTGTTCTTACTTTCTGAGCTATCTTTTAGCCTCGGTTCTCTCCTTAGATGAAGGCCTGTACTTTTCAAATTCTGTCAGGTATCACAGTCTGCATCATGAGGGCTGTTCATTAGGCCCTTTGCTCTTTCTATTGATTCCATTTTCTTACTTGGTAAGATAAAAAAGATAAATGTGGTCCAACCTCATTGAATGTGCTTTCTGAACATTGCACTTAGCTGCATATATGGATCGAGGTCCATTAATCAATGTGGGAAATATTGATTAAACCTCAGACCTCTCACTTTTTAAATCAACAACCCACGCTGAGGTTCACATATGCTGATGGGAACCATTGGTGAGAGTGTGTGATACAAACGTCTTGTACCATTTTAAGTTGGATCACCAGAGAAACAGGTTATCATAGTAGATTAAGAACAAATGTACAAAATTTGATTTCTATAGATCACTGGAAACAAGATGTTAAGTAATTATGACAGAAAGTTGTGCTGAGTTTTATAGTTACATTGCAAATCTGAGAGCTCTGGAAAGGGCTTATAAAGCAACCAAGACACTTGAGTGCCTTCAGGAAGTTAATTACTGAAAAGGGTCCTATAGACTCATTTCTTTTTAATAAGCAATTCATCAGAGACAAACTGAAGAAAACTAGAGGTTAGGGAATGACTCCATTGGAAATGTGCCTAAGTCTTCTAATGTATAGATGGTTGGCCACCCTTTCTGGTTCTGCTAGATTCTGAGGGTGTGTTAGGTAACATTTGATCAGAGCTAAGAGAAGCTTGGAACTGGAGTGTCTTCAAAGCATCCAGGACTGTAGTATAATAGCTCTATGAGTATTTCATATAGGCCAGATTCTTTGGGTTGAGTCAGCCAGTGTTAATGATCCCCCTGCCTTTCCAGTCTTCAATGATTCACTCTACAGACTTTCAAAGTATGCTTGCAGAATAGGCAGCATGAGTATAACATTTCAAGGCCCCAATTCTATACATTGCAGTAGAAACTCTGATATAGAACTGACAATTCATGTTTTAATGAGCTCTTCGGAAAATTTGATCTACCTGCGTATGTGAGAATCATGAATCTCTACTGTTCTTTTAACATATTTTATTTTTTCAGGCCATAGCCTGTCTTTCTTTTCTTCCTAGAGGCCTCATGAGCATATCATTCAACAACATCTACCAAAACACCTTGTGCATGGGAAGAATATGGCAAACAGCTCTGTGAATGTAGTTTCTAGGAAGAAGCAGAGTATCTTTTAACACTGTCCAGCCCTGGAGTTTCTGATTACCACCACTCATGCTGGAAATATTCTAGTGTTTTGTGTTATAAAAATTATAGGTGTTCTCTACATTGCAACAAAACCAGAACTTGACCCGAGGGAGCTAATACTTGAGAATGACAATCAAATACAAACAGGTATACTATAGTGGGCAGAAGGCTGAACTGTGATTTTTTTTTCTAACATGTCCTATGGTGGTTTTGTGTGACAGTGGCCCTCATAGGATTCTATATGTAAATGCTTGGTACCTAGATAGAGAAACTGTTTGGGAAGGGTCAGGAGGTGGACCCTGTTGGAGGAGATAGAGCCTTGTTAGAGGAGTATGTCACTGGGGGTGCATGGACAGGCCCAGGCTTGATCTCTGTCTTTCTCTCTTTCTGTTTTTGTCTCTGTCTTTGTTTCTGTCTCTTTGTCTCTGTCTCTCTGTGTCTCCATGTCTGCCTCTGTCTGTATCTGTCAGTTTCTGTATCTCTCTCACTGTTTCTGTCTGTCTTAGACTCTCTGCCTGCTACCTGTGTATCAGGATGTGGAGTTCTCAGTGCCATGCCTGTCTGCTTCCTACCATGATGTTTATAGGCTAGCCATCCAAAACTGTAAGTAATCTCCCAGTTGCATGCCTTCTTTAGTAAGAATTGCCTTAGTTATAGTGTTTGTTCACAGCAAAAGGACAGTCACTAAGAACTGACATTGGTTTATAACTTTGTCTTCATAAATGCATGTGATTTTTCTCTGGTCACATGTACAAGATATTGGCTCTGACAAACAGTGAATATTTCTTAGAGGATAGCCATTAGCTATAGTGAAGCTAATGAAAGTAGGGTGGTGGTTTGTAGATAAAGGTGTATTTTGGTAGAATCATGTCCTTCAAAGGTAAGACATCCTGGGTACTCAGGTTTATTGATTGAATGGGGGTGAGGGCAGTAGATTATAGTTTTGGGTGGGGGTGGAGTCCTCTGATTTGATCATCATCACCTTAGATAAAGTAAAATATGATGGGAGGCTAAGAGAGCATGCATTGAAATCCCAATTCTTCCAGATATTTGCTGTATAAGTTTAGACAAATTTAATTTATCTGAGCCATCTATGAAATGAAAACATTAACCTTCAGGTCATTCTCTATGAATTGCCAATATTCAGCCTTTTGACCCATAAAATGGAAATCTCATGTGACTCAGAGTAAAATTTACCTTAGAGAATTATTACGAGGGCTTGGTGAAGTCAATATGTGGAGTTCCTGCTACATGGAATGCTCCATAAACATTAGATTCACCTTCTTATATGAAAATGTCTTTCATATAGCGTTCAACAGATGATTTTTGAATAAAATAATCACTGAAGGAAACCAATTTCTATGTATGAATATGAGACCAGTCCTACACATTCTCACCCTACCAATTACTTTCTTGTCAAGCAACTTTCTTCATCCTGGTTACAAAACTATTTTCCAGTATATTCCTAGTTTAGGAGAGTTCTAGTTTTTTTCTATTTTGACTTTATATTGACTAATTTTGTGAGCATAATGTTTTATATTTATGCATGCTTGTATTATTTAAGGCATTTATAATTTATTATTGGTGCTTATCTTGAAATGGATTTTGAATTGCATGTAACATTTACTCCTATTGTGCTTTGGATCTACTTAAGAAAACAGCTTAAGGCATACAGCCTTTGCATATTCAAAAACATTATTCATGCTTTAGTTTAAGCTCTTCTGCATGTCTCAGGTCCTGGGAAATGCCTGTGGAATTGCTTTGACTCTGTAATAACTGTGATGTTTCCAGTGAGGAACATCTCTGGTACGCAGGGTACCACTCGAGCAACATACATTCCACTTCAACTAAGATTTCCCCCAAACATCAAGAGGAATAATCTAGAAGAAGCAATAATGGTATGTTAATGAAAGCAATATCAAAAGATGTGCCTAGTTTTATGTTTAGAAAAGAAGGTAAAAATCATGGACATCCTATAGATCATCCTCTAAGAAAAGTCATTGTGTTATTACACTTGGGTGTCAGCATTGACTAAGATGCCTACAAAGCTTGTTTCCACCTTGAATATTTGTCTTGGAGTTAAAGGTGTCTGAGATGTCTCATGTCTCTGACACAGTTTTGAGTTAAAAGATCACGAGATTTCTTAAAACTGCCAGCAAAAACTCTCTAGCAAGCTACACCTGCTCCTTGCTTAGCCCATGGCTCAGTGCTTCTGTTTCTTTCCTCTCTTAGCCAGCACACGTTGTTTCCAAAGGAGAGAGTGAATCACCTTCTACCCATTCCTCTTCTGATTCGTCTTTCTTCTTTTTACAGAACTATAAAAACAGAAGGCCCACAATATTGGGCATCTTAAAAATACCCTTAAAAATTGCACTTCCAACTAGAAGAAGGTGGAAGTTTCCAATGTGGTGGGAAGGGCAGGAAACCAAGTAGCCTTACTAAGTCATACTTGTTTTCCTGGTGAAATAAAGACATTGGGTTAGATTGTAGACATGAACTAATACCTGGAGTTTTCCATCAAGGGAAGAGGCACAGCTCTCCCCTCAGTGGGTTGTCTTGCCCTATGTGCGATGATAACAAGAGACATGAAGGTGCAGCTGCTACCACAAGGATATTTGCAACTTGACTCTAGTAAAGGAAAACTAAAGAAGCAAGAGTGCCAGATTTGTGTTCCTTCTTTATCCTCCTTACTTGAAAAAAAATTTTAAAAAAGGCTCAGAAAAAGTTTTGTTGTTTAAGTTGGATGAGAAGTCAGAAAACTTAGGTTCTGTGCTGGAACAAACATGCTGGGCTTTGGTCTTGTCACCTCTGGGATTATATTATCTAAAGCTGACACTATGCTTTAAGTTTGTGTGAACATGGGTTTCAAAGCAAAGTGCTTTGAGAAAGCATTGTGTAATATTTGTAGACATTTAGTTTGTCACTTTAAAGTGGTTGACCGTAATAAAAGCATATAGGGTTAATCTTCTGGAACTTTGGCGGAAAGGTAGGTAGCACTTCCGCCTGCCTTCTGATTTTAAAGGATAGAATTGTTACAGAGGTGGGGTGGGGTGGGGAGAAAGATATATATGAGGAAAGGATGAAGTGTGATGGCATTGAATTCTTAGTGGCTACAGCAAATAGACCCAGATCCTGGGTCTGGTAGGGGAGGACAGTTGAATAAAAGGCCATGATATCTCTGAGGACATGAGCATTCTGGTTAATAAAAGAGATGTCTCCTCAGAGACACAGCCATAGCATGTCAAATGCAGAGGCGAATGTTAGCAGCAAACCAGTGAACTGAGAACAGGACTCCCGTTGGAGGAATTAGAGAAAGGACTGAAAGAGCTGAAGGGGCTTGCAGCCCCATAAGAACAACAATGCCAACCAACCAGAGCTCCCAGGGACTAAACCACTATCCAAAGACTATACATGGACTGACCCATGGCTCCAACTGTAGATGTAGCAGAGGCTGGTCTCACTGGGCACCAATGGAAGGATAAGCCCTTGGTTCTGCCAAAGTTGGACCCCCCCAGTGTAGGGGAATGTCTCAGGGGAGCGGTAAGGGGGGAGTTGGATGGGGAGGGGAACACCCTTGTAGAAGAAGGGGAGGAAGATGGGATGGGGGTTTGTGTCTGGGAAACTGGGAAAGGGAATAACATTCGAAATGTAAAAAAAAAGCCAATAAAAAATCATCAAGATAAAAAAAGAAAGAAAAAAAAAGAAAGAAAGAAAAGAAAAGAAAAAAAGACTCATCTGCAAGTAGTAGTGTGCACTCTGCTCACAAGGACTGCTTATTCTTCCCTGTGGACCATTTAGCAGTCCCGATACAGCTATTTGCATGCTCTGGTTTGAATACCTTGGGTATATTCCTAATATCTTGAGGCTTTATCATGTCCATCTTTAAAATATAACTGATATGGATTAAATGACAATGCATTTTAAACCGTTAGGCCAAGATGCAGTAAATAACAACTGTTAATACTTATCAGCGTCCTGACATTAGCTGTAACTATCCTCATTATAACTACTGCAGCTCATTCATTAAAAAGAAATATATGGCAAACTGCTTCTTGTAAAATGAGTGATATGACAGGGTATCTCCTCTATATAATAATAAAACACTCCTGACCCCCCACAACCTTAAAACATCTGACTTTATTCCATTTATAGTCACTCATGTCTTGGATAAAGCATTGGCCTTTTGTGTTGTCTATTTTAAAATGGAAAAGTCCACTGGGGTAATATATTAAATCCCTACAATCATTTTATGAATGACCTCTAAACTCTATAACAGAATGGGGGATCTTCAGGGACAAAGTGAAAGTGTAGGTAATTAGAGAGGCTAAGGGAAAACAGAAATCATGAGTGACCCATGCCCTGCATTTCAGCTCTCTGCTCAGGGTTTCTGAATAAATGGCTCTTTCAATTGAAGAAAAATGGCTATCAGATAATTTCTGGAATGCACAGTAATTGCTTGAGTGCTTAGGAGTTTCAAATCTAGAATAGCAAGAATCTTCAGCTGTAGCATCCTAGTATTTGAATAAAAAACAATGAAAACCATGTTTTTTTTTAAATTTTTGAAACATTTATTTATTGTGTTTGCTTGTGTGTAAGGGAGCATGTGCAAATGTGCCAAAGCACATGTATGAGGTTAGAGGGCAACTTTCAAGGACTTAGCTCTCTCTTCTATCATGTGGGTCCCAGGAATGTAATTCAGGTCATTAGTCTTGGTAGCAAAGCACTGTTACCTGCTAAGACATCTCAGCAGTCCCAAAAAACCTCTTTCAATGAACAATTTGGCAATATAATTTGTTTTTGCCAGTTCTGTGTATTCAATAAAGACACAACAAGACTCAGTTTAGATTTGATACTGAAATAACTATGAAAGACAACTAATGTGGGAACCAAAAAATGACCAGACAGCTCTGTGAAACCCTGTATAAATTAGAAATATGGTGCATGCAGATAACTTCTCAGAATAATAAACCCCATGATGGGGATTGCAGAATGTGGGTATTGACAAAGAATGTGTATGTGTAGAGCTTCTAAATTGAATGTGTTAGATATTTCTTTACTCTGATGAAGTACCTAAGAAAGAAGAGTAAGGAAGGGAGGATTTATCTGATCACAGCTTCAGAAGCTTCTGTTCATCCGTGGGGAGATGTGGTGGTGGAGCAGCTCACACAATGGCAGCCAGGAAACAGAGAAACATACCTATGCTAGCTGCTTTCTTCTTTTCCTATCATTTCACCCCAGCCTCAGCCTACTGTAATGTGCTACCTGCATTCAGGGCATTAAATAAAATCCTTTAGTCAATCTCCCTTAGAAATGCTTTCACAGACACACCCAGAAATACAAGTTTACAACAGGAACACCATATGCTTCCTGGAATATGAAAGTGACACACAGCCATCCTTCCCGAAGTTTAGTTTTCAAATTGCTTCTTGCCATGTTGTGCAAGACTTGGTTCTGGAAACCTCACGGGGGTGATGCGTAAAGGAAGGCATGACAAACATACATGCAGAAAATCTGAGGTGAGGTGGGGTGTGTTCAGTGTGATAGTGGGTAACTATTCTGCTACCTGGAAACTTGCCAGGTTTATTATGGACAGCCCAAGGAGGTGGGGTTAGCTAGTCTCCAAGGGAGATCTCTGTAGAGAATTTACTAATCTCATAGGCATCTCACAATTTAACCAAGTTGCTAATTGAAGTCAACTATCACAGTGAAATAAGAATTGAAAGTCTCGATATGAGAAATTGAATTAAAATATGATTAGCCAAAGCCTGAACATTTGAAAGTTATGTACAGCCATGATCTGTGGAGAGTGGAGACAGCCCTGAAAGAATGTGTAAGAAGCAGATGAAATAATGGGTATGTGTCATTGACACGAGAACAGTCCTGTCAAGGACACCAGTGCCTCAAAGTCTTGCTTAGGTGGGGCTCGGACGGGTGGCAGAGCCTTCCTCTGATCCAAGTGCAACTGTTTATGAATGATTAACCAATGTATGTAGAAACTGTGAACCACAGCTTCATTCTCTTGAATTTTATAGCATGAATTCACCTACAGAGACCTCCCATGAAGACTAGCTAACCCCTCCCCCTTGTGGTGACATAATAAACATGGTAAATTTCCAGGTAGCAGAATAGGTACCCTGTATCACACTGAGCACCTCTTACCTGATCTCAGAATGTGTATTTGTCGTTTCTTCTTTTCCATATCACCCCATCAAGGTTTCCAGAACCAAGCCTTGCAGGTCATGCCAGTCCTAAACTAATCTTTAGGGAGAAAGTTCATATCCCAGAAAGTATACAGTGTTCCTGGTGTAAAAATCCATCATGATTTTTCCTTCTACAATTCTATTTCTTCCATGAGTTTTTTTTAGGCATCAAAAACTGAGGGTTTCTCCTGTTACATTTCTAATCCTTTCTTACAGGCACTAACCCAGAGATACTCACTTCTACACACCTGAATCCATTCTTCTTGTTTATGATGTATCTCCTTATTCTGATTACAAATCACAGAGAGGAAGACTTTATCTTCTAAGACACATTAAAGAAAGATTTATGGCTAAATACATAATGCAGTGTTTAGGGAGGAAAGTTTCATTATAAATATGATTTAAAAGAAATTTATTTGCCCACAGTTGGTAATTTGACAAGAAGAAATATTAGATTGGCCACTCTGCTGACTAAGATATTAACAAAAGTTCAAATATGCCCACCAAAAAATTCATTTTAATTTGTTTATACCCATAGTCAAATGGTACTCTCTGCCTTAATTGGAGAACATCCTCTTTGGGAACAGAAACGAGTGCACACTCATGCCTGCTTAAGATGATGAGGAAAGGGGACCATCCAAGACCCGGGAAACATTGCAGAAGAGGTATAGAGAGCATGTGAGAGGTGGAAGAGAGTGTGTAGACCAGTGAGATGCTGGCTTTTTGTCCTGACACAGCCACAACAACCATGACCTCACGTAAAGTTTCCTGAACTGGACTGCACAAGGCAGGGTCTACTGTCAGTCATGAGGTGCTGAAGAGGCCTTGCTTTTCTCTGCTCAGTTATTGGCCACTGACTGATTCTGGGAAAGGGACAGTCATTGTCTTCAGCCACCAAACTCCAATAGAGAGTTCCAAAGTCCCTAACATGAAACTGAATAAAATGGTTAAATTTGGTGTTTCAGAACCCAAAGCAAAAAGACCTGAATGTGGGGATTGTAGTTGTGAGAAGAGCAGGGTAGCAGGGTTGGGAGAGAGAGAAAAGAAAAGAGAACATTCAGAATCCATTATATACATGTATGCAATTGTAAAGTAATAAATAATTTTTTCATTTTAAAACAAAGCCAGCAAGACAATATTTTAACCTATTGACCCATACACGGATTATAATTGTATTTCTCCTGCTTATGTAATTTTTTCCAATCGAAATATTTTCAGGTGTCAAATTATTAGAATTTCCAATATAAGACTGTTGACTAATATACACAGGTTTTTGTTTATTAAGTGATCTTTTAAGTAAGTTTTATTTGTAATGATCTTAGCATACTGGGAGTATGCTTTTAATTTAAAACATGTTTTATGCCTCTTTTTGCTACACAATCCACCAGACATATGTCCAAAATTTATAATTTTTTGAATTTATGGATTATTAAAACCACCAATATAAGAAAGAGCTCTTTATTTATTTATGAGCTCTTTCTAGTTGTAATGATCCAATAGACTCTATATTGTAGAATACTTTTCAGAAATGCAGTATTCTTTGCACGTTTGAAAATACAAGCACTTTACAAACACTGATATTGAAAAAATCATTAAAGTTTTAAAAAGAATCATAGAATTAGGAATTTTCTCATTTATTGCTTATGTTAGAAGCCATACCAAGACCTCAAATTCTAAATAATTAATTGGGAATAAAATTGTTCATTTTTATATCAAATGCCAAGGACCATCCCACACCACAGGTGAGGTTATGAAACCTGTAAATGAGTGGAAAGTCAGTTTTGACTGTGTGTCCTGTGTTTTAGCTGACAGCCCTATTCCCAGGGCCTCAGCATGTGACAGATGATAACACTTGCAGAGAAATGTGAAACCGGAACAAGGGTAAAGAACCCTGGCGAGGTGGGAAACTGGTTTGTCAATTAAAACAGAGTAGGCAAGAATGACTTATTAGTTTGCTTTTATTGCTAAGATGAAAATAATACCGGATGCTTGTAAATAGAATAAATTTACTTCTTACAGTTGTCTGTAGAGCTTTGGATGTCTAAGATCAAGATCACAGAGGATTCAGCATTTAATACAAGCTTACATTCTTTCTGATACATGGGACCTCTTGCTTTATGTCATATTGCCCAAAGGTCATGCAGATTGCTTCCACCTTTTTAATTATATGGTTTATTGATTATATTAGTTAATTACTGCCTGAAGTCCTCACTTATTAACATTGGTAGCTTCATTTGAACCGAAGAAATTTAGAGGGACACCAGCATTTGAACCATAGCAGCAGGCCTCAGAGAGGCAATATATGACCAGATTGCTGGAGGTGGGAAAATGATTCTTGGGCTGTCTGGGGTAAGAAAATTTTAGTCAGGTGGAGTGCAAAGGATTCTGAGATGGGGGAATCCTGGTACCTGCAGAGGATAGTGTAGTCAGTGTGGAATAAGCAAGATTTAAATAATAGCATGGGTGGTTAGAGAAGTCAAGAGTCAGATTATAGAAAGCCTTTTTAGGCCATTATTAAAACCTTGTTTTTAAGTCAAGGGTAAATACAGTAGTCTTGACAAATGTAGAGACATGATTTGAAATTATATTTTAAAGTATCACTTTGGCTGTAGTTCAATGCAATATGTTAAGGAGAGAGTGGAAACTTGGATGCTAGTTATAGCATGTGTGTGTGTGTTTGTGTGTGTTGTGTATGTAAATATATGTACATGATATAGAGGCAGAGGAAAGAGAAGAGGTAGGGGAGAAATAGAGATTACTTAGATGAAGCGATTGCATAGTTTCATACAGATGAGAATGAAGTCGGTGAGAGATACATGACAGATGCAGGGGAGAGAGCAGAGCTTCTGGACACATGTCCTAGAGTAGGCAGGGGAGACGAGTTCAACTCACAAATGGAGAGCTGACCTAGGTGCAGGGACAATCCATCCATAAAAGTACCAGGCTTGCAGTCCTGGCCTTACAGATCGAATGATTTAGGTGTCTTCTGAGTGCTTCTGTTTCACAGTAGGAACTGACATTGCATGTGGAGAGTGGTGAAGTCAAGGGGGGTGCTAGAGGTTTGCAAGGAAGTGGGTATGTTTTTATCCAAGGGGATTGAATGAATATTCTGTGGAAATTCTGGGAGGAATTGTGATCTCATGTGAGGAAACTCATTTCTAAAATGAGACAGACATCTTGTGCCCTCTCACATGCTTGTAGCCAGTTAGGTGCAGGTGAGGTGTGGACGGAAAGCTATTTTTAAGTAAGCCTGGAATTTTCCAGTTGAGCACAACATAAGATCAGGAGAACAGGATGATGCTCCAGAGTGATGATCAAGCTGGATCAGAGGACTGGGATAAGGACAGCAAAGCATTTTGGGACAAAGAAAGAAACCAGTGAACTCCAGTGGGTACTCATGGAATCCTTATACACTGTTACTGGGTGGCTACTTTTCAGCTCCTACTATTACTGACCCAAAGATACTCGTCATGGTTCATAGAGTTATAAGATGCTATGACCCATGAGATGATATGGTAGAGGTGAGAATAAACAAAGTCAAAGGCCAGGGATATAAAGAGTTAAAAATAAAAGCTTCCAATATAAAACTCTGGTTTAGTCTCAAGATTATAATAGGCCTGTTATAACTTCAGTGTATTCGGAATCTTCTCACAGAAGCACATTCAACAGGACCTACAAAATGTCTTCCATCCAAATAGAGACACTGTAACTCGAGCAACCAAACATTCCCAGTGTCACTAAGCACAGGGGCTGTTTCCAGTGCTGTGGAGAATTGAACTGTAATGTAGTCTGAGCCTCTACACACGACATTCTCATTTTCTATCTCCAGGCAGGTCTTCTTTATTACATAACTTTAGTCCTTGAAACGAGTGGAAATATTGAGGAAGAAAAGCATCGAAAGGTATCAAAGCAATTTGAGAAATTAATTTATCTGAAAACAGTTATTTTTCAGATATCTGACTGTATACCAGGAATTGTACCAGGCTGTGTTGTAGAGAGCCTCCTGGATGTCCTTACCATGAAATGAGGTTGTATAGGGGGAGGTGGGGACATTGGTAACTGAATCCTGTTGGGAACATGAAGGAATGTTTCAATATGGAGATGACTCAAGTGAAACCACAGAAACTGACCAAAGATCTTTTAAAAGATTAGACCGAAATGGCAGGTAGTATCTGATGAAGAATCTTTCCTATCTAAAGAAAATTTCAACCTCTAGGCTCTGTGGTTTTACTCATTTTCCTGTGGACTTATTGGTAACTTCTCTTCTGAATAAAGTTTCTTTCTCTACCAAAGGTTAGAATCTGTTAGAAATAACCCAGAGAATGCTTTTGGTTCATTTAAAAGCCTTCTGATAGGGTTTTCCTTGTATTAGTAGTGTGTAAAGTTTATACCTACCCACTCCTCATTTCTCTAATGCTGTCCCATGTGATAGAAAAAAAGGTTGTGTTAATAGAATAACATCCTGGAACCAGTATAGCTGCTGTATGTCATTTCACAGTGATGAAATGGTTGTGTAGCATAAAGCCATTCATGGCCTTTCTCCATTTTACAGGGAAATAGGTTCATGTTGCACATATTCATTCTGAAATCATTTGTTATTTTAAAGTCATATTATTATTATTATTATTATTATTATTTAGATGTAAAAGTTTCCTGTACACATTTAGGGTTCAAAAAAAAGAAAGGCTGAGCAAGGTCTGTAACATCAGTGTCAAGGGTTGGCAGTAGAGACATGTGGCCCTGGAGCTTACTGTCCAGCCTGCTGAGCTGAACTGATAAGAGCCAGGTTCAGTGGGAAGAAGGAACACGGCTGAGAAAGGTACTCGACATTGACCTTGTTTCCATGTGTGAATGTACTCATATGGTACATGTTTGTCCACACACATGACCACCCCACACACAGACGCCTTCTCCTCAGGACCTCTTCCCTCTTTCCCTGGTTGGTGAAACATTTCTCTGCCTTCTAGCCTATGCTGCCATTGCTGTTAGACTTTCATTTTACCGTTCCCTAGGCATCGTTGAGGAGACATTATGGTTTTCTTTAGACAAATGGGAAGCAGGTGAAGATAAGCTCTTGACTCAAATAGTCTTTGGAGGAGAAAATACATTTTTCTCAGCTGGAAGATGCTATTAAGAGATTAAATAAATGCAATGGAAAGAATTTCTTTTAATAAAAATTCGAGTTTACAAAACAAATAAATGCATGATGTATGATATGTGACATGCCACAGAAAAGTGGTGCTGCTGGCTCCGGATGCGTGTTGGGTCACCTCACTGGCTGCATCGCGTTCAAATGAGTGACAAGCAGAGTGTGCTCATGAGCAGAGAGCCTCGAACACAGCCTGGGAGCCTTCGCATAGTCTGTTTTCTGTGTAATTCATTCAAAACTGAATCACTTTCAAGTTCAGCCTTTTCTTTTTCCTCTTTTCCCTCCTTTGATGCATTCCCAGGCTGTTTTAACTAAAATTAAACTGATTCCTATCTCTGTCCATGGAGAAATGCTGAATTAAAAAATAAAGATAAATAAGTTAGAGTATGTATTTGAAGTCATGATAAATAGCACGTATGAGAATTTGAAAGACAGAAGCAATAATGAGTTGTCTTATTATAGATATGGATAAATCAATTGTTGAAGAAGTGTATTGAATTAGGGGATTGTAGATGTGAGAGATCAAGCTCATTAAAGATGGGGCTGATGTCTTTGTGCCCCAAGACCTTGAATACACTGTATCTAGTATTATATGATCTGTAAGAGATTTGACTTATTTGATTGAATGACTAAAATGATTTATTTCAATTAAACTGATTTACATTGAACTTTTTGTATTGGCTGGTCCTACTACTTCTTGAAACATTTATTAAATTTATGATGACTTTTGCTTAAATATGATGACATATTGCTTTAAGAATTTTCGTTTTGATGCAATGTAGTCTTTTATAAAAGGTTTATTGAGGCATTTGTACATCTGGTTTAAAACTCATACTTTTGTAGCTCTTTGTATAAATACATAAATGCATAAACAACTACTTTCATATTCCAGAGATAATAGACAACACAGAACAGATTTATAAATTAAAAAATTATATACTAAAGATTTATAAATCAGATTGATAGCACTGTGTCTGTTTTATGTCCTATTGGTTACTTCAGGCTACCACACTAAGTGCCACAGAATGTTTGATTTACAAAATAGGAATTTACTCTTCCTCACAATTCTAGAGACTAGGAAGCCCAGGATCAAAGTCCTAACGTGGGTTAGAATGTGAACTTGTGCTGGGACTATGGAAATGACGATGGAGGTTCATCAGACAACTGAATAGAACTACCATATCCTACTGCTGTTGAACATATGTGAGTCTATGTAACACAGAAATCCCTCTTCTCCTGTGCTTATCATGGCTCTATATATGTGAGCAGACAAAAATTCAGACAGCAGTTGAACTGACAAGGGCAATGTGGCTTGTAGACAGAATGGAATTTTATGTTGTAAAAAATGAAAACATGATATTGTAGGGCAATGAAGGGATCTGAGAATGATTATATTATATGAAATGCACAGACCCAGGAGGATGAATGACACATGTGTGGGACCTGGACTTAGAATTATACGTACATATATACATACACAGATATATAACTATGTATGCATATATAATTTATATGTATTTATATGTGTGTTTCCTGGCCACCAAACTAGGAGCGGGTTAATGAGATGAATGAAGACATCTAAAAAGATGAAAACTGAGGGAGTAATGGGGTACATTGATAAGAAAGCAGAAGAGGGATTAACTGGGGGGGAGAAAGAGAACCAGCTGGAGGAAAGGGAATGTCCTAAGAGGGCACAGGGCAATGGATGGAGAGAATAAGAATAATTAGGAAACTACTGATATATGTGTGTGTGTGTGTGTGTGTGTGTGTGTGTGTGTGTGTGTGTGTGTGTATGAATGATCATGCTATAATGGAACCTATTGCTACCCTAAAAAATAACCAAAAATAAATATAACAACTTATGTTCTCAATTGAATGTCAGAAATTTTCTATAAAAATGCAGTTATCATATTTGCTTCCTCAGGAGGAGTCATTTCCTTCCATCCAGAGAGGGCTCACTCCCTCTGCGGCTTCAGGTGCCTTTTTCTTGTTTTGTAGGGAGGGGCAAAGGTATGAATGAGGCTAAGGCTAGCTCTATATCTCTCATATAACCTCAGAGCCCACACCCGCTGATCATTTTTAACCCTACTCACCTCCCAGACGCTGATTTCTAAATGTCTTCACCTTAGGTAGTAAGGCATCAGTGTGTGTGGGGTTTGAGGGTGTGGCAATAGCACAGTCTGTAGACACAAAGAGCCCATCTCTTGCTCAGCGTCGCCCACCTTACACCTCACTTTCAAAACTGTCACATAGGTTTCTGTTGCCTCTGACATCCTTGATGTTCTACGTGGGCTAAGGGTGAAAACCCAGCAATTGTGGGTGAGGGGAGTGAAATAGAAGTGTTAGTGGTGGAACAAATTAAGTCAGGCGACTGTTCGAGGTCAATCCGTAAACAAGAATGTTGGGCAACTACCCCAAATTAGCTGATGCTGGGTAAGGCAAAATACATCCATCAGTGGACTGGACTGGGTTAGGGTGCTTGCCAAGGGATTTCTGGAGCACACGGACTGATGCCACCGGAGCAAAGGCCAGCTACGACATGGCTGATCATAGACACAACATGCCACGTTGCTGGGAACAGATTATTGCTAAGTGGCGACTAGAAGGTACGAGTTCCTCTTCTCAGATATTTGACCCGGAAGGCGAGCAGGTCTGTCTCTCTGTGTGCTATTAATTAGTTAGGGAAGCAAAGAAAGCCCAGCAGCTGCTTCATTTAAATAGTCCAGGCAGACGAAATGTAAAAGCTTCCTGTCTCTCCTGCCCGAGGTGAGGCAACAACTCATTAGCTCAGATTTTTAATCCTGGATCTGCAATGATAACATGGGCGCTGTGACTCTGGAGTAGGGCGGCAGGAATACTGTAATCTCATTCAGCAGACAAATGATACCATTTCCCTTTAAAACGATATCAGAGTTGGTGCAGGGACTTTCCCGTGTGATAAAAGACTCTTAATATCCTTGCCATCCCTAATAGTCTCTAAACACATAATATAAAATCAGTATACTATTTTCTAATACATACTGTCGATCAAGTTTTGAATTTTCTTCTCTAAAATACCATTTGTGCAGCTGTGTCATCAGAGAACACCAACTATTGGATAAGGATCAAGTAATTACATTGGCCAGTTCTGCCCTTGACAGTTTTCTTCGCACTGCCTTCTATTTCTAAAAGTCTTTTCTATTTGATCATGCTGGTTCTAGAATTTAAAGCCTGCAGTGGTTAGAAAAGGCAACTAATGATTTGGCTGCTGTGTTTTCCCATGCTAATAATTGCCTGTGTTAATGAGGAATGCTTAAGGTCAGGAACCACATATATTCACTGTGTACTCTTAAACACTGAATACTGTAATGGATGGATAATTTTAAGTGAGCTAAATTTAAAAAAAATCAGGCAAGATTAATGTTAAAAAGTCAGGTTACACATGAGGTTATCTTGATTCTGGGACACAAGTAAAAAAAAATCCTAAACTTAAAAGTTGCCCCTCTTTGTCTTACAGAAGCTTTGCAATTTTATGAGATCCCGTTTGTCGATTCTTGATCTTAGAGCATAAGCCATTGGTGTTCTGTTCAGGAAATTTTCCCCTGTGCCTATGTGTTTGAGGCTCTTCCCCACTTTCTCTTCTATTAGTTTCAGTGTATCTGGTTTTATGTGGAGGTCCTTGATCTATTTGGACTTGAGCTTTGTACAAGGAGATAAGAAAGGATTAATTTGCATTCTTCTACATGCTAACCTCCAGTTGAACCAGCACCATTTGTTGAAAATGGTGTATTTTTCCATTGGATGGTTTTAGCTCCTTTGTCAAAGATCAAGTCACCATAGGTGTGTGGGTTCATTTCTGGGTCTTCAATTCTATTCCACTGATCTATCTGCCTGTCTCTGTACCAATACCATGTAGATTTTTTTTTAATGATTGCTCTGTAATACAGCTTGAAGTCAGGGACAGTGATTCCTCCAGAAGTTCTTTTATTGTTGAGGATAGTTTTAGCTATCCTGGGTTTTTTGTTTTTCCAGATGAATTTGCAAATCGTTCTGTCTAACTCTGTGAAGAATTATGTTGGAATTTTGATGGGGATTGCATTGAATCTGTAGATTGCTTTTGGCAAGATGGCTATTTTTACTATATTAATCCTGCCAATCCATGAGCATGGGAGATCTTTCCATCTTCTGAGATCTTCTTTGATTTTCTTCAGAGACTTGAACTTTTTGTCGTACAGATCTTTCACTTTCTTGGATAGTCACACCAAGGTATTTTATGTAATTTGTGACTATTGTGAAGGGTATCATTTCCCTAATTTCTTAGTCTGTTTATCCTTTGAGTCAAGGAAGGCTACTGATTTGTTGAGTTAATTTTATATCCAGCCACTTTGCTGAAGTTGTTTATCAGGTTTTGGAGTTCTCTGGTGGAACTTTTGGGATCACTTAAGTATACTACCATATCATCTGCAAATAGTGATATTTTACTTCTTCCTTTCCAATTTGTATCCTTTGACTTCCTTTTGTTGTCTGATTACTCTAGCTAGGACTTCACATACTATATTGAATAGGTAGTAAAAGAGTGGGCAACCTTGTCTAGTCCCTGATTTTAGTGGGATTGTTTCAAGTTTCTCTCCATTTGGTTTGATGTTGGCCACTGGTTTGCTGTATATTGCTTTTATAATGTTTAGGTATGGGCCTTGAATTCCTGATCTTTTCAAGACACTTATTATAATAAAGGGATGTTGAATGAAGAGGTGTATCAAATGCTTTCTCAGCATCTAATGAGATGATCCTATGTTTTTTTCCCTTTGAGTTTGTTTATATTGCAGATTACCTTGATGCATTTCCATATATTGAATCATTCCTCCATCTCTGGAATGAAACCTATTTGATCATGGTGAATAATCTTTTTTATGTGTTTTAGAATTTATTTTGTGAGAATTTTATGGAGTAATTTTACATCAATATTTGTGAGGGAAATTGGTCTGAAGTTTTCTTTGTTGGGTCTTTGTGTGGTTTAGGTATAAGAATAATTGTGGCTTCATAGAATGAATTGGGTAGTGTTCCTTCTGTTTCTATTTTTGTGGAATAGTTTGAAGAGTATTGGTATTAGGTCTTCTTTGAAGGGCTGATAGACTTCTTTACTAAACCCATCTGGAACTTGGCTTTTGTTGTTGTTTTTTGGGGAGACTTTTAATGACTTTTTTTTTTTGGCGTTATGGGACTGTTTAAATGGTTTGTCTGATTCTGTTTTAACTTTGATACCTGGTATCTGTCTAGAAAATCGTCCATTACCTCCAGATTTTCCAGTTTTGTTGAGTATAGGCTTTTGAAGTAGGATCTGATAATTTTTTGAATTTCCTTATTTTCTGTTGCTATGTCTCCCTTTTCATTTCTGATTTTGTTAATTTGGATACTGTCTCTGTGCCCTTTGGTTAGTCTCACTTTATCTATCTTGTTGATTTTTTCAAAGAACTAACTCCTGGTTTTGTTGATTCTTTGTATAGTTCTTTTTGTTTCTACTTGGTTGATTTCAGCTCTGAGTTTGATTATTTTCTGTCATCTACTCCTCTTGGGTGTAGTTGCTTCTTTTTGTTCTAGAGCTTTTGGATGTCCTGTCAAGCTATTACTGTACTCTCTCCCATTTCTTTTTGGAGGCACACAGTGGTATGAGTTTTCCTCTTAGCATTGCTTTCATTGTATACCATAAGTTTGGGTATATTGTTCCTTCATCTCCATTAAATTCTAAAATGTCTTTAATTTCTTTCTTTATTTCTTTCTTGACCAAGTTATCATTGAATAGAGCATTGTTCAGATTCCTTGTGTATGTGGGCTTTCTATTGCTTTTGTTGTTATCGAAGACCAGCCTTAGTTCACGGTGATGTAATAGAATGCATAGGATTATTTCCATCTTCTTGTATCTTTTGACACTTGTTTTGTGACCGATTATATGGTCAGTTTTGGAGAAGGTACCATGAGGTGCTGAGAAGAAGGCATATTTGTTTATTTTAGGATGACTTGTTCTATAGATATCTGTGAAATCTATTTGGTTCATAACTTCTCTCATGAGACATATTTTCACTGTGTCTCTGTTTAGTTTCTGTTTCCATGATCTGTCCATTGATGAGAATGAGGTGTTGAAGTCTCCCATTACTACTGGGTGTGGTGCAATGTGTGCTTTGAGCTTTAGTATGGTTTCTTTTATGAATATGGGTGCCCTTGCATTTGGAGCATAAATATTCAGAATTGAGAGTTCATCTTGGTATACTTTTCCTTTGATGAGTATGATGTGTCCTGCCTTATCTTTTTTGATAATTTTTGGTTGAAAGTTGATTTTATTCAATATTAGAATGGCTACTCTAGCTTGTTTCTTGGGACCATTTGCTTGGAAAATTGTTTCCCAGCCTTTTACTCTGAGGTACTATCTGTTTTTGTCACTGAGGTGTATTTCTTGTATGCAAGAAAATGCTAGGTCCTGTTTACATGTTCAGTCTGTTAGTCTTTATCTCTTTATTGGGGAATTTAGTCCATTGATGTTGAGCGATATTAAGGAAGACTGATTGTTGTTTCCTGTTCTTTTTATTGTTAGAGGTTGCATTTTGTTTGTGTTGCTGTCTTCTTCTGGGTTTGTTGAAAGATTAGTTTTTTGCTTTTTTCTAGGGTGTAGTTTCCTTTCTTTTGTTGGAATTTTCCATCTATTATCCTTTGTAGGGCAGAATTTGTGTGAAGATGTATAAATTTGATTTTGTCATGGAATATCTTGGTCTCTCCATCTATGGTAATTGAAAGTTTTGCTGAATATAGTAGCCTGGGCTGGCATTTGTGCTCTCTTATGGTGTATGACATCTGCCCAGGTTCTTCTGTCTTTCACAGTCTCTGGCGAGAAGTCTGGTGTAATTTTAATAGGTCTGCCTTTATATGTTACTTGACCTTTTTCTCTTAGTGCTTTTAATATTCGTTCTTTGTTTTGTGTATTTGTTGTTTTGACTACTATGTGAGGTGAGGAATTTCTTTTCTGGTCCCATCTATTTGGAGTTCTGTAGGCTTCTTATCTGTTTATGAGCATCTCTCTCTTTTGATTAGGGAAATTTTCTTCTATAATTTGTTGAAGCTATTTACTGGCCCCTTAAGTTGGGAATCTTCATTCTCTTCTATAACTATTTTCCTTACATTTGGTTGTCTCATTTTGTCCTGGATTTCCTGGATATTTTTGGATTAGGAGCTTTTTGCATTTTGCATTTTCTTTGACTGTTGTGTCAATGTTTTCAATGGTATCTTCTGCCCCTGAGATTCTCTCTTCAATCTCTGGTATTCTGTTGGTAATGCTTGGCTCTATGACTCCTGATCTCTTTTCTAGATTTTCTATCTCCAGGGTTGTCTTTCTTTGTGATATCTTTATTGTTTCTACTTTCATTTTTAGATCCTGGATGGTTTTACTCAACTCCTTCACCTGTTTGGTTGAGTTTTCCTATAACTCTTTAATGTAATATTGTGTTTCTTCTTTAAGGACTTCTATTTGTTTACCTGTGTTGTCCTGTAGTTTTTAAAGGTAGTTATTTATGTCCTTAAAGTCCTCTATCATCATCTTGAGATGTGATTTTTAATCCAAATCTTGCTTTTTTATGTGTTGGGTTATACAGTACTTGCTGTGGTTGGAGAACTGGGTTCTGATTATTCCAAATACTCTTGGTTTCTGTTGCTTAGGTTCTTGTGCTTGCCTCTGGCCATCTCGTTATCTCTGATCTTATTTATTCTTTCTATCTCTGACTGGAGTTTGTCCATCCTGTGGGCCTGTGAGCCTGTGATTTTAGGAGCGAGAGCACTCCTCAGAGACCAGTTCTCTCCAGGCAGGCTTTGGGTTGGGAGGGGTGTGAGATAGCCTTTCTTCTGGGCACAAGAAGTATCCTGTCCCAGGCTGATCCATGGTTCCTGTGCCCTTTGAGCTCCTGATAGTCCCTGTTTGGACTGTTAGTGGATCTAAAGAGGGGTTTCACCTGTGGGCATAGGAGTGAGAGTGCTCCTGGTTGTCCACCTCTCTCTGGGCAGGTTTTGGTTCTGGAGTGCTGTGGGACAGCCTTAGCTCTGGGTGCAAATGGAGACTGGAAGGCTAGTCTGAAGTTTCAAAAGTACACTATATATTTGGGTAGAAATAATTATAAAATAACACAAGTCCATTTCTATTTAATACCTTCTCTCAGTACATGTAGTATATATAACTACACACATATGTATATTTTATTGATTTTATGATTGTGAAATTTCCTTAATCAACCTAGGTTATACACTTGGTGTCCAGCTTCTGATGTACAAGAGTAGACATACACTTACAGTGGAAAAAATTGTGTGTGTGTGTGTGTGTGTATGTGTGTTTCTGATTGACTGTATGTGTAGTGCCTATGTGGCCTATGTGCACATATACAGAGTCCAAAGGAAGATATCAGATGTATTTTTCTACAACTTTCTGCTTTACTCCCTTAACATATGGTCTCTTGATCAACTAAATGTTGCCTAGGTTCTCTGGCCAGTAAGGTCCTGGGATTTGCCTTTTTTGGCTCAGTGCTGGGACTAAGGACATGAGCAGGTATGCTTTATTTTTATGTGAGGACTGAAGATTTGAGTTCATGTCCACAGCAAGCATTTTGCCCCTCTGAACCATCTCCTCTGCCTTGAGAACATGATTTTTAGAAGTTGTTTTGGAATATTATATAGCAGGATTAATAATGAGGCTTCAGATAATTAGACCCTTTCCCCTTATTTTTAATTCAGTGTTGGAAAAGTTTATGTTAGGCACAATGAGCTACAATTGGCTCAACATCAGTGATACAATTTCATTTATGTGTATGCTCCAGAAGAAAGCGTCAGATCATTGGATCTGAAGTTTCAGGTGGTTATGAGCCACCCAACATGTGTTCTGAGACCAGAACTTGGGTCCTCTGGAAGATTAGCAAGCACAATTTACCACTGTGTTCTCCAGCCCCAGTAATATAATTTTAATGAGCAGTGTGTCCCCATGTTATATAAAGAACCTCTTATTTCATTTGATTGTTTCAAGGGAACTATTGATTGAGTTTCGCTTCCTGAACATTTCAGATATGGCATTAAATAATACTTATGTGTCAGGAGACTTCACTATTCTAATGATAGTTAATATTTGTACTGCTAGAATTTTTGTAGCAAAACAATCAATTGTTATATTAAGTGGAAAATTACATATTAATTTCTAATTTATTTCCAAGTAATATTCATTTGGTACATTATTAATGGGAAATAAATATTTGTAGTTTCATAGTAATTTATATCATCATGAAAATATTTGTATTTCTGAATTAAAGGCTCAGCGATACCATTCTGACATGGTTAACAAACAGGAGACGATACGAACTGCCCATGAGAACACCAGGTTTAATCAGTGTGCTAATGATAAGGCAGGATGGTTTTGCCAGCACCCTCAGATACTAGTATCTTTTAACTGGTCAGAAATGTAATTCCTTGTATAAAAGCACAGATTATTTTAGATGTGCAACTGACAAGATTTTTAATTATCACACTTGTTCATTCTTTGCCAAGGGATAATTAAAAATACATCGACTTGGTTATATAAGGTAGGAAGTTATTTTCTGCTGAAAAGTTGTCATAATGACAAAATTGCTTATTTTTGAGTCAAAAAAGTTGTAATAACACTCCAAGTTGCCTCATGAAATCAGTCCCACGTATGAGTAACCATAAGTGTTGGCCTCAGTGGCTGGCTGTCCCTCGCACACTCACCCCAATGCTATTTGCTCATGCTGCTGTGTACCTAAAGGGCATGGCCACCCTGCTCTCTTCACCCTTCATCTCTTCAGGTGCCAAATGAATCCTGGATGTCAGCAGAAGTAAACAATGTCATTTTAAGTTTAAAGCTGTTATTACAATCAGTAGCAGAATGATTCTTTGTGTGGATGATATTTATTTTAAAACTTTCTCTCTCTCTCTCTCTCTCTCTCTCTCTCTCTCTCTCTCTCTCTCTCTCCCCCTCCCACCTTGAAGTGGTCTCAGGAAGGATTGCTTATATATTTATAATTTTATCTATTTGTGAAACTTATTTAATGAGGTACAGAGTGATATTATGTATTAGTTCTATTCTTTTTTCTGTCTCTGTGATAAAATGCCATGGCCAAGGCAAATTATAGAAGAAAGTTATTTTGGCTTAGAGTTCCAGAGGATTAGTGTCCATAAAAGTAGGGTGAGGGCAGAAGGTAGGCAGGGCAGCTGGAGCAGAATGCTGAGTGCTTACGTTTGGAAGTACAAACACAAAGCAAGGGAGGGAAGCAAGAAATGCTATAAGTCTTCAAATTCTCAAGACCTCCATCCAGTGCTGTACTTCTTTCTAAAAGGTCATACCTGGTGCAACCTCCTCAAACTGTCCCTACTGGGGATGAAGGGCTCAAATGCAAAAGCCTATGAGGGACAGTCTCATCCATACCACCAAGTATCTCAGTGGATTTCTATCTTATGTGTACTGATTAGATCAGCATAAATGGCATATCCATTGCCACAAACATTGATCATTTACATCTTCACCGAGGTACATATGCAGCAGACATGCTACTCAGTCTTCATGTTGTTCCTCCAACTACTGGAGCAGAGGCTCTCCCTAAAGCTGTTGCTTGAGTGGGAGAGGATGCAGATATCACTACAGATATTTGATACACCAGGGTGGGGAACCTAGGAAGGATACCCTCTTAGGGGAAAAGGGGAACTGGGAAGGAGGAGGGACTCTGTGAGTGAGAGACCAGAAGGAGGGGCAGTGTTTTAAAAGTAAATAAATGAATTAATTAATTAAAAAAGAAAAGAACACTGACACTTCCGGTTTCTGTCTGCTTCCAGAGCCTAACTGGTCCCATAGCTCTCTGTACCCAAATCCCAAGGGGGGAGAGAGCTGGAGTCTCAGAAATGCTGATAATCCTGAGAGCTCAGAGGAGTGAATTACTTCTGTTCACATTCCTGACCCAAGAGGAACCCTCCTAGTGCCCTCTGTGCCCTTTGGACACAGGAAACTAGGAGCAGTCAGGGGTAGGAACCCCTCTTGTTTCTGCTTGCACCAAAAGCCAGTCTCCAGGAGCACTGACACATCTGAGAGCAGAGGTAAGACCAACTCTTCTGCTCTAAGCGACCTGCCTGGAGGTCTCAGGACAAAAACAAACAAACAAACAAAACAAAACAAAACAAAAACCCAGGAGCTATTAGGGACAGGTCCCTTCCAGTTTCTGCCTGTCCCTAGAGCTGATCCAGTCCCACAGCTCACTGTACCCAGATCCAGTTGAAAAAAAAAAACAGCTCTAAATGAGTGCTGACACACAGGCCTACAGCAGGGTCAAGACACTATCAGAGACAGTAAGACAGGCTAACTAACACCAGAGACAACCTGATGGCAAGAGGCAGGCTCAGAAACCTAAGCAACAAAAACCAAGACTACTTGGCATCATCAGAGCCCAGTTCTCCCACCAAAGCAAATAATGGATATTCAAACACACTGGAAAAGCAAGATTTGGATTTAAAATCACATCTCAGAATGATGATAGAGGATTTTGGGAAGGACATAAATAGCTACCTTAAAGAAATACAGGACAACACAGGTAAACAAGTAGAAGCCTTTAAAGAGGAAACGCAAAAATCTCTAAAGAAATACAGTAAAACACAACCAAACGGGAGAAGGAATTGAATAAAACCATCCAGGATATAAAAATGAAAATAGAAACAATAAGAAATCACAAAGGAAGACAAGCCTGGAGATAGAAAACCTAAGAAAGAGATGCAAGAATTACCAACAGAATACAAGAGAGAGGAGAGAGACTCTCAGGGGGCAGAGGATACTATAGAAAACATTGACACAACACTCAAAGATAATGTAAAACTCAAAAAGGTCCTAACCCAAAACATCTGGGAAATCAAGGATGCGATGACCAGATCAAACCTAAGAACAATAGGTATGGAAGAGAGTGAAGACTCCTAACTTAAAGGGCCAGTAAATATCTTCAACAAAATTATAGAAGAAAATTTTCCTAACCTAAAGAAAGAGGTGCCAATAAACGGACAAGAAGCCTACAGAACTCCAAATATATTGAACCAGAAAAGAAATTCCTACCTTCACATAAAAGTAAATTACCAAATGCACAACGCAAAGAAAGAATATTAAAAGCAGTAAGGGAAAAAGGTCAAGTAACATACACAGGTCAACCTATCAGAATTATACCAGACTTCTCACAAGAGACTATGAAAGTCAGAAGATTCGGGGCAGATGTCATATAGACATTAAGAGAACACAAATGCCTGCCCAGGCAAAACTCTCAATTAACGCGGATGGAGAAACCAAGATATTCCATGACAAAACCAAGTTTACACAATATCTTCACAGAAATCCAGCCCTACAAAGGATACTAGATGGAAAACTACAACACAAGAGTGCAAATAGTACTCTAGAAAAAGCAAGAAAGTAATCTCCTTGCAATGAACCCAAAAGAAGAGAGGCACACAAACATAATTCCACCTCAAACAACAAAAATCACTGGAAACAACAATCACTATTCCTTAATAACTCTTAACATCAATGGACTAAATTCCCCAATAAAAGACAGAGACTAACAGACTGGATATGTAAAGAGGACCCAGTATTTTTGCTGCAGACAGGAAACACACCTAAGTGACAAAGAAAGACAATGCCTCAGAATAAACAATTACCAAGCAAATGGTCTTAAGAAACAAGCTGGGGTAGCCATTGTAATATCAAGTGAAATTGACCTTCAACCAAAAGTTACCAAAAAAGATATGGAAGGACACTTCGTAGTCATCAAAGAAAAAATCCACCAAGATGAACTCTCAATCCTGAATATCAATGCTCCAAATGAAAGGGCACTTATATACATAAAAGAAACTTTACGAAAGTTCAAAGCACACATTTTACCACACACAATAATAGTGGGAGATTTCAACACCACACACTCATCAATGGATAGATCATGGAAACAGAGAAAAACCAGAGATATGGAAATACTAACAGAAGTTATGAACCAAATGGATTTAATAGGTATTTATAGAACATTTCATCCTAAATGAAAAGAATATTCCTTCTTCTCAGCACTTCATGGTACCTTCTCCAAAACTGACCATAAAATCAGTCACGAAACATGTGTTAAAAGATACAAGAACATTGAAATAATCCCACGCATCCTATCAGATCACCACGGGCTAAGGCTGGTCTTTAATAAGAACGAAAAGGACAGAAAGTTCACATACACATATAAGTTGAATAATGCTTTACTCAGTGATAACTTGGCCAAGGAAGAAATAAAGAAAGAAATTAAAGACTTTTTAGAATTTAATGAAAATGAAGACACAGCATATTCAAACTTATGGTACACAAGGAAAACAGTGCTTAGAGGAAAACTCAGATCTCTGAGTGACTCCAAAAAAAAAAAACTGTAGAGAGCATACACTAGCTGCTTGACAGCACACCTAAAAGCTATAGAACAAAAAGAAGCAAATATACCCAAGAGGAGTAGAAGGCAATAATTAAACTCACAGCTGAACTCAATCAAGGAGAAATGAAAAGAACTATAGAAAGAACCAAGAAAACCAGGAGATGGTTCTTTGAGAAAATCAACAACATAGATAAATCCTTAGCCAGAATTACCAGAGGGCACAGAGAGTTTATCCAAATTAATAAAATCAGAAATGAAAAGGGAGACGTAAGAACAGAATCTCAAGCAATTAATAAATCATCAGATCCTACTACAAAAGCCTATATTCAACAAAACTGGAAAATCTGGGTGGAATGGACCATTTTCTAGACAGATACCAGGTATTAACCAAAAAAAGTCCAGGACCAGATGTGTTTATTGCAGAATTCTATCAGACCTTCATAGAAGACCTCATACCAGTACTGTCCAAATGATTCCACAGAATAAAAGCAAAAGGAGCACTACGGAATTCCTTCTATGAAGCCAAAATTACGCTTATACATAAACCACACAAAAACCCAACAAAAAATGGAACTTCAGACCAATTTTCTTTATGAATATTGATGCAAAAATACACAATAAATTACTGCAAACCAAATCCAAGAACACATCAAAATGATCATGCATCATTATCCAGTAGGCTTCATTCCAGGTATGCAGGGATGGTTTAATATACAGAAATCCAACAATGTAATTTACTATGTAAACAAACCCAAAGGAAAAAAAACCACATGATCATCTCATTAGATGCTGAGAAAGCTTTTGACAAAAATTCAAAACCCCTTCATGTTTTGAAAGTCGTGAAAAGATCAGGAATTCAAGGCCCATACCGAAACATGGTAAAAGTAATATACAGCAAACCAGTAGCCAACATCAAACTATATGGAGAGAACTGTAAAGCAATCCCACTAAAATCAGGGACTAGACAAGGCTGCCCACTCTCTCCCTACTTATTCAATATAGTTCTCAAAGTCCTAGCCAGAGCAATCAGACAACAAAAGGAGATCAAAGGGATACAGATTGAAAAGAAAGAAGTCAAAATCTCACTATTTGTGGATGACATGATAGTATACTTAAGTGACCCCAAAAGTTCCACCAGAGAACTACTAAGCCTGATAAACAACTTTAGCACTGTGACTGGGTATAAAATTAACTCCAACAAATCAGTAGCCTTCCACTACTCAAAGGATAAACAGGCTGAGAAAGAAATTAGGGAGATAATACCCTCAAACAATAATAACAATTTACATAAAATACCACAGTGCAACTCTAACCAAGCAAGTGAAAGATCTGTAGGACAAGAACCTCAAGTATGAAGAAAGAAATTGAAGATATCAAAAGATGGAAAAATCTCCCATGCTCATGGATTGGCAGGATTAATATAATAAAAATGGCCATTTTGCCAAAAGCAATCTACAGATTCAATGGAATCCCCATCAAAATTCCAACTATTATTTCATAAAGTTAGAAAGAGCAATTTTCAAATTCATTTGGAATAACAAAAAAAAAAAAAAAAACCCAGGATAGCCAAAACCATCCTCAACAATAAAAGGACTTCTGGAGGAATCACCATCTCTGACCTCAAGCTGTATTACAGAGCAATAGTGATAAAAACTGGAAGGTACTGGTACAGAGACAGGCAGGTAGATCAGTGAAATAGAACTGAAGACTGAGAAATGAACCCACATATCTCTGGTCACATGATCTTTGACAAAGGAGCTAAAATGATCCAGTGGATAAAAGACAGCATTTTCAACAAATGGTGCTAGTTCAACTGGAGGTCAGCATGTAGAAGAATTCAAATTGATTCATCCTTACTGCCTTGTAGAAAACTCAAGTCCAAGTGGATCGAGGACTTCAACATAAAACTAGATACACTCAAACTAATAGAAGAAGAAGTGGGGAAGAAACTCAAACACATGGGCACTGGAGAAAATTTCCTGAACAAAACACCAATGGCTTTTGTGCTAAGATCAAGAATCGACAAATGGGATCTCATAAAACTACAAAGCTTCTGTAAGGCAAAGGACACTGTTGTTAGGACAAAACGGCAACTAACAGATTGGGAAAAGATCTTTACCAATCATACAACTGATAGAGGGCTTATATCCAATATACACAAGGAACTCAAGAAGTTATACTCCAGAGAACCTAATAACCATATTAAAAATGAATTACAGAGTTAAACAAAGAATTTAATTCTCAGCTGTGGAATATCGAATGGCTGGGAATAGCTAAAGAAATGTTCAACATCCTTAGTCATCAGGGAAATGCAAATCCAAACAACCCTGAGATTCCACACCACTCAGAATGGCTAAGATCAAAAACTCAGATGACAACAGATACTGTCGAGGATGTGGAGAAAGAGGAACCTTTCTCCATTTTTGGTGGGATTGCAAGCTGGTACAACCACTCTGAAAATCAGTCTGGAGATTCCTTGGAAAATAGGACATTTTACTACCTGAGGACCCAGCTATACCATTCCTGGGCACATACCCAAATTATGCCCCAACATACCACAAAGACACATACTCTACTATGTTCATAGCAGCCTTATTTATAATAGCCAGAAGCTGGAAAGAACCCAGACGCCCTTCAACAGAGGAATGGATACAGAAATTGTGGTACAGCTACACAATGAAGTTCTCAGGTATCAAAAACAATGACTTCATGAAATTCATAGGCAAATGGATGGAACTAGAAAATATCCTAACTGAATAACCCAATCACAGAAAAACACACAAGGTATGCACTCACTGATAAGTGGATATTATCCCAAAAGTTCGAATTACTCAAAATACATCCCATAGACCACATGAACCTCAAGAAGGACGACCAAAGTGTGGATACTTCAGTCCTTAAAGGGGGAACAAAAGTTTTCATAGGAGGAGATATGGAAACAAAATTTGGAGCAGAGACTGAAGGAATGGCCATTCAGATCCCGCACTATCTGGGGATCCAGCCCATACATATATATACAGCCACTACAATGTAGACAATATTGATGGGGCCAGGAAGTGCATGCTGAAAGGAGTCTGATCTAGCTGTCTCCTGAGAGGCTTAGCTAGAGAGAGACAAATACAGAGGTGAATGCTATCAGGAAACCAATGAACTGAGAATGGGTTCCCCATTGGAGGAGTTAGAGAAAGGACTGAAAGAGCTGGGGCTTGCAACCCCATAAGAACACCACCAACCAAACAGAGCTCCCAGGGCATAAACCACCACCCAAAGAGTACACATGAACAGATCCATGACTCTAGTTGCATATGTAGAAGAGGATGGCCTTGTTGGGCACTGATGGGAGAAGAAACCCTTGGTCCTGCCAAGACTAGACTCTCCAGTGTAGGGGAATGTCAGGGCAGGGAGTCTGGAAGGGCAGGTGGTTTGGGAGGGGGAACCCCCTTTTAGAAGAAGGGGGAAGAGGATGGGATAGGGGGCTTATTGATGGGAAAGGGAATAACATTTGAAATGTAAATAAAAATAACCAATAAAAATTAAAGAACACAAAAGATGGAAAAGTCCTCTCTACTAGCTATTTTGAAAATACTATTATTTGTTGCCAACCTCAGCTATCTTACTGTGTTGCAGAATGTTAGAGATTATTCCTAACCATTCTTACTCCTCCCTTCCTTTGCCATGCCTTTCTCAGGTTCTACTCTTTACTTCTGTGGAATCATATTTTGAATCTCTCAGTGGAGACCTCCATCCCCATGTGTTGGTCAGTAAATTATATTTAAAAGATCTTTGTGTAATAGCTTTCATATTTAACAGCCATTTTACAGGGGTTTATCCAGTTGCAAATGTGGATTTTGTTGCAATGTTTCTCAGCACCACAGGAATCAAATGTAGGGCCCTTTCTTGCTCTACACGTACATCTCTGCTGTACACATTCTTAATCTACATGATGACCCCTCTGGAAGGAGCCTTAGGCATCACGTGGTCCAGTCTTTTCTCCATTGCAGGAATGCCCATTCAGCTTTGCCTTTCTTTGGAAGCTCACTTCATTTTAGAAGTGGAAACTTTCCATGTTGGAAGTCCAGCTCTAATTCTTTGAATTATGCTCCATTTATTAAGTTGGCCTAATTATCAGTAATCAGGAGTTTCTCTGCAACTTCAGCAATTAAAAATTGCTTTTTTTTTCTTCTGGGAAAGCACAAGTTTTGCCTTCAAATGTGTTCTTTAAAGCTAAACTTAAAGTCTGTAGATAGCTATTAATAAATTTATAGAGACAGTACATAGAATTTTAGAATCTCAGAATAGAAGAAAATCATTAAACGACTTATATTCCTTCTCTCACAGATGTTAAGTAATGTATTTGCCTTTCCTCTTTTAAATATCAAAAGAATTCCTTCCAGCCTGTGACATAAAAGCTGAATCCCTATCAAAAGACAAGGGGAAATGTGAGCTCTGCAGAATGCAAGTGATTGTATAGAGATGGTCAAGGTCATTTAGTCTAATTATCAGTAAAGCCAATCAATATGCACAGAATTCAGTGAATGCCCATGGAAACAATTAAGCTAATTGTCTTTAGGGGATCCATTTTCAGATTTCATCTCCAATTTGCCCTGCTCTGTTTGAGGCTGCCTTTCCCTCTGTTCTTTCTACTTCTTTATGTGATTTTCACTTGAGATCAATAAACATAGACAGACTTTACAATGGAAGGATTCACATGGGCACTCTGTCTTCATCTGTAAGCAGCCAGGTTCCCAGCCTTACATCTTGAATTATTTGAGCGTAGACAGAATAAACCAGGCGGTGTGACTCTACCAATGGCTAGGCACCTTTGATGACTGCTGCCAGTGTCCAGAAACTGCTGCATGTTAGAATGTCCGGCTGCTAATGTGAAGTTCATCTCAGGGCTTAATTATTATTGGTAGGGAGGACAACTGACAGATACTACTTAAAAGGAGACAGTCCACCAGACAACTAATCAATGCTATTAGCCTAAGCCAATAGGATATTGGCTGGTAGGGGTTATGGCTATTCTTACAGAATATTCTATAGAACCAGAGATATATTAAGGCCTGCTACTGTGTGTGAATTTCTTCCAGCAAACTTTACTTCTTAAACATATAGCACAGAATATTTTTCATGAGTCCTTTAGAAATAGTTATTCTAGCAAAAGAAAATCCCTTCATTGAAACTTTCTAAACCCTTCAGTTATTTTGTGTTTATATGCTACCACAAATACTTCAAGAAGAAAAAAACCACAAATATGAATTGTTGGGGCATTGTTGGAGGGAAATGATCAGTTGAGAAGAACTTGATATTCTAGTGATAAAGTGATTTCTAATACAAGTAGGAAAATAAGATAAGAGAGCTATATGAAAAAATGTATCCAGATTACTTTATTTTCTTAAAAAGGACTGTCATTGGATGAGAAGGAGGGATGGACAGGAGAAAAGTTTTAGAGAGGAGGAGATTGGAACTGAGAAGAAGGGAAAAGCAGTCCAGAGTACATGCAGGCGGATGTTAAGATTCCTGTCTGCACATTTACAGGTTGTTATGAATATTATTAAGGGATGGATGTGTACAGGGTTTTGTATGTCTAGATGAGCAAATTACACATTGTCAATTGGATCAGAGGTTATTGTGTTGTGGGTTTTTTCATGTGGCAATTTAAGTTCAAGAGAGTATGTGGTGGCTGGAGACGTATATGTCTGGCATGGAGTCAACCTGCCTTGGGAATGAGATTGGTAGACAGATTGTTGCTAGGCTCAGAGAGAAGCCATCAGCAGTGTGATAGGAGATAGAGCAGAGTGGGTGAGATGCTTTGCTGACTGAGATGAAGACATCTACCAGATATCTTGGTGTACAATTGTGCTGGACCTAGTACGGGTTAAAAGACAGCATTTTTTTTTATAATTTTACAGCAACAAGTACTACTGAAGGACCCAGTTATACCAAGTTCTGGACATATACCCCAAAGATATTCTAACATATAACAAGGACACGTGCTCCCTTATGTTCATAGCAACCTTATTTATAATAGCCAGAAGCTGGAAAGAACCCAGATGCCCTTCAACAGAGGAGTGGATACAGAAAATGTAGGTATGTTTACACAATGGAGTGCTACTCAGCTATTAAAATCAACGATTTCATGAAATTCTTAGGCAAATGGATGGAACTAGAAAATATTATCCTGAGTGAGGTAACCCAATCGCTCACTCATACACACACACACACACACACACACACACACACACACACACACACACACACACACACACACACAACACCCAACAGATAGTATGCCCTCACTGATAAGTGGATATTAGTCCAATATCTTGGACCATCCAAGAAACAATCCAGAGAACACAGGAAGCTCAAGAAGAAGGAAGACCAAAGTGTGGGTGCTTCCCTTCTTCTTAGAAGGGGGGAAATATTGATAGGAGGAGATATGGAGAAGTTTGTGATAGTGACCGAAGGAATTCAGAAGCTGCCCCACCTGGAGATCCAGCCCCATATACATACAGCCACCAAACCCAGACAATATTGCTGATGCCTAGAAGTGCATGCTGACAGGAGCCTGATATAGCTGTCTCCTGAGAGGCTCTGCCAGAGCATGACAAATACAGAAGTGGATCTCGCAGCCAGCCATTGAACTGAGAACAGAGTCCCTGTTGGAGAAGTTAGAGAAAGGATTGAGGGAGCTGAAGAGGTTTGCAACCCCATAAGAACAATACCAACCAACCAGAGCTCCTAGGGAATAAACCACCATCCAAAGAGTACACATGGACAGACCCATGGCTCCAGCTGCATATGTAGCAAAGGATTGGCCTTGATGGCAGTAATAGGAGGAGAAACCAATGGTCCTGCAAAGGCTTGATTCTGCAATGTAATGGTTTGTCAGGGTGGGGAGGTGAGAAAGGGGTGCGTGGGTGGGTGGGGGAGCACCCTCACAAAGGAAGGGGAAGAGGGGATAGGATAGAGGGTTTCTGGACTGGAATCCAGGAGGGGATAACATTTGAAATGTAAATAAAAAATATTCAATTAAAAAAAGAAAACAAGAAATTTTGGGATTATGTTACAGTTTCTGTCACATTTAATATTCTGTTTTCCCTTTTGGAGCTCCAGTGAGCGTCATTATTTCTGTTACTTTAATGTGTCGTAAGATCAATATAACTGGTTTTATAGCATTTTTTAAAATTGCCAGCTTTGTTGTAGATGTTTTAAGTGGTTGTTCTCTACATTTTTTTAAGTCCATCTCTGATCTGCTACTGTTAATGATCAATTGATTCTTTTGTTGAGGCAAATATTCAATATAGTTATGTACAGATTGTAAATACTTTGGTGTACTTTTTCTTTTGTGTTTTTTCTATATTACTTTCTTTTTAAAAAATAGTTTAATTTATTAAAATGGTGTGTTTGGGGGGTGCGTGCTCCTGTCAGGGTTAATGGACAACGTTGTAGGCTCAGTTCTTGCCTGTCACCTGCTTTTATGTAGGTTCCAAGGACAGAACTCAGGCCATCAGGACTGTGTGGCAAGCACCTTTGCCTGCTGAGCCATTTTGTTGGCCAGATATTACTTTCTGTTTTGACTATTATTTTATTTTGCTTCTCATTTGTTTTTCTGACTTTCAGATGGTGGTGATTTTATTACAGGACTACACAGAAAGTAAAAATAGCATTTGGGTAACATATGGTTAAAAGTGAATTTAAATAACACCAAACAAAATGTACTTTTTTTTTCAAAAGACAAAGAAGGAAAAGGCCCTTTCCTGTGTGAAATCTTTGTGATACATTTTTCTAGAATTGACACAATTGTCTCAGATTTAAAACATCAACTTTCATTAAACTGAAGTATACCAGTAAATATTGAACAGTACTTAAAAAATTACAAATGTCAGCAGAATTTTAAACAAGGATTAACAGTCAGCACTGATCTCTAAAATCTTTCCGTATTTAAAAACTATAAAAATATAGAATATAAGATTTCTCTGAAAATAGTTACCAACAATAGTTTCTTAAATAAAATGGCTTCTAAGTTATTTTAAAATTGTGCAACTTATATTTTAGAAATTTCATCCGAAATAAGTTTATTAATTTATTTTAAAAATAAACTAGCTGTGGCTCCTCACAATTTTTGTTTCAATTTTTACTTAACAAGTAGGTACATTAAATATATAAATGTATATATATTTACAATGTGATGGTTTGCTAAATGTACATATTCTATGATAATTAAAATAAGCTAACATATCCCTTACCTCATGAACTTAAAGTTTCTAGTTGTGAATATGTCGAAATTTCTCTCTTTCAAGAATTTTGAAATATGGCTATTAACTCAATATTATACAAGATAGTAAGTCTCCAACACTTAACCATTCAACTGAAATCTTACACTGTCTCCTCACCTGCTCTCTGCTTCAGCTCATCTCTAGGTTCTATGGATTACTCTCAAATGTGTGTGTATTTTCATGTTATATGCTAGCAGGAGACCATGAAATATTTCTCTTTTGTGCTTGGCTTATTTTTTACTTGGTTTAATGCCCTGCAGGTGTACCTATCTTGTTGCGAGTGACAGAACTTTCTTTACCCCCCAGGAGTAAGCTATTTCTTATTATGGACACATGCCATCTTTCTTTATACATTCATCCATTTTGGGGATGTCTGGGTTCAATCTGTATCTTGGCATCTGTGAATAATGCTGCTATACACATTGGACCAAGTACAAACAGCTTTAAGACTTACTGATCTCACTTGCTTTGGGCATATACCCAGAAACGGTGCTTGCAGATTGCATGGTTATTTGTTATTTTTATGAGCAACCTTCATACTATTTCACATAATGATTATACAAATTTATTATATTCTTACCCGTAGCTGACGGGGTTGATATTCAAATTCAAATTATGCCAACACTTATACATCTTTTTTGGTAAAACCCATTTTAATATACTTAGGGCAATATCTTTTTTTTTAACGTTTTCTTAGCTTTTATTTATTTTCGTTTTGGCTCAGGAGACCAAACTGAATACGTTGTAAATGCTAGTCTAGTGTTCTGTCCCAATGAAATGTACCCAGTCCTATGTGGAAAGCAGTGACATGAAATACCATTTAAGGTCGCTATTGGCCATTTGTGTGTCTTTATTGGAAAAGTGGCCATTTAGATTGCTTGTCCATTTTAAATTTGTTTTTTTCCCCTTGATGTTGAGCTGTTTTAATTCCTTACATATTTTGGACACTAGCCCCTTCTCAGTTATATGGTGGTTACTTTCTTTTTTCTCTTAATGTAGGAGTTAATTCTCTGTGTGACTATTAATCTTAGTTTGGACAGTATTTTTTTTTAATTCTGTTGCAATCTTATTTACTTTTATTTGTTTCCTGTGGTTTTTTTTCAGGGTGTATATCCAAAAATATCATATTCCAGACCAATGTAACAAAACTTTACACTACTATTTTTCCAGAGATTTCATTCTCTAGATTTAAGTCTTTCATCTATTTAGAGTTTCTATTTGTACACGGCGAGATACAGATACATTTTATTTTTGCACATGTAAATATATTTCATATTCCCGATGTATTTTTTTAATTTAACAGATTGCCCTTTCACCTAGTCTGCGCTATTGAACAATATCAAACAACCAGACCCCCAGAGCTCCCAGGGACTAAACTACCAACCAAAGAGTACACATGGGTGGTGGTGGGGGACCCATGGCTCCAGCCGCATATGTAGAGAGGATGGCATTGTCTGACATCGATAGGAGGAGAAGCCCTTGGTCCTGTTAAGGTTCGATGCCCCAGTGTAGGAGAATGCTAGGGTATTGAGGTGGGAGTGGGTGGTTGGGAGGGGGAGCATCCTCATAGAAGTATAGGGAGGGGTGATGGGACAAGGGAACTGGGAAAGGGGATAACATTTGAAATGTAAATACATAAACTATCCAATGGGGGAGAATGTGGAAAAAATTAATCAATTGACTACAAATGTATGAATTTATCTTGGGTTTTTCTATCCTGTTCCATTGATTAATGTATTTCCTCAAGTATCATACTGTTTTGATTATTGTAACTTCAGACATGTTTTGCAGTCAGAGTGTGATGCCTCAGCTTCGCTTCCATTGCTGAAGGTCACTTTGGTTAATCAGAGCTTTTTGTGACCATAAAGTCAGGACATTTATCTTTCTGTGAAAAATGTCGTGGCAATTTTGATAGAAGTGACATAAGAACTATAGATTTCTTTATGTAAGTATGGATATTTTAAACAATTCGGTTTTTAAGCCAAAACCATAAAATATGTTTACCTTTATTTGAGCATCTTTCATTCTCTTTTATTAAGGTTGTGCAGTTTTCAGTGTGCAGCCTCTTCATTTCCTTGGTTAAATTTATATTCTCTGTTGCCAATAGAATTGTTGTCTTAATTTATCTTTGTGTAATTATTTATTAATACATTGAAATGCTGGTGAACTTTGAACATTGACTTGTAACTGGCAATGTTACAGATATGTTTGTGGGATCTTTCATGTAGGACCGTGTCATGTATGTTATGCATTTACAGTTAGTTTGAACCCTTGCTTTGAGAACTGTGTGCTTTTTAGTTCATTCTGTTTCCTAGCTACTTCTAATACTATTCTCAGGACTTCCAGTATTGCGTTGAATAAAAGTAGGAAAGTACACATGGTCTTGATTCTGATCTAAGAAGAAAATTGTAACTCTCTTCATTAAGTGTGTTGTAAGTTGCAATTTCTTTGCTTATGTACGTGTGTGGCATGTGTGCATGTCCGATAATATGTGTGTGACTGCACATGTGTGCAGGTATGGAGGTGAGAGGTTGAAGTCAGAAACAGTCTTCTACCATTCTCCAACTTATATGTATTGAGGTAGAGTTTCTCATTGAACCCCAAGCTCCCCATTTTGACTATTCTGCCTGGACAGTTTGCTCTGATGACGCCGTCTCTCCCATGAACCTGGGTTACAAATATGTTGCCATGCACATCTAGTTTTTATATGGGCTCTAGGGATTTGAACTCAGGTCCCTATAAGTGTAAGACAAGCACTACCCACTGAGCCATCTCTGCAGTCATTACTTTTAAGTTTGTCATACATAACAATTACTGAATACTTGTACATATTTTCCACAATTAGTTGAGAGAGATTTTTGTTTTGTCTTAAAAGGATATTGAATTTTGTCAAGTGGCTTTTCTTTATCTACATCAGATTCTTCTTCATGGTCATACTTCAAAGCATCTTAAGAACTTCAAGGGCAAGAAGAAAAACACTGCTTTTGATATTAAAATTACAAAGGAGTTTTCTTTATTTAATTTACATATGAAACAGAACAGGAGGCACTAATACAAATACAGTTTTTCCCCATAGAAATAAAAATAAATATATATTTCTTGGTGTCAGTATTAACTATGAAAAGGAGAGTTGATATTACTGGGAAATTCCCAGCAGGACTCAGGCTGTAGTTGAAAAAAAATCAACCTTTTTTTTAAAAAAAAAATCAAAACATCAACTGACAGCTTTGTTTACTTTGCTCACTAGCTAAAGTGAGATTTGGCAGTCATTAGTGATAAAATCATTTTTGTTTTTTTATCTGACTGGCTTCCTCTCTCTTTCAAGAAATGAAGTCTCTCTATGTGTTTGTTTGTTAAAAGAGCAACTATCTATTTTTGCACCTGGTTAGTTATAAGATAGTAAATGAGGGTTTTATTTGCATGGATTATCAAAGTTAATAATTGACAACAATCCTGTGTGACTTCTTAAAAGGAATTTAGTTATTGCTAAAACTCTAACCCAATGTTAACAATGGGGATGTTGGTTTGCAAATAATTTTAAGAAATTAATCATACTGAAATTGTGATTTTTAAATATTGTTTCTCATTGAAGATTTTTCTGTGATTTTTTTCTAGAAATTTCACAACCCAGAAGACCAAAGCAATAAATATTTTTTAATTTATCAGTCATCTTTTTTTTTTACAATTTTTACTTAAAAGAAAAAAGGCAGAGAAAAATTAAACTCAAGTACAATGCAAATATAAGTGGAATTGGGGAATGGGGACACACAGAAAACAGACACCAACGTCTGATGAAGTTTTCATGAAGAAAACAATGATCTCTGTAGACAAGGCAAGTCAATGATGAAGCGTTAATGGAGGGCTGTGATCCTGACTGTGAAGAAAGATCAGGTTCACTCTTTTGTAATCAATTCTATTGGACCATGTCAGGTTGGAAGGCTGAAATATTAGCATCAATCGTAGTGTTCTGATGGCAAAGATCAAATCCTTGGTCAAGTGTGGACTCTATTGTATGGTCTTCTTGCCGCCTTAATAACTAATATCCTTGATTTCACTTTAGGGATATCTTTAACTTATTTGTCTATGGGTGGAACAAATCACTTTGGTGAATATCCCGCCATCAGTCTGTCTTTATTCTGCCCTATGATGTCACTCCTTGTCATCAAATCTATAATTTCTTTGGGGATAGCCCAATTTGCTGCCCTTATTAGACAACGGTTTCCATTCATTTCACAGGTGCAGAAACGTCAACATAGCTATTGCCATAATTTCTAAAGAAATTTCCATATCTGCTGTTAGCTTTCAATATATGAGAAAGAGCCATATAAGATAGCTGCATGTTATAGCCAATTTGTTGAAATAATTGGTGAACAGGCAGACCATTTTGATATTATTATAGCAGTCTTCCTTTAAATAACCAAACAGAAGTTCATTGAAAGCTTGCTTTTCTTGCTAAATTGGCTGTTGTTCATCCATGATCACTGGAGTACGTGGTCAACCCAGATCCCCAAGAAAGAGCCTGTGGAAGCAGACATCTTCAAGTCCTGTGGATGAACAATATCCAGTATTTTTTTACTTCTTACCTCAGTTTTATTTCTTATACTCTCCATTGTCTTTTAATTAACTTCATTAGATTCTTTTCATAGTGCATCATTGACATCAAACATGTGAAAAGGGGATAACATTTGACATGTAAATACATAAAATATCCAATAAAAAACCTCCATGTGAATAATTTGATCATTTTCCCAGGTGTAGTGAAGCCTTTGAATAGTCGAGTCAAGATCCGTACAATACTGTTCTCGTGTAAGTACTGTTTAACAAGGTTTACTCACGGGGTTGGGGCTCCCTTTGTGTTTCGCCATCTTGTGCCTTTAATGTCTTGATCTATCCCACAAGCTGTTCCTGTATCTGAGGAACAACCTTTACAAATTCCTCTGTGTATAGGTGTCTTTTAGAGGCTAACACATCAGCTTATCATCCATTAAAACTATTTTTCAATTTTTGCTGATAATTGGTTGGCATATCTTATTTCTGAAGACTGATAGTTTTATCCATTTTGGGAAATCCTAAAACTTTCCATACACACTGTCTGTGTTCATTCTTTTTGTCTTCTGGATAGCAGAACATATAACTTCCTGTGGACTTTGTATTTTATGTGTTTGTGTCTTTGTTTTTTTCCCCATGATGTCCCCATTTGGCTGCTGGTGCCCAACATTCCAAACAGTTTCTTCTGACCGTTTACAGTTTATTCCCTGTCTCTTCAACTGTCCATTATGTTTTGAAATATTGCCAATGAAGTCTTAATTTTGCTCTGGACTTTTCAGTCCTGGGGTTTTAGCCTGACCCTTTTCTATATCTGCTGTCACTTTTCATATTGTCTGCATGCTATTGAAGTGAAGCTGCTTATTTTTCTTCTTGAAGTTGTGGAGTGTATCTTCACCGGATCTGACAAAGCCTTCGGCTATTTTGCTTGCTGTTATCACTCCTGGTTCACATATGTGATATCTTTTCTCTTCATGTGCCTGCAGGTGCTAGACGTTAGGTTTGAAAAAGTATTTATCAGAGCTTTGAGGCCTAGGGTGACATTTCTTTTCCTCTAAAGAGAGCTACTAAGCATCTAAGGTTTTCTTACTCCAAGCTCATATTCAATTCTTTACAAGGCTGAGATTAAAGGGAAAGGTAAAACTCCAGACAAGATGAAGTTGACTTGGCTTTGGTTTATCCCTCCTGGTACATAGCCTTTTGGAGTCTCAATTCCTAGAGTGGCCAGGGCCCCACTTCTGACTTTCACTACTTTGTTCTCAGAGCATCTCAAGAGCATCTTTGAGGTCATTGCCAGATCATTGAACATTCTCATGATGTTCCCTTCCCAAGCTCTAGGCTGCCTTGTAGTGAATTCCTCAGTATTTCTCTTCATTTCTTCTCAGTAGACCTTTCTTAGTATTCTTTATTTTAAAGTCAGTACATTTTTATTTTTGAAATTAAAATACAATTACACTTATCTCCTTCTCTCTTTTCCTTCCAATACCTATCACAACCCCTATAAACCCTCTTTCTTAAATTCATTACACACACACACACACACACACACACACACACACACACACACAGCTAAATGTATAATTACAACCTGCTTAGTCCATGCATTGTTACTTGTATGTATATGAAATTGACTTTTAAGAATGCAGTTTAGCAAGTTTTTGTACGTTGCCTCCCAGAAGACAGTTTGACTTTGGTTTGAATTACATAGTCTTTCAATCTCTAAAATAGACATCTTCTCATGCCTTCCACTCCCATTTCTTACTGTCCTTTCTTCTTTCCCATGAGCATCCGTGTTATGCTTTCTGTTTTGCAAAATACTTGGAAGAAAAGCTTTATGATTTTTTAATTTTGTTATTTTATTTTTAGAGAAATCTTTTGATTATGTATAGAAGTCTTGACTTAAGGTCATTCTATAACACAATTCTAAAGGCATTATGGATATTTTACTATTTTTGGTGTGTGTGTGTGTGTGTGTGTGTGTGCATTCACATAGGCATGGTGCATTGTATGTGCAGTATGTTGTATGTACTGTTTATGTGAGTGTATGCACATGTGTGCATATGTGTAAAGATAGAAGTTGATGTCTCTTTTATTTCCTTGGTCACTCTCCAATTTTATGTTCTGGACAGGATTTCTCATTGCACCTGATGCTCATCAAATCAGCTAGGCTTTCTGAGTTTCAGGGATCAGTGTGCTTGTGAATTCCCACCCAGGGCTGGGATTATACATGTGTATTACTACACATTTACAGTTGTGTTAGGGACACAAACAAGACTCTCATATGAGAGTTTGTGTGTGTGTGTGTGTGTGTGTGTGTGTGTGGCACTTTATTCAATCTTTCTTATTTTCTAATTCACTGTTGATGACAAGTTAGCATCAGTTAGTTTTCTGCATTTTGGGTTTGTAAGGAATTGAACACCAGGGAATGCCTATGTAATATAAGCCCATTTAAAATGGATTGTCCTGAGTTACTGAGCACTGCTGAAAAAGCAAATGATAGCACAGCCTGTCCTCTTCCAAGGTCATAGTCTATGTTGTAGCCCTGCTATAAAGACAGTAATTTTTGGAAGCACATTTCAAGATTTTCTTCACAGCATATAATTCATCTTTTCACTTTCAAAGGAATTTTCTTTCAAGACCTTTCTGTTTGGGGCTTTTTGTTGTTGTTGTTGTTTTAGTAACTTTTCTAATTGATTCTTTTTTTCCATCTTAACAAACTTAACATATTTTATCCTTAATTTACCTGTTTTGTTGGTGATTCACAAAGTCAAAAACACCTTTTATCAACTCTGTGAATCTAATGTTTTTTCCAAATTTGAAATGTTACTTCAAAATAAATGTGTGTCCCATATTTATCATAACTTTATGAAAATACTGGATGAGCATTTGAGCGAACATTTATTTTATCAGTGCTCACTCCGTTAATAAACACTATGAGCAAACTTAGGACTAAAGACTTCAGATAATGAATCAGTCATAGAAGATCTTATGTAATTTGTTTCCACAGCCCCTTCCTGGCAGGTCTCTTCAACTTCACTGTGCTATGAAGTTTCGTGGAGCTGTTTCTGGGGTTTCATCTTTGTGGTTTATTATGGTTAAAACTTAATCTATATCAGTTACAGGCATCCACAGCATGTGGGTATTGTTTTTTTTCTTTTTCTTTTTCTTTTTCTTTGTGTGTGTGTGTGTGTGTGTGTGTGTGTGTGTGTGTGTGTGTGTGTGTGTTTTGTCTGACATATCTCATTCACATGCCTTCTGTCTTAGTGTGGTGAAGTAGCATGGCCAAAAGGAAGGTGGGGAGAAAAGGTCTTATTTGGCTTACATATACCCATCTTAGTCCATCATTGAAGAAAATTAGAACAGAGATTTGAACAGAGTAGACATGTAGGCAGGAGCTGATGCAGAGAGGGTATCAAAAAGTGTTGCTTACTGGTTTGCTCCTCATGGCTTTCTCAGCCTGCATTCTTATAGAACCCAGGATCACCAGCTCATGGAAGGCATTACCTACAATGACTTGAGCCATCCCATATCAATCAGCAATTAAGAAAATGCCCCACAGGCTTGCCTACAGGCCAATTTGGTGGGGACATTTTCTTAATTAAGGTTTTCTCTTCCAGAATGACTCTAGCTTATGTCAAATTGACATTAAAAACTAGTCTGCACAGTGCTAATTAGTAATCTGATGAAATCTTTATAGGTGGTGTGGCATTTAGAGCCAGATATTTAGGAAACAACATGAGATCTATATGAGGGTTTCTTAAAGAAGTAGCAGAATTTTAACCCTGTAGATAGCTTATGCTTCTTTCAAGGCACTATTGGTTTAAGGTAATCTAAAGGGTTGATGTGTTCAGCTTTTGGTTATAGCTGTAACCAAACAAGGTCTCCTAACAAGGGATTGACATAATATATCCCAGGGCAAGATGTTGTATATCTCTCTCCTAGGAGCTGAAACAATACTTCCTAGCAAGGGCGTTTATGAGTGTCAGGAGAAAACCACAAAATTTACTAGGGTAGAAAGCTCCTGAAACTTCCAAGATTCACAAGGTTGCCTTCCCACAGGTATGTAAACTGAATCAATTTATAGTGAGAAAATATAGTGAGTGAGGGAGCTCAAGGAACACAGTGTTTTGAATCATTGCTCCTCCTGTGGCCTTTACACTGATTGGGCTGTTTTTGAACATGTGTTCTATAACTTATCCTGAGAAACCCATTGGTTTACTATGATGGACTTGGCTAGAATCATTTCTTTGATGTATTCTAAGTGCCCTATCTCTGGTAAGTAGATATTCATTCAGATCTCCTCAAGAAAAATTACACAATTCAGGGAATGGTCAACATATATTCCTCTGTGAAACATATATTCAGCAAAGTTCAAATATGTGATATGAAGAAATGTTTGTTAAAAGATAAAACTTACTTCAGGTTTAAATTAATAACTAAATTATTGAATGTGAGCTCAATGTTAATTTTATTTTTGATAATTTTTCGTCAATTTTGAAAGCTCTTGAAGGGTCTTATGAGTTATAAGAGGGAATCATACTTCTTCTTTGTGTTAAATGTTAAGAAGTCACTGTTAAAGTTAAGTAACACCTAAAGGCAGACCTATCAGAATTACACCAGAGACTATGAAAGCTAGAAGATCCTGGACTGATGTCATATAGACCATAAGAGAATATAAATGCCAACCCAGGCTATTATATCCAGCAAAACTCTCAATTAACATAGATGGAGAAACCAAGATATTCCATGACAAAACCAAATTTACACAATATCTTTCCACAAATCTAGCACTACATAGGATAATAGATGGAAAACTCCAACACAAAGAAAAAAAAACTACACCCTGGAAAAAGCAAGAAAGTAATCTCCTTGCAACAAACCCAAAAGAAGAGAGCCACACAAACATAATTCCACTTCTAACAACAAAAATAACAGGCAACAACAATCAAGATTTCTTAATATCTCTTAATATCAATGGACTCAATTCCCCAATAAAAAGATACACACTAACAGAATGGATACATAAAGAGGACCCAGCATTTTGCTGCATACAGGAAACACATCTCAGTGAGGAAACACATCTCAGTGACAAGGACAGATACTACCTTAGAGTAAAAGGCTGGAAAACAATTTTCCAAGCCAATGGTTCTAAGAAACAAGCTGGAATATTCATTCCAATATCAACTTTCAAACAAAAGTTATCAAAAAAGATAAAGAAGGACACTTCATATTCATCAAAGGAAAAAATCTACCAAGATGAGCTCTCAATCTTGAACATCTATGCTCCAAATGCAAGGGCACCTACATTCATAAAAGAAACTTTACTAAAACTCAAAGTACACATTGCACTACACACAATAATAATAGGAGACTTCAATACTCCACTCTCATCAATGGACAGATCATGGAAACAGAAACGAAACAGATATAGAGAAACTAACAGAAGTTATGAACCAAATGGATTTAACAGATATTTATAGAATATTTCATTCTAAAAAAAAAGAATATACCTTCTTCTGATCACCTCATGGTACTTTCTCCAAAATTGACCAAATATTTGGTCACAAACAGGTCTGAATAAATACAAGGAGATTTTAATAACCCCATGCATCATATCATATAATCATGGCCTAACACTGGTCTTTAATAACAACAAAAAAACAGAAATCCCACGTGCATGTGAAAGCTGAACAATGCTCAATGATAACTTGTTCAAGGAAGAAATAAAGAAATTAAAGACTTTGTAGAATTTAATGAAAAGGAAGGCACCACATACCCAAACTTATGGGATACAATGAAAACAGTGCTGAGAGAAAAACTCATACCTCTGAGTGCCTCCAGAAAGAAATAGGAGAGAGTATACACTAACAGCTTGACAGTATACCTAAAAGCTCTAGAACAAAAAGAAGCAAATTCACCAAACAGGAGTAGATGGCAGGAAATAATCAGACTCAGAGCTGATATCAACCATGTTGAAACAAAAAGGACTATACAAAGAATCAACAAAACCAGGAGCTGGTTCTTTGAGAAAATCAACAAGATAGATAAGCCTTTGGCTAGACTAATCAGAGGGCACAGAGACAATATACAAAATAACAAATCAGAAATGAAAAGGGAGACATAACAACAGGACCTGAGGAAATCTAAAAAATTATCAGATCCTAATATAAATGTCTATTTCAACAAAACTAGAAAATCTTGAGGAAATGGACAATTTTCTAGACAGATACCAGGTACCAAAGTTAAATCAGGATCAGATAAACCATCTAAACAGTCCCATAACTCCTAAAGAAATAGAAGCAGTCATTTAAAGTCTCCCAACCACAAAAAGCCCAGGATCAGATGGGTTTAGTGCATAATTCTATCCAAACTTCATAGAAGACCTAATTCCAATACTGTCTAAACTATTCCACAAAATATAAACAGAAGGAGCACTACCCGATTCCTTCTATGAAACCACAGTTACACTTATACCTAAGCCACACTAGGACATTACAAAGAGAAGTTCAGACCAATTTCTTTAATGAATATTGATGCAAAAATTATCAATAAAATTCTCGCAGACAGAATCCAAGAACATATCAAAATGATCAACCTGATCAAGTAGGCTTCATTCCAGTGATGCCAGGATGGTTCAATATATGAAAATCCATCAACGTAATCCCCTCTATAAACAAACTTAAGGGGAAAAACATGATCGTCTCATTATATACTTAGAAACATTTGACAAAATTCAACACCCCTTCATGTTAAAAGTCGTGGAAAGATCAGAAATTCAAGGCCCACACCGAAACATAGTAAAAACAATATATAGCAACCCACTAAAATTAGGAACTAGACAAGGTTACCTACTCTTTCCCTACCTATTCAATATAGTACTTGAAGTTCTAGACAGAGCAGCTAGACAACAAAAAGAGGTCAAAGGATACAAAACAAAAAGGAAGAAGTTAAAATATTTCTATTTGCAGATGATGTGATAGTATACTTGTGACCCCCAAAAGTCCATCCTTCATAATAGTCACAAATGATATAAAATATCTTGGTATGACTCTAACCAAGGAAGTGAAAGATCTGTATGACAAGAACTTTAGTCTCTGAACAAAAAAATTAAGGAGATCTCAGAAGATAGAAAGATCTCCCATGCTCAGGGATTGGCAGGATTAAAATAGCAGAGGATGGCATTGTCCAGCATCAATGAGACAAAAAGCCCTTGGCTTTGTAAAGGCCTGTTTCTCCAATGTAAGGGAATGCTAGGGCACTGAGGTGGGAGTGGGTGTGTGGGAGTGACAGCATCCTCATAGAAGAAGGGGTGAGGGGTAGGGGATATGGGAGAGGGGGGAAGGTGGTATCATTTGAAATGTAAATGCATAAAATATCTAAGAAAAATAAAATTAAAAAAAAGAGTTACTCTTAATCTAGTGTTGTGTTCTTGAATCAGAACCAGGGGACCTCATATGCTCAAATTGTGTAAAGACTGTGTGTAGAGTTGCCGAGGTGGCTTGCCTGGGGTAGAGTAATAGAGTGTCTTGACGAAAGAAATTCTCTAACCACCTTTTGACTTAGATAAATTCTATTGCACTGTAAAATCTGATTAATGATGTTAGTTCTGATTGAAAAATTGTGAAGAACAGGACCACACAAAAAAGTAAGATTTTATACCCCCCACACTTTTCACCAGTTCCCCCTCCCTCCCACATAGTTAGGTTGGAGAAAGAAAACAAATGCCCTTTGTCTCTTTTCACTGAAAAGTTACTGGGTTCACTCATTGTCCCACAATGAAACAACCTTACTAATGCTGTGACCCTTTAATACAGTCCCTCAAGTTGTGGTGACCCCCAACCATAAAAATATTTCATTGGACTTCATATGTTTTAATTTTACTACTGTTGTGAATCATAATATAAATGTCTGATATGCAGGACAGTTGATGTGCAACCCCTATGAAAGGGTCATTTGAAACCCCACAAAAAGGTTCACAACCTACATGTTGAGAACTGCAGGACTATGGAGTTGAAATAAAAGATATTTATTTCATTACAATTCTAGGAAGTAAAAGTTCAAGATCAAGTTTTCACATTTCAGGTACATCCCATTCAGTGCGTAGCTGAGGGAGGGCTATGTCTTTGTGCAGATGGTACTCGTCTTGCTGTGCCCTCATGATCTTTTCTGTGTTCACAGAGGAACAATAAGCACTCTGGAGTCTCTTCCTATAAGGTCACTAGTTCTATCAGACGAGCGTCCCACTTTCATCTAAGCTTAATTTCTTTCTCATTCTAACTACAGCCTTCAGCATGTGAAACTGGGTGGGAGGGAGTAGGGCAGGGGACATCATCATTCAGTTCACAGTGCCAGGGAAGATTGTCTCAGTCCAGCACCTTCAGAATCCGCAGCTGGCATTCACAAATAGCAGTGCCTCCAATGTGGTATCAGCACAAGAAAAAGGATCAAGTGCTAAAGGTTTGCATCCCAGAATTTCTTTCATTTTTTCCCCTATTTTCTCTTTTATTGGATTTTTAAATTTTACATTTTAAATGTTATCCCCTCTCTCTATTTCCCCTCCAGAAATGCGCTATACCATGCCCCTTCCTTCTATGAGGGTGCTCCCTCACCCACCCACCCACTCCCTCCTACCTCACATCCCTGATATTCCCCTACACTGGGACATCGAGCCTTAACAGGACCAAGGGCCTCTTCTCCCAGTGATGACTAACAAGGCCATCCTCTGCTACATATGAGGATGGAGACACAGGTCCGTCCATGTGTTCTCTTGGGATGGTGGTTTAGTCCCTGGGAGCTCTCTGGTGCCTGAAACGTGAAAACTTGAAAACTTGATTTTGAACTTCTACTTCCTAGAACTGTAATGAAATAAACATCTTTTATTTCAATTCCATAGTCCTGCAGTTCTCAACATGTTGGTTGATATTGTTCTTATGGTGCTGTAAAACCATTCAGCTACTTCAGTCCTTTCTCTAACCCCTCCATTGGGAACCTGTTCTCAGTTCGATGGTTGTCTGCCAACATCTGCCTCTGTATTTGTCAGGCTCTGGCAGAATCTCTCATGAGACAGCTATATTAGTCTCCTGCCAGCAAGCACTTCTTGGCATCAGCAATGTTGTCTGGGTTTGGTGTCTATTTATGGAATGGATCCTCAGGTGGGGCAGTCTCTGGATGGCCTTTCCTTCAGTTTCTGCTCTTCACATTGTCTCCATATTTCTTCCTGTGAGTATTTTTGTTCCCCCTTCTAAGAAGGTCTGAAGCATCCACATTTTGGTCTTCCTTCTTCTTGAACTTCATGTAGTTCATGAATTGTATCTTGGGTATTTTGAGCTTTTTGGCTAATATCTGCTTATCAGTGAGTGCATACCATCTGTGTGATTTTGTGAATGGGTTACCTCGCTCAAGATGATATTTTCAAGTTGCATCCATTTGGCTAAGAATTTCATGAAATCATTGTTTTTGATAGCTGAGTAATATTCCATTGTGTAGATGTACCACATTTTCTGTATCCATTCCTCTGTTGAAGGGCATCTGGGTTCTTTCCAGCTTCTGACTATTATAAATAAGGATGCTATGAACATATGAGCACGTGTCTTTTTTATATGTTGGGGCATCTTGTGGGTATATGCCCAAGAGAGGTATAGCTGGATCCTCAGGCAGTTCAATGTCCAATTTTCTGAGGAACCTCCAGACTGATTTCCAGAATGGTTTTACCAGTCTGCAATCCCACCAACAATGGAGGAGTGTTCCTCTCTCTCCACATCCTCGCCAGCATCTGCTGTCACATGAGTTTTGATCTTAGCCATTCTGACTGGTGTGAGGTATGATCTGAGGGTTGTTTTGATTTGCATTTCCCTGATGACTAAGTATGCTGAACATTTCTTTAGGTGCTTCTCAGTCATTCGATATTTCTCAGCTGAGAATTCTTTGTTTAGCTCTGTACCCCATTTTTAATAGGATTATTTGTTTCTCTAGACCCTAATCTCTTGAGTTCTTTGTATATATTGATATTAGCTCTCTGTTGGATGTAGGATTGATAAAAATCTTTTCCTAATCTATTGGTTGCCATTTTGTCCTAATGACAGTATCCTTTGCCTTACAGAAGCTTTGCAGTTTTATGAGATCCCATTTGTTGATTCTTGTTCTTAGAGCATAAGCCATTGATGTTTTGTTCAGGAAAAATTTCCCTGTGCCCATGTGTTTGAGACTCTTACCCACTTTTTTTTTCTATTAGTTTGAGTGTATCTGGTTGGATGTGGAGGTCCTTGATCCACTTGGACTTAAGCTTTGTACAGGGAGATAAGAATGAATCAATTTGCATTCTTCTACATGCTGACCTCCAGTTGAACTAGCACCATTTGTTGAAAATGCTGTCTTTTATCCACTGGATCATTTTAACTCCTTTGTCAATGATCAAGTGGCCATAAGTGTGGGTTCATTTCTGGGTCTTCAGTTCTCTTCCACTGCTCTACCTGTCTGTCTCTGTACCAATACCACACATTCCTCTGTAATACAGCTAGAGCTTAGAAATGGTGATTCCCCCAGAATTTCTTTTTTGTTGATGAGATCCTGTTTTTTTTTTCTTTTTATTCCAAATGAATTTGCAAGTTGCTCTTTCTAACTCTGTGAAGAATTGACTTGGAATTTTGATGGGGATTGCATTGAATCTGTAGATTGCTTTTTGCAAGGAGACCATTTTTACTATATTAATCCTGCCAATCCATGAGCATGGGAGATCTTTCTATATTCTGAAATGTTTTTCAATTACTTTCTTCAGAGATTTGAAGTTCTTGTCATACAGATCGTCGACTTGTTTGGTTAGAATCCCATAGAGGTATTTTATATTATTTTTGACTATAGAAGAGGGTGTCGTTTCTTTAATTTCTTTCTCTGTCTGTTTAGCCTTTGAATAGAGGAAGTCTCTGATTTCTTTGAGTTAATTTTATACCTAGCCACTTTGCTGAAGGCTTAGTAGTTCTCTGGTGGAATAAAGTGTACTATCGTGTCATCTGCAAATAGTGATATTTTGACTTCTTTGTTTCCAATCTGTATCCCTTTGACCTCTTTTTTGTTGTCTAATTGCTCTGGCTAGGACTTCAAGTACTTTATTGAATAGGGAGGGAGAGAGTGAGTAGCCTTGTCTAGTCCCTGATTTTAGTGGGATTATTTCAAGTTTCTCTCCAGTTAGTTAATTGTTGGCTACTGGTTTGCTGTATATTGTTTTTACTATGTTTAGATATGGGCCTTGAATTCCTGATCTTTCCAAGACTTTCGACATGAAGGAGTGTTGAATTTTGTCAAATGCTTTCTCAGCATCAAGTGAGATGACATGTATTTTTTTTTGAGTTTGTTTATATAGTGTATATGTTGATGGATTTCTGTATATTGAATCATCCCTGCATCCCTGGGATGAAGCCTACTTGATCATGATGGATGACTGTTTTGATGTGTTCTTGGATTCTGTTAGTGAGAATTTTATTGAGTATTTTAGCATCGATATTCTGTTTTTTTTTTTTTTTGGTTCTTTTTTTCGGAGCTGGGGACCGAACCCAGGGCCTTGCACTTCCTAGGCAAGCGCTCTACCACTGAGCTAAATCCCCAACCAGCATCGATATTCTTAAGGGAAATTTGTCTGAAATTCTCTTTCTTTTATTGGTCTTTGTGTGGTTTAGGCATAAGCATAATTATGGCTCCATAGAATGAATTCGGTAGTGCTCCTTCTGTTTCTATATATATATGGAATAGTTTGGACAGTATTGGTATGAGGTCTTCTATGAAGGTCTGATAGAATTCATCACTAAACCCATCTGATCCTGTGCTTTTTGTGGTTGGGAGAGTTTTAAAGATTGCTTCTATTTCTTTAGAAGTTATGGGACTGTTTAGATGGTATATCTGATCATGTTTAACTTTGATTTCTGATATCTGTCTAGAAAATTGTCCATTTCATCCAGATTTTCCTGTTTTGTTGAACATAGGCTTTTGTAATAAGATATGATGATATTTGGGTATTTTCAGTTTCTGTTGTTATGTCTTCCTTTTCATTTCTGATTTTGTTAATTTGGATCCTGTCTGTGCCCTCTGGTTAGTATGGCTAAAATCTAATTTATTGATTTTCTCAAAGAACCAGCTCCTGGTTTTGTTGATTCTTTGTATAGTTCTTTCTGTTTCTACTTGGTTGATTTCAGCCCCGAGCTTGATATTTTCCTGCTGTGTGCTCCTCTTGGGTGTATTTCCTTCTTTTTTGCTCTAGATCTTTCAGGTGTGCTGTCAAGCAGCTAGTATATGCTCTCTCCTGTTTCTTTTTGGAGGCACTCAGAGCTATTGGTTTTCCTCTTAGCACTGCTTTCGTTGTGTCCCTTAAGTTTGGGTATGTTGTGCCTCATTATTATTAAATTCTAAAAAGTCCTTAATTTCTTTGTTTATTTCTTCTTTGACCAAGTTATCATTGAGTAGATCCCTTTTCAGCCTCCACATGCATGTGGGCTTCTGTTGTTTTTATTGTTATTGAAAGCCGGCCTTAGTCCATGGTGATCTGATAGGGTGCATGCAATTATTTCTATCATCTTGTATCTGTTGAGGCATGTTTTGTGACTGACTATATGGTCAGTTTCAGAGAAGGTACCATGAGGTGCTGAGAAGAAGCTATATTCATTTGTTTCAGGATGAAATGTTCTATGGATGTCTGTTAAATCCATTCAGTTCATACTTTATGTTAGTTTCAATGTGTTTCTGTTTAGTTTCTGTTTCCATGATCTGTTGATTGATGAGAGTAGATTAGTGAATTAACCACTATTATTGTGTGAAGTTCAATGTGTGCTTTGACCTTTAGTAAGATTTCTTTTATGAATGTGGGTACCCTTGCATTTGGAACATAGGTATTCAGAATTGGGAGTTCATCTTGCTGGATTTTTCCTTTGATGAATATGAAGTGTTCTTTCCTTATCTTTTTTGATAACTTTTGGTGGAAAGTCAATTTTATTTGACATAGAATGGGTAGTTCAGCTTGTTTCTTGGGACCATTTGCTTGGAAAATTGTTTTCCAGCCTATTGGAAATTGTTTTACTCTGTGGTAGTGTCTGTCTTTGTCACTGAGGTTTGTTTCCTCTCTTCAGGAAAATGCTGGATCCTGTTTATGTAAGCAGTCTGTTAGTCTATGTCCTTTTATTGGCTAATTTAGTCCATTGATGTTGAGAGATATTAGGGCAAAAATTGTTGTTTTTTTATTACTTTTGTTGATAGATGTAGAATTATGTTTGTGTGGCTATCTTCTTTTGGGTTAGTTGAAAGATCACTTTCTTGCCTTTTCTAGGGTATAGTTTCCTTCCTTGTGTTGGAGTTTTCCATCTATTACCCTTTGTAGTGCTGTATTTGTGTGAAGTTATTGTGTAAATTTGGTTTTGTCATGGAATATCTTGGTTTCTCCCTCTTTGTTATTTGAGAGTTTTGCTAGCTATAGTAGCCTGGGCTGGCATTTGTGTTCTCTTAGCATCTTTATGACATCTACTTAGGATCTTCTAGCTTTCATAGTCTCTGGTGAGAAGTCTGGTGTAATTCTGATAGGTCTGCCTTTATATGTTACTTGACCTTTTTGCTTTACTGCTTTTAATATTCTTTCTTTGTTTAGTGCATTTGTTGTTTTTACCATTATGTGATGGGAGGGATTTCTTTTCTGGTTCAATCTATTTGCAGTTCTGTAAGCTTCTTCTATGTTTACAGGCATCTCTTTCTTTAGGTTAGGGAAGTTTTCTTCTATAATTTTGTTGAAGATATTTACTGGCCCTTTAAGTTGAGAGTCTTCCCTTTCTTCTGTACCCATTATCCTTAAGTTTGATCTTCTCTTTGTGTCTTGGATTTCCTGGATGCTTTGGGTTAGGAGTTTTTTTGTGTTTTGCATTTTCTTTGACTATTGTGTCAATGTTTTCTATGGTGTCTTCTGTCCCTGAGATTCTTCTCTCTTCTATATCTTGTATTCTGTTGGTAATGCTTGGGTCTATGACTCCTGATATCTTTCATAGGTTTTCTATCTGGAGGGTTGTCTCTCTCTTTGTGATTTCTTTATTGTTCTATTTCCATTTTCAGATCCTGGTTGGTTTTGTTCAATTCCTTCACCTGATTGGTGAGTTTTCTTGTAAATCTTTAAGGGATTTTTGCATTTCCTCTGTAAGGGCTTCTACTTGTTTACTTGTCTTGTCCTGTATTTCTTAAAGGCAGTTATTTATGTCCTTCTTAAAGTCCTCTAACATCATCATGAGATATAATTTTAAATCAGAATCTTGGTTTCCCAGTTTGTTGGGGTATCCAGGACTTGCTGTGGTTCTGGGTTCTGAAGATGCCAAGTGGCCTTTGTTTCTGTTGCTTAGTTCTTATACTTGCTTCTCATCATCTGCTTATCTCTGGTGTTAGCTTTTCCTGCTGTCTCTGACAGTGGCTTGACCCTCTTGTGAATCTTAGTGTCAGCACTCCTGGGAGACCAGCTTTCTCTCAGAGGTATCTGAATAGAGAGACTTGTGGCACTGGGCCATTTCTGGGCGCAGACAGAAATTGGAAGGCTGCAGATGGAAACCAGAAGGCCAGGGTTTTTAAGTAATGTTTTACAGGATGCTTCCATACTTGCTCAGTTCTTGAAAATAGTAGAATTTGAGATGTCATTTCCAAAACTTTTTATACAACTTTGCATCCTTCTAAAACTTTTTGAAAAACACTGAGCTGTGGACTTCTATTTTTGAGTTGTAACAATTATTTTTATTGATTGTCTCATAGCAAATTTCATAAAAATCACATAAATTATGTAGTTTATATTGGTGGGAACTGTATACTATGAGCCTTGAAGAAAATTATGCATTTTTAGATTTAATTAAGTTAAGGCAATGACTCCATATTTTTCCAATAACATACTAAAGACAATATTTTTCTAGTCTAAGAGGTTTGAAGAGTTGCTATACTTTCTGTGCCATGAAAGTGTAGGTGCTGTCCTAGAAGAGCAATAAAATGAGTCTGGTCCCAGTGCAAGAAACCAGTACACAGAAAGTTTGTTGTGATTTGTGAATTGTCCTTCTTGTTTGGGTAGTAAGAAATCCCAGAAATGCTCAGAACACAAAATCTGGAGGTCCTCTGACAAAATTCCAGTTTTCTGATCATGTTATGGGCTGAACAGATCAATTTGTATGTGTATCAAGTAACAGAGTTGTATTTTCTTGGAGCATCTACTAACGCCCCTTTCAGTCTCCCAAATTAAACATTTATGCTGTTTGTTCAATTTGGGTAAGATGACTGGCTAATGAGTCACAAAGTATTTCTAGGGGCAGACTCTGAATAAGAAGAAAAATCTATTTTCTCAATGGAAAATATTAGAAAAAGGTTGCCTAGAGGCAGCCAGTTTTTGTTATATTAGTAAATTATTCATTCTCGTGAGCATCCTTGTTCATGTTTCTGAAACGACATTATATGAAATCATATTGGATTTGGATAAATCCTCAAAGGCAAGAACAAGACAGTATTTGCCAAGCATCCCTGTGTTCCAAAGTAGATACCGAGGGTGTTCCCATCACCCAGGACATGAAAGACACCAAGGCAGAACATTAGAGAAGATGCTGGGATTCTGATCCCTCCCACAAGTCCCTTCCACGTTGGAGGGCAGCTGCATGCTTCCAGTTCTTCTCAGGCCGGAGGGAGCCTGCACTTGGCATACAAAAGTGAGTGACCCTCAGACTTTTAAGACTCTGTATACAGTACGCCAATTGCCCCTGGTACTGCATTTGTTTCAATGGCAAAAGTGACAATATGTTCTTTGAGTATAGTGGAAAAAGCGAAAACAGCTTAAGCATCTTTTACAGGGGCTTCATGTGGTGGATCAGGATATTGGTAGGATCCCAAGGAAACTGTCTGTGTGGGTAGGTTGTTAGTGTGTGCAGCTGAAGTTGCAATTTGGAAGAGGCTTGCAGGACTACAGTTATTAGATGTGCTGTGGGTATCCAGTGGGTGACAAGGAATCCTGAGAAACTTACAGCAGGGTCTTCTGAATGTAAGCAAATTCAGACAGCAGTCAGTCAGAATACATAGAGCAGGATAGAAAGAGCAGAAAAGCAAGGCAAGGATCTTCTTTGACTTACAAGACATCTTAACTTTGAAGCACAGGAGGAATTTTATTAGCACACAGCACTACACCATCAGTTACTGAATGAGCAACTTTACTTAGTACTTGAGAGCAGTCAGAAAGGGATTACAGGGTCTGTCGGAAATTATATCACTGGACAGAAGTAGAACTGGCCACAGTGGTGAATTGAGAGTGTGTGTGTGTGTGTGTGTGTGTGTGTGTGTGTGTACACAAAGTGTAAATATTTGTTGAACATATTTTGCTTGTTTGTACCTAGGTCATACCTAACCATCTCATATTTCTCTGGGTAAAACTTTATCTAAACCCCTCAAAGTACCTGGTACTTCACAAAGGTAGCTGTATCCTGGAGGGAAAGTACTTGTGTGGAGCCTTGATTGCTAATGTCCGATGCAATGCCTGTCATATAATGGGTGCTTAATAAATGTCTGCTGGACACTGTGTATTCTGGTAATAAACCTGGGTTCAAATCATCTAAATCACCCCGGTTTCCTTATCTGCCATCTCTGTGATCTTAGGCTTCCTAGTGCCTCTGAGTCCTGTGGACATGTGGACATTACAGTGGTCCCACCCCTCTGGGAAGTTGGAGATCTTCGCAAACATGGCACACTGCCATGGGTGCATGCATACAACTCACTCGGTGTCCAATTTGTAGCAGCCATAACTTGTCTTGGCTGTAAACTTTTGCTACTTTTAGCTTTATATCCTAAAGAGTGAGAAGAACTTATATCCCACAGAAATATTATCAATTACATTTCAGTAAAAAGAAACATACCAATTTTAGGGGGTCCTCTTCATCTTCATCTAGATGAAGAAGCCAGAGTGAATAAAAAGAGGAAGAGCTGGACTGGAGCTTTTCAGTTCTATTATTCGTGGATCTGAGGGTGAACATGGCATGCCACGTGGGTCTCTCTGGGGGGACGTCTCAGCATCAGCCCTGAGGCAGAGGGTAGAGGTCAACTGTGGGAAAGCTTTGTTATTGTGGTTTCTGTGGGACTGAGGGAGGAATGCAGAGCAAGAAGGTTTAGGATTGATTGGTAGCAATAGTCTCAGTTGTGGGGAAGGCAGGGTTTAGGAGCTGAGTCTGCTATTAGTGTTGGTAGAAAGTGGTTTTGTGTTATAAACCTAATCAGCTATTTAACTGACAGGCCTCTAGCCAGCACCTAAAAACTGGTTCAAGGCAGTATTTTAAGAACTATATTATGATACCTAGAAGAAGAACATGCCGGCATCTGTAGTTAAAATTAACTGCTGCAAATGCTGAGCAGCCCAACGCCATTATCCTCAATTCTCGTTCGATGTGTAAACATTTATGGCTAAGGAAAGAACAAAAGGCCTGCTGTTATTTAAGTTTCTCTTAGCAAAGCACATTTGGGGACTGTTTCAGGATAGCTCATGAATGAATCCCAATGTGCCTAGGAGTTGTGAATATGTTTAGTTTGTTTTGGTTTTTTTTTGTTTGTTTGTTTTTTCTTTTCTTTTTTTTTTTTTTTTGAGCATTGCCCTTCGATACCATTGCTCTTAATTGGTCCACAAACTGGCTCTGTTACCAGAGAACAATTAGATGAGGAAAGGGGAAGACAGGATTACATGTTGTTTTGCTTGTGTTTGTTTCCCTGGGTTTTGTTTCTGGGCAGAGTATAGAGACTATAGGAGATATAAATGAGCCAACAGTGCAATACAGTGTGTGGAACTGTAGTGTTAAATTGTTAGAGCAGAAAATACAGACTTCTTCGTCATTATTTCAAAATAGAGTTCTCAGATGTGTCTTTTCTATTGCTTAACTAATAATATCCAAATAAACATTCCTAATCCCAGTGATTAGATTTCTACAGCAGAGTCATTTCAATAGATCTTTTTCTACTTCAAAAGATTATTTGTAATTTTGACAAATGTTGTTATCCCTGTAACCAAATTAGTTTTAATTTAACTGGCTATAGTTGGGAATTAAGCTAAATTCTGTTTTTAGCATTTGACTATATAAATACTCAGTGATATAACCAATGCAGAGACATGGCCTTCAGCTCTCCATACACATTAGAGTAGAAAAGACATTCATACTGTTGTATCTTCCTTATATATTCCTCATTACCAAACACATATGCCAACCTTGTTGACCTAAAAATAAATGTTTTACTCCAAAACTTAAGATCACTAAATAAATAAGCAACTAGCAAATAACATAGATTTAATATAGGTACAAATATACAAACATCTTTTAAAACTCATTCTTGCAAACATACATACCAAATGAGAGCTTACAATGAGCCGAAGGATGTATTAACATGGTTCAAGTCACTGAGAAACTCACAGACTCTCTTACTTGTTACCAACTTTGATACTGAGCAAACCACCTGGTCTTGCAAGTCAGCCTGCTCCTTGGATGCAAAAAGGGTGGTGATAGTCAGTCAGCATCGGCTAATAGTGTAGTGTGTAATTTCCCTGATGTCTTTATCAGAATTATTTCTTTTTTTTTATTTCTATATATATATATATTTTTTTTTATTAACTTGAGTATTTCTTATATACATTTCAAGTGTTATTCCCTTTCCCGGTATCCGGGCAAACATCCCCCTCCCCCCTCCCCTTCCTTATGGGTGTTCCCCTCCCAACCCTCCCCCCATTGCCGCCCTCCCCCCACCAGTCTAGTTCACTGGGGGTTCAGTCTTAGCAGGATATTTCTTACTTTGGAAAAGTATGTACTTACTATAAACCATGGATTTCATTACATAACACAAAATCATAGCTTTGCCTTGAATAGAATCCCTGTTTGACCAAGCTTCTGGAAGGGGACAATGGCTGTATGTAGCTCAGTGGCAGAGTGCTTTTCTAGTACATGCAGAGACTTGATCCTCAACGCTTCATCAGATAAATATGTAAAGTAAACAATGAGAATGTTTTGACTCGAGCACGTGTGTGTGTGTGTGTGTGTGTGTACATATCTGTGGAATGATCTCAAAATTATGATAAAGAACATTGATAATTATCTAAATGTCCCCATGCCCTTCGCATAATCATCTTTCTCCCCATCTCCTTGTCTTCCTCCTGGCCTGTGTCTGGCAAGCATCAGTCTCCCTTCTTTACTATAGTTTAATTTAATTTCACAGAAACGTGACCATAAGTAGGAGTTCTTTTTGGTGTGGGGAAATAGATAGCATGGCTGGCATCCGTAGAACTCTTTTGTGATTACCGTGTATTGCTGCAGTATCTACAGTTTAACCTTTATTATTGCTGGGTATCACTCCACTGCACTGATACCTAGACCAGTTTATCTACTCACCAGCACAAACATTTTCATGCTTCAGGTTTTTAATCTATAATGAGTAAATTTTTCAAGAATAATATGGTATGAGTCTTTGTATGGACAAGTGGTTTCTCTGAGGAAAATACTTGAAGAAGAATGGCTGGATCACATATATGTTTAATTTCTTCAAGAAAACATGTGACTGTTTTTCCTAAATGGTTGTTTTATACCCACAACAGTAAGGTGTGAGAACTCCAGTTCTAAATGTGTTAATGCCACTAAGGGTGTAGGTGTGAGCATTCTTTTATATTTTAGCACATTCTTGTGGGTGTGAAGTGGTTATTCTTTGTGATTTTAATCATTTTACTTTCCTAATGGCATAATATTAAGAATCTTCAAGTGTTTATTTGACCTCTATTCATCTACTCCACTAAAATGAAGATGTTCAGATCCTCTTCCTACCCATGTAAAATATTAGTTTGTATAGCTTAACTGCAATCTGAGGCTTCTTAAAAGCATATATTGTGGCTATTCTTACACTTAAAATTTGCCAGGTGGGACGCTAGCAGTCTGATGTCTAGCGCCAATAGTCTTGTCTTACAGAGATATAGAGGCAAGAGGCTTTTGTGTTCTTCTGAGTCTAGATTGAAACTGGACTTTTTCCTAGAACAATGGGAAACTCAGGCCCTCTAATGGTATGTCGTTGTTCTTTCCTTGGATTAGTAACAGGTCTGGCAGAAGTGAAAATATTCTAAATAGGTACTTGTGTCTCATATTCTGAATATTAGCCTATTGACAGATGGAGCCTAAAGAAATGGAAATTTCCCCCCAGGAATCTCATGCAGGAAGAAAATGTGCAAGCCTCAAGGAGAACTTGCCTCCTTGAAAGAGATACCAAAGAGTTCTAACAACTTGTCAGAGCATTTTACGGCATGAGACTGAGACCTATGTAATAATGGATGAATAGTGGGTGGTTCTGCTTGGATGGACATATCCTTGGCCATATATTTAAACTTTGATCTCACTTCAGTTCCCCAAAGATGGACTTAAGGGTTTTTCTGGATCTTCTAGTCCTTCTTCCCAGTGTGCCCATGCTGAACACATCTCCCTTGTTCTACTTTTCACTGTTAAGCTGGTTCTTTTCTCTTGGCTTATTGAAGATGGGCAGCAAGACCTGACTTGTGACTGGAATCTGGAAACAGATTCAGTTTCTTCAAGGAACTGGGTTAAGCAGAAATCAGTAGGAAGGCTCCTCTCAGGGTCTCTGGAGAGACTTCTGTGTACTTTCCTCTGCTTCCCATGATGTTCTAGAACATTAGTGCCAGCCTCCTCAACCCAGGGAGAATGCTGAACACATCTTGGCTTAGAAATTCAAGATAGTGAGCTCAGTGAGTTTTTCCTTACTACTTTCTGATGTCAAGTGTCTTGAAAATGGTTTTCCTATGCTTTTGTTAGTTTAGGGAAGAAAGACTAAATTTTATTGTTTTAATCTATTTAAAAATATCAGAAGTGAAGATATTTTGTTTTTTCTTTATTAAACAAAATGTTAATGTATGCTAACATCTATTGGTAACTGAATTTGTTCACTCACAGTCTTAGTATTATCTACACTTAACTTTATGTATTCTCTCTTTCTCTCTCCTCTCTTCACCTCTCCCTCCTTCCCACCCTCCTCTTTATTAAGATATAATTCACATACTACATGACTCATTTAAATAGTGTAGTTCAGTAGCTTTTCGTATAGTCATGTATATATACATGTAATTAGTATCATAGTCAAAATTGGATTTTTTGTTACTAGTAAGAGAAATTGATCTATGGCCATACCATCTTAAACACACATAATCTCACCTGATTTGGGGAACTAAGCTGAGATTGGCCTGTTTAGTTTCAGGATGGGAGAACCAGTCCTTTGTCCATCATGTGCCTTGCCTGTGTCCCTAGATAACTACTTGACTCAGCCATTACCGATGGCTAAACTACTCTCTGCCTCTGTACATTTTCCCATTATGGTTATTTTAGTGAAACATTGTTTACTTGGTCTTTTATGACTAGCTTATTTCACTTAGCACACTGTTTTCAGAGTTCATACATGTTCAATCATTTTATCAGTTTTTTCTTGGCAAAATAAAGACACATACTAGTTTTAGTGTCTGTAATTCCTTGGAGCATATATTTATGGGGATTGCTGAGTTGTATAGAAATTATTATTTAATAATATTAAGAGTAATATAAGTAATACCAGGCATTGTCAACTCTCAGATGCTGAGCGTACTCTTGGAATATGTTTGTTGAACTTCTCATTCTTGAACATGGAAGAGTGTTTCTCACCATATTGTCCAAACCCAAAAATACTTTTCCACACCTTGAGGAGAGCTGGGAACTAGAAAATGATGTTAAAGAGGCCACTTCAGCAACTTCGAGGAATTCAGACATGCCCACGAAGCACGTTAATAGTTCTGCTGAGCCTGTGGAAGAACCAGCAAATTTTTCTACAATAGTTATATCATTCATTCCAGGAGTGATGGGGCTCCAATTTCTCCATGTCCTGGTACCTACTTTGCTACGTTCTCCACCCCTTTTCCTTCCCCTCATTCCTGTTAGAGATTTCTTTCTCCCCCCTCCATCTTTATTAAATTGGGTATTTCTTATTTCAAATGTTATTCCCTTTCCCGGTTTCCAGGCCAGCATCCCCCTAACCCCTCCACTCCCCTTCTATATGGTTGTTCCCCTACCCATCCTCCCTTCATTACTGCCCTACCCACAAGAATCCTACTCACTGGGGGTCCAGCCTTGGCAGGACCAAGGACTTCCCCTTCCCCTGGTGCCCGTACTAGGCTATTCATTGCTACCTATGAGGTTGGAGCACAGGGTCAGTCCATGTATAGACTTTGGGTAGTGGCTTAGTCCCTGGAAGCTCTGGTTGGTTGGCATTGTTGTTCATATGGGATCTCAAGCCCCTTCAAGCTCTTTTAGTCCTTTCTAAGATTCCTTCAATGGGGGGTCCCATTCTCAGTTTAGTGGTTTGCTGATGGCATTCACCTATGTATTTACATTATTCTGGCTGTGTCTCTCAGGAGAGATCTACATCTGGTCTTTGTCAGCCTGCACTTCTTTGCTTCATCCATCTTATCTAGTTTGGTGGCTGTATATGTATGGGGCCACATGTGGGGCAAGCTCTGAATGGATGTTCCTTCTACCTCTGTTCTAAACTTTACCTCCCTCTCCCCTCCCAAGGGTATTCTTGTTCCCCTTTTAAAGAAGGAGTGAAGCATCCGCATTTTGGTCATCCTTCTTGAGTTTCATGTGTTCTGTGCATCGACAGTAATTCAAGCATTTACGCTAATATTCACTTATCAGTAAGTGCATACCATGTGTGTTTTTCTGTGATTGGGTTACCTCACTCAGGATGATATTTTCCAGTTCCATCCATTTGCCTATGAATTTCATAAAGTCATTGTTTTTGATAGATGAGTAGTATTCCATTGTGTAGATGTACCACATTTTCTGTATCCATTCCTCTGTTGAAGGGCATCGGGTTCTTTCCAGCTTCTGGCTATTATAAATAAGGCTGCTATGAACATAGTGGCCTTTGTTATATGTTGGGGCATCTTTTGGGTATATGCCCAAGAGAGGTATAGCTGGATCCTCAGGCAGTTCAATGTCCAATTTTCTGAGGAACCTCCAGACTGATTTCCAGAATGGTTGTATCAGTCTGCAACCCCACCAACAATGGAGGAGTGTTCCTCTTTCTCCACATCCTCGCCAGCATTTGATGTCACCTGAGTTTTTGATCTTAGCCATTCTCACTGGTGTGAGGTGAAATCTCAGGGTTGTTTTGATTTGCATTTCCCTTAGGACTAAAGATGTTGAACATTTCTTTAGGTGTTTCTCAGCCATTCGACATTCCTCAGCTGTGAATTCTTTGTTGAGCTCTGAACTCCATTTTTTAATAGGGTTATTTGACTCCCTGCGGTCTAACTTCTTGAATTCTTTGTATATTTTGGATATAAGGCCTCTATCTGTTGTAGGATTGGTAAAGATCTTTTCCCAATCTGTTGGTTGCTGTTTTGTCCTAACCACAGTGTCCTTTGCTTTACAGAAGCTTTGCAGTTTTTTTTTTTTATTATTATTAACTTGAGTATTTCTTATATACATTTCGAGTGTTATTCCCTTTCCCGGTTTCCGGGCAGACATTCCCGTCCCCCCTCCCCTTCCTTATGGGTGTTCCCCTCTCAACCCTCCCCCCATTGTCGCCCTCCCCCCAACAGTCTAGTTCACTGGGGGTTCAGTCTTAGCAGGACCCAGGGCTTCCCCTTCCACTGGTGCTCTTACTAGGATATTCATTGCTACCTATGAGGTCAAAGTCCAGGGTCAGTCCATGTATAGTCTTTAGGTAGTGGCTTAGTCCCTGGAAGCTCTGGTTGCTTGGCATTGTTGTACATATGTGGTCTCGAGCCCCTTCAAGCTCTTCCAGTTCTTTCTCTGATTCCTTCAACAGGGGTCCTATTCTCAGTTCAGTGGTTTGCTGCTGGCATTCGCCTCTGTATTTGCTGTATTCTGGCTGTGTCTCTCAGGAGCGATCTACATCCGGGTCCTGTCGGTCTGCACTTCTTTGCTTCATCCATCTTGTCTAATTGGGTGGCTGTATATGTATGGGCCACATGTGGGGCAGGCTCTGAATGGGTGTTCCTTCTGTGTCTGTTTTAATCTTTGCCTCTCTCTTCCCTGCCAAGGGTATTCTTGTTCCCCTTTTAAAGAAGGAGTGAAGCATTCACATTTTGATCATCTGTCTTGAGTTTCATTTGTTCTAGGCATCTAGGGTAATTCAAGCATTTGGGCTCATAGCCACTTATCAATGAGTGCATACCATGTATGTCTTTCTGTGATTGGGTTAGCTCACTCAGGATGATATTTTCCAGTTCCAACCATTTGCCTACGAATTTCATAAAGTCATTGTTTTTGATAGCTGAGTAATATTCCATTGTGTAGATGTACCACATTTTCTGTATCCATTCCTCTGTTGAAGGGCATCTGGGTTCTTTCAAGCTTCTGGCTATTATAAATAAGGCTGCTATGAACATAGTGGAGCACGTGTCTTTTTTATATGTTGGGGCATCTTTTGGGTATATGCCCAAGAGAGGTATAGCTGGATCCTCAGGTAGTTCAATATTGGTATGAGGTCTTCTATGAAGGTTTGATAGAATTCTGCACTAAACCCGTCTGGACCTGGGCTCTTTTTGTTGGGAGACCTTTAATGGGTGCTTCTATTTCCTTAGGAGTTATGGGATTGTTTAACTGGTTTATCTGTTCCTGATTTAACTTCGGTACCTGGTATCTGTCTAGGAAATTGTCCATTTCCTGCAGATTTTCAAGTTTTGTTGAATATAGGCTTTTATAGTAAGATCTGATGATTTTTTGAATTTCCTCTGAATCTAGTTATGTCTCCCTTTTCATTTCTGATTTTGTTAATTTGGACACACTCTTTGTGTCCTCTCGTTAGTCTGGCTAAGGGTTTATCTATCTTGCTGATTTTCTCAAAGAACCAACTTTTGGTTCTGTTGATTCTTTCTATGGTCCTTTTTGTTTCTACTTAGTTGATTTCAGTGCTGAGTTTGATTATTTCCTGCCTTCTACTCCTCCTGGGTGTATTTGCTTCTTTTTGTTCTAGAGCTTTTAGGTGTACTGTCACGCTGCTGACATATGCTCTTTCCTGTTTCTTTCTGCAGGCACTCAGCGCTATGAGTTTTCCTCTTAGCACAGCTTTCATTGTGTCCCATTAGTTTGGGTTGTTGTACCTTCATGTTCATTAAATTCTAAAAAGTCTTTAATTTCTTTCTTCATTTCTTCCTTGACCAGGTTATCATTGAGTAGAGCATTGTTCAATTTCCACGTATATGTGGGCATTCTTCCCTTACTGTTATTGAAAATCAACTTTAGCCCGTGGTGGTCTGATAGGACGGATGGGATTATTTCTATCTTTCTGTACCTGTTGAGGCCCGTTTTTTGACCAATTATATGGTCAATTTTGGAGAAAGTACCATGAGGAGCTGAGAAGAAGGTATATCCTTTTGCTTTAGGATAGAATGTTCTATAAATATCCGTTAAGTCCATTTGGCTCATGACTTCTCTTAGTCTGTCTACATCACTGTTTAATTTCTGTTTCCATGATCTGTCCATTGATGAGAGTGGGGTGTTGAAATCTCCCACTATTATTGTGTGAGGTGCAATGTGTGTTTTGAGCTTTAGTAAGGTTTCTTTTACGTATGTAGGTGCCCTTGTCTTTGGGGCATAGATGTTTAGGATTGAGAGTTCATCTTGGTGGATTTTTCCTTTGATGAATATGAAGTGTCCTTCCTTATCTTTTTTGATGACTTTTAGTTGAAAATTGATTTTATTTGATATTAGAATAGCTACTCCAGGTTGCTTCTTCCGACCATTTGCTTGGAAAGTTGTTTTCCAGCCTTTTACTCTGAGGTAGTGTCTGTCTTTGTCTCTGAGATGTGTTTCCTGTAGGCAGCAGAATGCAGGATCATCGTTGTGTATACATTTGTTAATCTATGTCTTTTTATTGGGGAGTTGAGGCCATTGATGTTGAGAGATATTAAGGAATAGTGACTATTGCTTCCTGTTATATTCATATTTGGATGTGAGGTTATGTTTGTGTGCTTTTCTTCTCTTTGTTTTGTTGCCAAGATGATTAGTTTCTTGCTTCTTCTAGGGTATAGCATGCCTCCTTATGTTGGGTTTTACCATTTATTATCCTTTGTAGTGCTGGATTTGTAGAAAGATATTGTGTAAATTTGGTTTTGTCATGGAATATCTTGGTTTCTCCATCTATGTTAATTGAGAGTTTTGCAGGATACAGTAACCTGGGCTGGCATTTGTGTTCTCTTAGGGTCTGTATGCCATCTGTCCAGGATCTTCTGGCCTTCATAGTTTCTGGCGAGAAGTCTGGTGTGATTCTGATAGGTCTGCCTTTATATGTTACTTCACCTTTTTCCCTTACTGCTTTTAATATTCTTTCTTTATTTTGTGCATTTGGTGTTTTGACTATTATGTGATGGGTGTTTCTTTTCTGGTCCAATCTATTTAGAGTTCTGTAGGCTTCTTGTATGCCTATGGGTATCTTTTGTTTTAGGTTAGGGAAGTTTTCTTCTATGATTTTGTTGAAGATATTTACTGGTCCTTTGAGCTGGGAGTCTTCACTCTCTTCTATACCTATTATCCTTAGGTTTGATCTTCTCATTGAGTCCTGGATTTCCTGTATGTTTTTGACCAGTAGTTTTTTCTGCTTTACATTATCTTTGACAGTTGAGTCAATGATTTCTATGGAATCTTCTGCTCCTGAGATTCTCTCTTCCAACTCTTGTATTCTGTTGGTGAAGCTTGAATCTACATCTCCTTGTCTCTTCTTTTGGTTTTCTATATTCAGGGTTGTTTCCATGTGTTCTTTCTTGATTGCTTCTATTTCCATTTTTAATTCCTTCAACTGTTTGATTGTGTTTTCCTGGAATTCTTTCAGGGATTTTCGTGTCTCCTCTCCATGGGCCTCTCCTTGTTTATTTATGTTTTTCTGGAATTCTTTCAGGCATTTTTTGCGATTCCTCTCTGTAGGCTTCTACTTGTTTATTAATGTTTTCCTGTGTTTCTCTAAGGGAGTTCTTCACATCTTTCTTGAAGTCCTCCAGCATCATGATCAAATATGATTTTGAAACTAGATCTTGCTTTTCTGGTGTGTTTGGATATTCCATGGTTGTTTTGATGGGAGAATTGGGCTCTGATGGTGCCATGTAGTCTTGGTTTCTGTTGCTTGGCTTCCTGCGCTTGCCTCTCGCCCTCAGATTATCTCTAGTGTTACTTTGTTCTGCTATTTCTGACAGTGGCTAGACTGTCCTATAAGCCTGTGTGTCAGGAGTGCTGTAGACCTGTTTTCCTGTTTTCTTTCAGCCAGTTATGGGGACAGAGTGTTCTGCTTTCAGGCGTTTCAGTTTTTCCTCTCTACAGTTCTTCAGCTGTTCCTGTGGGCCTGTGTCTTTGGTTCACCAGGCAGGTCTCTTGCAGCAGAAAATTTGGTCTTACCTGTGGTTCCGAGGCTCAAGTTCGCTTGCGGGGTGCTGCCCACGAGCTCTCTTCGGTGGCAGCAACCAGGAAGATCTGCGCCGCCGTTTTCGGGAGCTTCAGTGCACCAGGGTTCCAGATGGCGTTTGGTGTTTTCCTATGGCGTCTGAGATGTGTGCAGAGTGCAGTCTCTTCTGGTTTCCCAGGCGTGTCTGCCTCTCTGAAGGTTTAGCTCTCCCTCCCACGGGATTTGGGTGCAGAGAACTGTTTATCCGGTCTGTTCCTTCAGGTTCTGGAGGTGTCTCAGGCGCAGGGTTCCTGCCGCTCCTGGGCCCTCCCCCACGGGAAGCCAGAGGCCTTATACAGTTTCCTCTTGGGCCAGGGATGTGGGCAGGGGTGAGCAGTGTTGGTGGTCTCTTCCGCTCTGCAGCCTCAGGAGTGCCCACCTGACCAGGATGGTGAGGTCTCTCTCCCATGGGGTCTGGGAGCAGAGAGCTGCTGTGGGCCGGGACCCGCGGGTGTGGGACTCCCGGTAAACACAGGAAGTGCCCGGTCCTAGAGGAATTCTGCCTCTGTGTGTCCCGAGTTCACCAGGCAGGTCTCTTGCAGCAGAAAAGTTGGTCTTACTTGTGGTCCCGAGGCTCAAGTTTGCTCGCGGGGTGCTGCCCACGAGCTCTCTAGCTTTGCAGTTTTATGAGATCCCATTTGTTGATTCTTGATTTTAGAGCAGAAGCCATTGGTGTTTTGTTCAGGAAATTTTCTCCAGTGCCCACGTTTTCAAGATTCTTCTCCACTTTTTCTTCTATTAGTTTGAGTGTATCTGGTTTGATGCGGAGGTCCTGGATCCACTTGGACTTAAGCTTTGTACAGGGTGAGAAGAATGGATCGATCTGCATTCTTCTACATGCTGACCTCCAGTTCAACCAGCACCATTTGCTGAAAATGCTCTTTTTTCCATTGGATGGTTTTGGCTCCTTTGTCAAAAATCAAATGACCATAAGTGTGTGGGTTGATTTCTGGGTCTTCAATTCTATTCCCCTGGCCAATCTTCCTGTCTCTGTACAAATACCATACAGTTTTTATTACTATTGCTCTGTAATACTGCTTGAGTTCAGGAATAGTGATTCCCTCAGAAGTCCTTTTATTGTTGAGGATAGCTTTAGCTATCCTGGGTTTTTTGTTATTCCAGATGAATTTGCAAAGTGTTCTGTCTAACTCTTTGAAGAATTGGATTGATATTTTGATGGGGATTGCATTGAATCTGTAGATCGCTTTTGGTAAAATGGCCATTTTTACTGTATTAATCCTGCCAATCCATGAGCATGGGAGATCTTTCCATCTTCTGGGATTTTCTTCAATTTCTTTCTTCAGAGTCTTGAAGTTCTTGTTATACAGATCTTTCACTTACCTGGTTAAAGTCACACTGAGGTGTTTTATATAATTTGGGACAATTTTGAAGGGTGTCCTTTTACTAATTTCTTTATCGGCTTGTTTCTCTTTTGTGTAGAGGAAGGCTACTGATTTATTCGAGTTAATTTTATACCCAGCCACTTTGCTGAAGGTGTTTATCAGGTTTAGTAGTTCTCTGTTGGAACTTTTGAGATCACTTAAATATACTTTCATATCATCTGCAAATAGTGATATTTTGACTTTTTCCTTTCAAATCTGTATCCCTTTGATCTCCTTTTGTTGTCTGATTGCTCTGGCCAGGACTTTGAGAACTATATTGAATAAGTAGGCAGAGAGTAGGCAGCCTTGTCTAGTCCCTGATTTTAGTAGGATTGCTTCAAGTTTCTCTCCATTTAGTTTAATATTAGCTACTGGTTTGCTGTATATGGCTTTTACTATGTTTAGGTATGGGCCTTGAATTCCTGTTCTTTCCAGGACTTTTATCATGAAGGAGTGTTGAATTTTGTCAAATGCTTTCTCATCATCTAATGAAATGATCATGTGGTTTTGTTCTTTCAGTTTGTTTATATAAGGGATCATATTGATGGTTTTCAATATATTAAACCATCCCTGCATGCCTACTTGATCATGATGGATGATTGTTTTGATGTGGTCTTAGATTTGGTTTGCCAGAATTTAATTTAGTATTTTTGTATCAATATTCATAAGGGTAATTGTTCTGAAGTTCTCTTTCTTTGTTGGGTCTTTGTGTGGTTTAGGTATAAGAGTAATTGTGGCTTCATAGAAGGAATTCAGTAGTGCTCCATCTGTTTCTATTTTGTGGAATAATTTGGATAGTATTGGTTTGAGGTCTTCTATGAAGGTCTGATAGAATTCTGGACTGAACCCATGTGGACTTGGGCTCTTTTTGTATTGGGGGACTTTTAATGATTGCTTCTATTGCTTAATGAGTTATGGGGTTGTTTAAATGGTTTATATGTTGCTGATTTAGCTTTGGTATCTGGTATTTGTCTAGGAAATTGTCTATTTCTTCCAGATTTTCCAGTTTTGTTGAATATAGGCTTTTGTAGTAGGATCTAATGATTTTTTTAATTTCCTCTGATTCTGTTGTTATGTCTCCCTTTTCATTTCTGATTTTGTTAATTTGGACACACTCTCTGTGTCTTCTCGTTATTCTGGCTAAGAGTTTATCTATCTTATTGATTTTCTCAAAGAACCACTTTTTGGTTCTGTTGATTCTCTGTATAGTCCTTTTTGTTTCTAGTTGGTTGACCTCAGCTTTGAGTTTGATTATTTCCTGCCTTCTACTCCTCCTGGATGTATTTCTTTCTTTTTGTTCTAGAGCTTTTAGGTGTGCTGTCAAGCTGGTGACATATGCTCTCTCCTGTTCCTTTCTCCAGGCACTCAGAACTATGAATTTTCCTCTTAGCACAGCTTTCATTGTATCCCATAAGATTGGGTATGTTGTACCTTCATTTTCATTAAATTCTAAGAAGTCTTTAATTTCTTTCTTTATTTCTTCCTTGACCAGGTTATCATTGAGTAGAGCATTGATCAACTTCCACGTATATGTTGGAGTTCTTTCCTTATTGTTATTGAAGATCAACTTTAGCCCGTGGTGGTCTGATAGGATGGATGGGATTATTTCTATCTTTCTGTAGCTGTTGAGGCTTATCTTGTGCCCTATTTTATAGTCAGTTTTGGAGAACGTGTCATGAGGTGGTGAGAAGAAGGTATATCCTTATCTTTTAGGATAGAATGTTCTATAAATATCTGTTAAGTCATTTGGTTCACAACTTCTATTAGTCTGTCTTTGTCTCTGTTTAATTTCTGTTTCCATGATCTGTCCATTGAAGAGAGTTGGGTCTTGAAATCTCCTACTATTATTGTGGGAGGTACAATGTGTGCTTTGAGCTTTAGTACGATTTCTTTTATGTATGTAGGTGCCCTTGTATTTGGAGCATAGATATTTAGGATTGAGAGTTCACTTGGTGGATTTTTCCTTTGATGAATATGAAGTGTCCTTCCTTACCTTTTTTGATGACTTTTGGTTGAAAATCGATTTTATTTGTTATTAGAATGGCTACTGTAGCTTTCTTCTTCAGATCATTTGCTTGGAAAGTTATTTTCCAGCCTTTTACTCTGAGGTAGTGTATGTCTTTGTCTCTGAGGTGTGTTTCCTGTAGGCAGAAAAATGTTGGGTCCTCATTGCCTATCCAATTTGTTAATCTGTGTCTTTTTATTGGGGAATTGAGTCCATTGATGTTGAGAGATATTAAGGAATAGTGATTGTTGCTTCCTGTTATCTTCATATTTAGAGGTGAGATTATGTTTGTGTGCTTGTCTTCTGTTTGTTGTGTTGCAAAACAATTAGTTTCTCTTTTTTCTAGGGTGTAGCTTGCCTCCTTTTGTTGGGCTTTACCACTTATTATCCTTTGTAGCGCTGGATTTGTGGAAAGATATTGTGTAAATTTGGTTTTGTCATGGAATATCTTGGTTTCTCCATCTGTATTAATAGAGAGTTTTGCTGGATACAGTAACTTGGGCTGGCATTTGTGTTCTCTTAGGGTCTGTATGACATCTATCCAGGATCTTCTGGCTTTCATAGTCTCTGGTGAGAAGTCTGGTGTAATTCTGATAGGTCTGCCTTTATATGTTTCTTAACATTTTCCCCTTACTGCTTTTTTTTTTTTCGGAGCTGGGGACCGAACCCAGGGCCTTGTGCTTGCTAGGCAAGTGGTCTACCACTGAGCTAAATCCCCAATCCCCCATTACTGCTTTTAATATTCTTTCTTTGTTTTGTGAATTTGGTGTTTTGACTATTATGTGATGGTAGGAGTTTCATTTTTGGTCCAATCTATTTGGAGTTTTGTAGGCTTCTTGTATTTTTATGGGGCATCTCTTTCTTTAGGTTAGGGAAGTTTTCTTCTATGATTTTGTTGAAGATATTTACTGGTCCTTTGAGTTTGGAGTCTTCACTCTCTTTTATACCTATTATCCTTAGGTTTGATCTTCTCATTGTGTCCTGGATTTACTACCTGTTTTGGGTAGTAGTTCCGTTTTACATTATCTTTAACAATTGTGTCCATAAGTTCTATGGAATTTTCTGCTCCTGAGATTCTCTGTTCTATCTCCTGTATTCTGTTGGTAATGCTTGCATCTGTGTCTCTTGATCTCTTCCCTAGGTTTTCTATCTCGAGGGTTGTCTCTCTTTGTGTTTTCTTTACTTTTTCTTCTTCCATTTTTTTTCATTTTTCATGCTTTATTTGCATCTTTTCTTTTTACAAACTTTGTCTTTTTAAAATTATTCAGAGAATAAGCTCTTGTATAATTGAATGACTTCGGTTATTATGTTTCTTCCACTCTGAACTCATTTGTCTGCTCAGCACTAAATTGCGTGACTTACATGCTCAGTTCAATAACTTCTAGCTCTTTCTTTTTTTTTTAATTTTTTTTTTATTAACTTGAGCATTTCTTATATACATTTCAAGTGTTATTCCCTTTCCCGGTTTCCGGGCAAACATTCCCCTCCCCCCTCCCCTTCCTTATGGGTGTTCCCCTCCCAACCCTCCCCCCATTGCCGCCCTCCCCCCCATAGTCTAGTTCACTGGGGGTTCAGTCTTAGCAGGACCCAGGGCTTCCCCTTCCACTGGTGCTCTTACTAGGATATTCATTGCTACCTATGGGGTCAGAGTCCAGGGTCAGTCCATGTATAGTCTTTAGGTAGTGGCTTAGTCCCTGGAAGCTCTGGTTGCTTGACATTGTTGTACATATGGGTTCTCGAGCCCCTTCAAGCTCTTCCAGTTCTTTCTCTGATTCCTTCAACGGGGGACCTATTCTCAGTTCAGTGGTTTGCTGCTGGCATTCGCCTCTGTATTTGCTGTATTCTGGCTGTGTCTCTCAGGAGCGATCTACATCCAGCTCCTGTCGGTCTGCACTTCTTTGCTTCATCCATCTTGTCTAATTGGGTGGCTGTATATGTATGGGCCACATGTGGGGCAGGCTCTGAATGGGTGTTCCTTCAGTCTCTGTTTTAATCTTTGCCTCTCCCTTCCCTGCCAAGGGTATTCTTTTTCCTCATTTAAAGAAGGAGTGAAGCATTCACATTTTGATCATCCGTCTTGAGTTTCGTTTGTTCTAGGGATCTAGGGTAATTCAAGCATTTGGGCTAATAGCCACTCATCAATGAGTGCATACCATGTATGTCTTTCTGTGATTGGGTTAGCTCACTCAGGATGATATTTTCCAGTTCCAACCATTTGCCTACGAATTTCATAAACTCGTTGTTTTTGATAGCTGAGTAATATTCCATTGTGTAGATGTACCACATTTTCTGTATCCATTCCTCTGTTGAAGGGCATCTGGGTTGTTTCCAGTTTCTGGCTATTATAAATAAGGCTGCAATGAACATAGTGGAGCACGTGTCTCTTTTATATGTTGAGGCATCTTTTGGGTATATGCCCAAGAGAGGTATAGCTGGATCCTCAGGCAGTTCAATGTCCAATTTTCTGAGGAACCTCCAGACTGATTTCCAGAATGGTTTTACCAGTCTGCAATCCCACCAACAATGGAGGAGTGTTCTTCTTTCTCCGCATCCTCCCCAGCATCTGCTGTCCCCTGAGTTTTTGATCATAGCCATTCTCACTGGTGTGAGGTGAAATCTCAGGGTTGTTTTGATTTGCATTTCCCTTATGACTAAAGATGTTGAACATTTCTTTAGGTGTTTCTCAGCCATTCGGCATTCCTCAGCTGTGAATTCTTTGTTTAGCTCTGAACCCCATTTTTTAATAGGGTTATTTGTTTCCCTGCGGTCTAACTTCTTGAGTTCTTTGTATATTTTGGATATAAGGCCTCTATCTGTTGTAGGATTGGTAAAGATCTTTTTCCAATCTGTTGGTTGCCGTTTTGTCCTAACCACAGTGTCCTTTGCCTTACAGAAGCTTTGCAGTTTTATGAGATCCCATTTGTTGATTCTTGATCTTAGAGCGTAAGCCATTGGTGTTTTGTTCAGGAAATTTTTTCCAGTGCCCATGTGTTCCAGATGCTTCCCTAGTTTTTCTTCTATTAGTTTGAGTGTGTCTGGTTTGATGTAGAAGTCCTTGATCCACTTGGACTTAAGCTTTGTACAGGGTGATAAGCATGGATCGGTCTCCATTCTTCTACATGTTGACCTCCAGTTGAACCAGCACCATTTGCTGAAAATGCTATCTTTTTTCCATTGGATGGTTTTGGCTCCTTTGTCAAAAATCAAGTGACCATAGGTGTGTGGGTTCATTTCTGGGTCTTCAATTCTATTCCATTGGTCTATCTGTCTGTCTCTGTACCAATACCATGCAGTTTTTATCACTATTGCTCTGTAATACTGCTTGAGTTCAGGGATAGTGATTCCCCCTGAAGTCCTTTTATTGTTGAGGATAGCTTTAGCTATCCTGGGTTTTTTGTTATTCCAGATAAATTTGCAAATTGTTCTGTCTAACTCTTTGAAGAATTGGATTGGTATTTTGATGGGGATTACATTGAATCTCTAGATTGCTTTTGGTAAAATGGCCATTTTTACTATATTAATCCTGCCAATCCATGAGCATGGGAGATCTTTCCATCTTCTGAGGTCTTCTTCAATTTCTTTCCTCAGTGTCTTGAAGTTCTTATTGTACAGATCTTTTACTTGCTTGGTTAAAATCACACCGAGGTACTTTATATTATTTGGGTCTATTATGAAGGGTGTCGTTTCCCTAATTTCTTTCTCGGCTTGTTTCTCTTTTGTATAGAGGAAGGCAACTGATTTATTTGAGTTAATTTTATACCCAGCCACTTTGCTGAAGTTGTTTATCAGCTTTAGTAGTTCTCTGGTGGAACTTTTGGGATCACTTAAATATACTATCATGTCATCTGCAAATAGTGATATTTTGACCTCTTCTTTTCTGATCTGTATCCCCTTGATCTCCTTTTGTTGTCTGATTGCTCTGGCTAGAACTTCAAGAACTATATTGAATAAGTAGGGAGAGAGTGGGCAGCCTTGTCTAGTCCCTGATTTTAGTGGGATTGCTTCAAGTTTCTCTCCATTTAGTTTAATGTTAGCAACTGGTTTGCTGTATATGGCTTTTACTATGTCTAGGTATGGGCCTTGAATTCCTATTCTTTCCAGGACTTTTATCATGAAGGGGTGTGGAATTTTGTCAAATGCTTTCTCAGCACCTAATGAAATGATCATGTGGTTCTGTTCTTTCAGTTTGTTTATATAATGGATCACGTTGATGGTTTTCCGTATATTAAACCATCCCTGCATGCCTGGGATGAAGCCTACTTGATCATGGTGGATGATTGTTTTGATGTGCTCTTGAATTCGGTTTGCCAGAATTTTCTTGAGTATTTTTGCGTCGATATTCATAAGGGAAATTGGTCTGAAGTTCTCTTTCTTTGTTGGGTCTTTGTGTGGTTTAGGTATAAGAGTAATTGTGGCTTCGTAGAAGGTATTCGGTAGTGATCAATCTGTTTCAATTTTGTGGAATAGTTTGGATAATATTGGTATGAGGTCTTCTATGAAGGTTTGATAGAATTCTGCACTAAACCCGTCTGGACCTGGGCTCTTTTTGGTTGGGAGATCTTTAATGACTGCTTCTATTTCCTTAGGAGTTATGGGGTTGTTTAACTGGTTTATCTGTTCCTGATTTAACTTCGATACCTGGTATCTGTCTAGGAAATTGTCCATTTCCTGAAGATTTTCAAGTTTTGTTGAATATAGGTTTTTATAGTAAGATCTGATGATTTTTTTAATTTCCTCTGAATCTGTAGTTATGTCTTCCTTTTCATTTCTGATTTTGTTAATTTGGACACACTCTCTGTGTCCTCTCGTTAGTCTGGCTAAGGGTTTATCTATCTTGTTGATTTTCTCAAAGAACCAACTTTTGGTTCTGTGGATTCTTTCTATGGTCCTTCTTCTTCCATTTTTAATTCCTGGATGTTTTTTTTTCATTTCCTTCTCCTGTTTTGTTGTTTTTTCAGTAGTTCTTTAAGGGGTTTTTGTGTTTCCTCTTTAATGGAGTTGTTTATGACCTTCTTAAGTCCTCCATCATCATGATAAAATGTGATTTTGAATCTAGATCTTTCCATTCTGGTGTGTTTGGATATTCAGTGTTTGCTTTGGTGGGAGAATTGGGCTCTGATGATGCCATGTAGTCTTGGTTTCTGTTGCTTGGGTTCCTGTGCTTGACTCTTGCCATGAGGTTGACACTGGTGTTATCTTGTTTTGCTATTTCTGACAGTGGCTTGACCATACTATAGTCCTGTGAATCAGTAGTGCTGTAGACCTGTTTTCCTGTTTTCTTTCAGACAGTTATGGGAACAGAGTGTTCTACTTTCAGGAATGTAGTAGTTCCTGTCCACTGACTTTCAGGTGTCCCTGTGGGCAGGAACCAGAAGGGCCTGCCCCTCCTTCTCCTGGGTCCTTGCATGTGGGAGGCCCAGATGGTGCTAGGTGTTTTCCTCTAGAGTCAGATATATGGGCAGAGACTAGTCTCCTCTGGTTTCCCAGTTGTGTCTGCCCCTCTGAAGGTCTAGCTCTCCCTCCCACAGGATTTGCGTACAGGGAGCTGTTTGACCAGGTCCGTTCAGATCCGGGGGCAGTCTGGACCGCAGGGCTCCTCCCTGTTATAGATTTCTATTGGGTCTGAATTGTAGTTGCCTTGCAATAGAAAACGTTTTCTTATGTGCTTTTCTGTCTTTTTCATACATACACACCAATACTTATATTTGAAAAGTATCTTTTTAGGGACTCTCATTTAAAATTGGGTTATTTTTTCTTGAGTTTTGGTTCTTTAAATGTTTTAGAGATACTAAGCTTTATTAGATGGATGAGTTTTCTGTAGGATACTCTTTTCTCTTTACAAGTGGAGAAGGATGCATGAAAGTTTTTTTTTAATTTAGTTTTATTTTTTCAGACTCCAATTATCTTTCAGTCTGTTGCCTGTGCACTCTAAGAAACCATGGCCAGATACAAACCCATGGAGGATTTTTCTAAGTTCCTTATGCTGACTTCATAGGTTTAACTTTTATGTATGTATGTATGCATGTATGTATGTATGCATGTATGTATGTATGTATTTATGTATTTATGTATATATATATATAACTATGAGAGGTTCAAATTCATTTTGCATGTGGCTATTTAATTGTCATATCATGATTAATTTAAATGATAATTTTCTCTCATTGAATGACCCTGGCACAGTTGTTGAAAGTCAGTTGAATAGCAATTTCAGGATAGATTTCTGGGCACTGAATTCTACCCTATTGACCTACATGATTATAGTTCTGGTTGTAACACATTATTGATTGTTGTATTAGGTTTCGAAATAAGAAGATATGACTCTTCCTATTTTGTTCTTCTTAAAGATTATGTTGTGTATCTTGGGTCCCTTACAAACTTCTCTCCCAATTTCCTTGGAGGTTTTCTTTTATTTTGTCTAGAGTAAGTTCATATAAGATTCTGAGATGGACTCACATTTTTCAATACTGAAGGTTCAGTCCATCCCCAGCCCTCTTTTTGCCTGGAGCATATTTTCCTTGCTGGTTGGCAGATTATGGGACTCCCAAAAGTAAACAGGGAATTGTCCTTCAAGTTTTTCTTAGGTCAATACTTCCCAGGTTCTTTCTTCTTCTATCCTTCCTTATGAGGGCTTTATCTCGAAATAATTGCTTTCTTCTCAACCTGCATCATCATCTTTTGTGCCTCTTATTGTCACAATTATTTTTGCAGGCTCACCATATTCATTGCCTTCTTATAAGCTGTGGTGAGTCTCAATTGCTTAGTTTAGACAAATAGAACTGTCAAAAATTCCTTCAGCTGTCACCTCTGACATGGACATCTGAACGAGTCTGTCTCCTGTCTATCTACCCTTCAAGCCCTCCCAACATCAAATTCATATTTTTTCCCCAAAGTTATTGCTTCATAATATCTGCTTTAGAGTAGAAATATGATTTTATTTGTTTGAACTATTTGTGCTTGTATTTCAAGTGTAAAGTACAAATTATACAGCGACTCTAAACAAAGCTGTTTATCTATTTTTATTTTATCAAGGCAGGGTTACTGCACAAGCCAACACTGTTGACCTGCAAGTCATCTTGAAGACTCAAGACAAACTTCTCCTTCATAAAAATGTGTGTGTCTTCTGCCTTCTCAACCCTTGCCTAAAGTACACACGGCGTAGGAAGTCATTCATTTCATTGTTCTCTAACGTCCCAGCAGCTTGTGATTCTAATGATCCAGTTGTGACTGATTATATAAGGCAGTTGTTATTTAAGAAAGCACAATGCACATGCATTTATAATGCATGTGAGATTGAGATTGCCTTTATAAATTCGATTCACCACAGGATCCATTTGCTTATATTTTCCCTAAGTTATAAAAAAAATTAAACTTGGGATTATTGTTTCCAAGGGTGTAAAGTTTCTATGTACTTATAAATCAATGTTTACAAATAAATAAATATGAAATATATATGGAAGAAGATTAAAGGTTTATGTAACTAAATTGTAGAAAATAAAAATCTTTTTACTTAGTTACATTATATGTTGTATGGAGAGATTGGTGGATGTTTGCATTTGTCAAATATCTTTTATGTGTGTGTATATATAAATGTATACAAGTATACATATTCACAAATATATAATATACACATCATATATCATATACATATACATACTATGTATGCACATATATTATAAATTCAGTGCACTCCATCTAGTCAAAGATAGGTCACCCCATGAGAATGAACTAAGATCATTGTGTCTGTATGAGAATTTTTGATCTTAATTCAGTAAGTGTACATTGACACCAACCATACAGGAAGGAACAAGAACAAAGAAAGAACTGTTTTGTCCAGAGAATAGAGAGAAAAATTTTAACAGATAGCACTGGTCTTGAGTTTTTGAGGAGAAAGAGAAGTCAGCTAGACAGTGTCTGGAAGAAGTGAGCATTCCCAAGCCAGCATTGGTGTGGAGACCCAAGAAGGTGTGGCAAACATAGCCAATTACTAATGTGGCATTGCTGGAACAGGGTACATATATGATCAGTGGGGATATAGCCAGAGAGTAAATTATGGTCAGACCCCAGAGAGCTTTGAAAGTTATTCTGGGGAATTTGGTCTTCATTTTGTAGGCAATGAGAATATATTTGAACTGTAGATTCTATGGGTTCAATATGAGAAAAAAATTTCTTATCTTTTCTAAAGCAAAGGAATAATAAGGAAAACAAACACCGCATTCTCTTCTCATGAGAAGATAATCAACAAATCAGGTACAAGAGTGACTTCAGGTTTTATGAGTTTTACGAGAATCCTTAGATTCTGTTCCTTTGAAAAGCACTTTTATCTTGTTTTCAAAAATTCAAAGTTTAAAACTGTTTACTTGTTTCTAGCAGCTGTTTCTCCTTCTCAGGCTGTCTTTATCTTTGAATGTGCTTTTTGAAACTCCTGATTCTCAGGAGTAAGGCCTTGGGCATGAAAACAATGCTTTCCCTTTTCCTTTCCTAGATACATGTTAGTGTCTTCTTTTTCTGATGCACCCAGAAGGTTTCAGGATGTATCAATGGTTAGGAGCCATTTACAGGCAATAGATTTTTATTATTATTATATATTTTTTAATCTCCAGCAAGCCCTGAGGGGACGAGGAGATTAATGTCGCGTGTCATTCCTTCATCCGACTAGAGGGAAGATTTGTAACTATGATGAATGTTTTAGACTTGAGACAAACACTCCCACTTTTGCCTAAATCTGTGAATCGTTGTATGATGTTTCAGAAAGCAGAAATGAGTAGCTCGGGGCTCTCTACATGTTTTCTGGTACAGCGAGAGAGGGAAGGGTTAGTGATCCCCAAGTTTTTAAAAGCATGATATTTTAAAAAGTTACTTTACATAGTCTTAGAGTCATCTCCTGTAATTTTATTTGTTAATTTTATGATGCAAGTTTAAGGAACTTAAAAAATTAGCAATGAAGGCCTACCTCTAGCTATAGGGGATGGATGTAAAAGTTAGGCACTTTTGTCTTTGGGTTTGGTAATGAGCTCTTTCTTACTAGGATGTGTACATTGATTGTACTTTATGTCCTTACATTGGGTTTGCTAACCACTTATTTCCTCAAGAAGTCTTGATGCCAAGCCTGAGCTCTCTGAGCCCACACAGAAGTTAAAGAGGGAAAGACAGAGTATGGAGAGCCACAGGTGAACCTGGAAAGAGGGCTTTTGACCTTCAGACAAGCGATGGTTGGAGTGGCTACTGGTGAAATTTCCCTGAGGAGAGCAGCTCTTTCAGTCGCCTGCTGGATGCCCTCAGCAAAGTGGCTGCATTTTGTTTTTTTCTTCTTTTGACTGACTTAGTTTTGATCTAAAGCTCTTCTCAAGATAGCAGCTGGATTTGCCCCAAGAAAATATACAAACTTCTGTTTGCGTCAAAACTGGGAGACTGGGATATCCCTGCAGTCCTAGGTCAGTGGTAATGGAAATCATGAGAAAGTTATGTTTTCAGAATTAGGTCGAGATCGATTGTCTGATCACGATTCTTTTCTCCCTGAGAGTCTTCCCTGACTATTTTTCCCCCTTGAAACTTGAATGTATGTGCTTTAAGAGGGGGAGACTATTTCTCTAGAAAAGCCTTTTAGACCTTAAATAACTTGCAAGAGACTGTTTTGACAAGGTTCATGAAATGGTGTCAGGAAAAGATTACTTCTTTAATAACTCTGCCATTATTGGTGTTGGGTGTTTTGCATTCTGTTGGGTGATTTGCATACAGATGGGACCATATGGGCTGATAACTGTACCTCCTTTGTGTTTTTTCCCATTTCTACCACTGCAAGAAAATGAGGCAGATATGCAGATCAAGTTGCCCTAAAAGAGGGAGTTATTTTAATTAGTTTTGGGAGAAAATTCAATGTAGCATTGGGATTAGAGTTGGAAAACTAGGGTTCTGCTGAACTTTTCTTATAAACTTGCCTAGCTGAGATTTCACATTGCCATAACACTTTAGAATTAAAATTAAAATATTAAATTAAAAATAATATTGTCCGGGACGATCTGGGTAGTTGTCCAGTGCTAAGTTTTAGTCAGTCTTTCCCACTCTGCATTGCTTTCTTGTTTTATAAAAATGAAAATGACTTAATCTTCAACTTTGAAAGTAAATACCTATAAGAAAATAAAAGATAAATGAAATAAAAATCTCAATTTTACTGCTTTTTTTTAAGTCACTTCATATGACCCAGAAATGGGTGTGCAGGACACCCAAACCTCTTCTAGACTTAAGGACCATTGAGTCTCAGAAGCTGTCAGGAATACATCTTAACTTTTCAGATTTACACGATGTTACTCTCTCTGAACCTTAAACTCCTTGCAAAATGGAGGCGTGAAGGAGAATTCGGAACCAAACTGTGTCTCTGAAGTAAATTGACTGATAAGCAATGTGAAGTTGGAACGTTGCAGGATCAGAGCCTAAATACAATTTATCACGGCCTATCTTTAGCCTCCTAAATAGTCCTTCCTTGCTTAACTTGGAGTTATCAGGCTTTGGATTTGATGGCTTTCTGTTAGGTATCAGCCTAGGTTACTTACTGAGACTGTTGCAACAATATGACATTTAAAGAAGACAAACATGCAAAAAAAATAGCAGAATATATTGTTCTATACCAACCAGATAAAATAGAACACACCACAATCACTACACTAGTAATGGTAACCACAGAGTTTTAATGTTTTATGAACTTTTATTGAGGCCGTGGGTCCTTAAGTTTTGTAGAACTCACTTTTTTATTTATACATATTGCATTTAGGGAGATAAGCTATTTCTTTTTGGCTCATCAAGTCTAATTAGCATGGTCATTATAATATTATATATACTATGTACCTTCTGTAGTTGGAGGAAAAAATCTGAGACAATCCGTTTATGAAGAGAAAACGGTTGCTCTGGCTCAGTTTCGGGTATGTCAGTTTGAGATTGGTTGGCCCTGTTACTCTGGACAGTAGCAGCATGTCTGGCAGGAAGATGTGGTGGAGCCAACCGCTCATTTCATATCTGAGAAGCCAAAGAGCCATGAGGAGGCTGGTGCTCCATTATATACAACGCCCTTCAGGTGAGATTCCCTCTGTGACCTGACGATATGCTCATGGGCCAGCCCCACCTTCTAAGGTTTCTATCTCCTCTCCAATGTATCTAGTTGGGGACAGCCCTCAAATCAGTGCCTTTGGCAAACTCGAAAGAACCAAAATAGTACATATTCTTCTTTTGTAGAAACCATGGAAAATGTATTGTCTTGGATTTACAATCAAGTTGTTGGCAAGACTGTATTCCTTGTGGCCTTGGAGAAAATCCAATTCCTTGGTTTATTTCAGCTTCTCTAGGTTGTCTTCAGTTGCTTATCCCAGGGGAAAAAATTTCCAAGTTAAAGTCAATAGAAGAACAGCTACATAGAAGAAGCTATCTGCTTCTGGCTCTCACTGATACACCATTAATTAAATCAGATTCTCAAGTTGTGTGTGTGTGTGTGTGCGCGCGCGTGTGCGTGTGTGTGGTGTGTGTGTGTGTGTGTGTGTGTGTGTGTGTGTGTGCGCGCGCGCATGCATGTGCAGTGAGATGACTCAGTGGATAAAGTTGTTGCACAAGATATTACAGAGGAAGAAAAAAGTCAACTAATGGGAAACACTTGTGTCCTCACTGATAATTGCAACAAGAAGAAGAAGGAGGAGGAGGAGAAGGAGGAGGAGGAGGAGGAGGAGGAGGAGAGGAAGGAGGAGGAGGAGGAGAGGGAGGAGGAAGAGGAGGAGGAGGAGGAGGAGAAGAAGGAGAAGAAGAAGAAGAAGAAGAAGAAGAAGAAGAAGAAGAAGAAGAAGAAGAAGAAGAAGAAGAAGAAGAAGAAGAAGAAGAAGAAGAAGAAGAAGAAGAACTGATAACATTAATAGTATACAGAGACCTGATTTTACTTACCAGCTTATTGGTTGGTAATAAAAGTTTGTTGGTATGATGGGCATTCCTTTTGAGGACATAGACCTTAAGTATAATGGGCATTTTCCTAGGCAATTGTTATACATGAGATCATTGCCCTCTCATAGGCAGATGATTCTCTTCAGACACAGCTGGTAAACCTCCACTGGCAAATGTTTCAGAGTAACTTGAAGTACTTGAGTTGAAAATCTGGATCCCAGAGCAGCCAGATGTCTTTATTCTTCTTCCAGGTTCCTGAGTCAAAACTTGCAGATGTTTTGAGTGACTACAAATCCTTTTGCTCACAATATACCTAGTGTTTCTTTATATCAGGTCTGGTGCCAAAAGAAATTAGCTACTATTAGGGCTGTCATGAAAACCTTTAATTCTCTGCTATGACTTTGAAAGAGAACAGAAGTCCACAAGGGCATAATTTATTTTCTGTAAACCAGTCAGTACACTCAGAAGAGTTTATCCACATTACTGTTCATGTTCAGCTACTTTCTGCACCAACAAAGGACTCCATGATAACCATCTTGAGATCATTTGATTGACAGCATTATCATTGCAAGTACTGGACTATCTACATTCTGTTTTCCTTTTTCCTAAGACCTTAATACACTGACTGTATCAAAGCCTCAAGACAGGATCCAAGGCAAATTCACAACTCCATTTACCATGTTGCTTATGAGCTTGTTAGAGGGAAATATCAAGACCTACTACAGACACACTGAAGGAGACTGTCTGCAAATATAGCTCATGGGTTTATCAATGACCCTGAGGCATAATAAAGTTTGAGTAGTGGGGTCTACTCCTAGGGCTGAATGAGCTAAGAAAGTGATTCCCAACCTGTGGGCTATGGCCCCTTGGCAAACTTTTATCTCCCCAAATATTTACATTATAATTCATAACAGCAGTAATTATGAAGTAGCAATGAAGTAATTTTATGGCTGGGTGTCACCACAACCTGAGGAACTGTATTAAAGGGTCACAGTATTAAGAAGGTTGGGAACCACTGAGCTAAGGGGATATGTTGCTATTGTTACTCTGTAAGAGTTGAAATTTAGACTTCTGTGGAAGCACCGAGGCATGCTGTATTGGAGTCTCTAAGAGCAGAGGAAGTTCTCTATAAGCTTGAGATCCAGACTTCCAAGTATGAGAACTCTCTGAGTGGTATTGGTATCTGCAGGGAGGAGGAGACAATGAGGCCAGTTCTTACAGAGGTTGGCAAAACTGAAAACTGATTGAGCGTCAGGATGGGGAAGTGCTTTCACCATGAGATAAAGAAAGCTGGCTGGAATGATGCTCACAGGAACAGCAAACAAATAAATCTCTCTGCAGATGTTCTTTCTTACCAGTGCTCTGTGCTGTGGAATGCTAATGCACAGATGTGGCTTGCAGAGCCCGTCCTCAGAAAACACAGTGTAGAAGGGTGAGTTGGAAGCTGAAAGGAAATGCCTTAACCAGTGGCCCAGCTATGTATTCTTGCCTAAGAAGTAACGCAAAATGTTTTTTTAGATAGAAAATCAATTTTGAAAATATGATTTCCTACTAATCTCTCAATGTAGTCGTTATTCAAAGCAGTTAAATTATCTTTTGGGGGGAGTGAGACAGAGTGAAGTCTGACTACACTGAACTTAGGACCCCCAAACCACAAAACAACAATATCCAGAGAGTTGGACGTTTTAATCAATGTACACGCTAACAGTACATCTCAAGCTGTCTTTGTTCGTCTGTACGGATTCTGTTTTTAAAAGTTAAAAGGTTAAAGCATCCTTTACCTAACATTGTAAAGACCAGAAGCATTTGGATTTCAGGTTTTCTCTTCTGATTTTAGAGTATTTTTGTATTTATACTGAGATATCCTGGCAATAGGACCTTAATATGAATATTAAATCTAATGTGCTCCACAGATACTTTGTGCACATAACCTAAGAGTCACTTTACATTTTTTTGAAAATCTGTGCACGAGAGAAAACTCTGTGGTGATAAGTTTTCTCTGCACCTTCTTCTCGGTGCTCAAAAAGTTTTGTGCTTCGGAACACTTCAAATGTCAAGTTTCCGTGTGAGGAAGGCTCAACACGCATAGCTAGATAAAACACAAAATAAACGTGATGCAGAAGCTGGTAGAACTCTCTAACTGCTATCTTGACTTCAGCTGTTTGGAGCACTAGAAGGGTTTCGGTGTTCTTATTGATTTTAATAAGCAAATGGCATAACTTTTTACATGTGAGTAAATTTGGTAGTAAAATATTAAGAACGCGGCAGATGGTTGTCCTGTGGAACACATCCAGAGACATAACTTCTCTAGCGATTGGCCATTACAGACACTACTTAAAACCTTGTACAAATTCTTCAGTGAAGAAGAAATATCCGGATTGAAAATAGAGAGCCCAGTGCTCATTATCCCTTTGTGGTAGCTGGGAGAAATCAGAAAGGTTTTTTTTTTTCCTCTTATAAAATTCTCCAGTAAAAAGGAGCTGACTTGTTGAGGCTTTGGGACATTCAAGAGATAGTTTCTTACACTTTATTTTCAAATAGCTTCTCGGGCTTTGGTTTGGATCTACAATCTAAGTTTATTTGAGCCTCCCAAAGACAGATATATATGAACATTTATCTGTCATTTTGCAATCAAGGGAGAAATGTGCTACAGATTTTCTATTTTCTTTGCCAGAGGCAGTCACTGCACTGGCAACACAAACACAGATGTGAGGAGCTATTCCATCGAAACCCCTTCAAAAGCACATCGATATTTTCCCTTGAGATGACTGGTTCTGGGGCTCAGTTTGGGTTTAAAATAAGTTATTTCTTATATCTATCTTGATATATTGGACTTGGTCTGAGAATAAAGCCATCATGGGTAATAAAAGTTTCACCCTAACCTTTAGCTATAATAAACCAAAATACCATTACCTTGAAATGACAGAGTGCTGTCATAGTCAAAACACAGCCCCATGAATTGTTTTTGTATCAAGATAATTCTAAACTGTTAAAGGTGCAGCCATTATTAGAATTTTATAAATGAAGAAACAGCAGTCTCCAGCAAGTGAGACAAATATCTAAGTTTATAACCCAGAAGATTAGAACTCAGATACAGCTAAGTTCTTTGAATCTGATTTTTCATTTAAAAGCAAGAACATTGGTCACCAGGGAAATGCAAGTCAAAATTCCATTGGGATTCTAGATCACCCCAGTCAGAACTGCCCTCATCAAGAGAACACACAACAGCAAAGGCTGGTGTGGACATAGAGAAAAAGGAACTTTATTCGGTGCCTTTTTGTTGGTCAGTGTTGTTCAAAAGACTCTGAAACACACAGCCTACTGGAATGCATCCATCCATTTCTTTTTATGTTTTTCAGCATAATAGATAATACATTCTTAAAAATATTTCCTTAAATGTCCTGGCTCTTTGGTGTTTGGTGTTTGAATGTCTCCCCATTAATTTCTGATTGTTAAGGTGGTCGAGTTCCAGATCTGATTCCCTCTTCTGGCTTCCTCAGGCATGCACATGCTGAACACACACATACATACAGGAAAAAACATTGATACATGTAAAAGAAGTAAATAAATGCTTTATAAAAGCTGGGCAGGTGTGGTAGCTGGCTGTGAGCCCACAATACCAGCACTAGAGGCCAGCTGGCTACCTAGACAGCTGGGATTGGCAAATCTGAGTCTAGGAGAGACCTGGACTCCATAAATGAAGTGGGGTGTGGTGAAAGAAGACATCCAGTATCAACTTCCATACATGTGCACACATGTGAGTACACACACATACACACCACACACATACACACACGCACATGCACATACACATACACAAAAGAATAAATGAAATGATAGTTCTATCAATTTAGTCTTTAGACCTGAAGTTTATGTTAAAACAAAAACAGAAGAAATAAGGATAGCACTGTACAAAGAAGACCATACCTTTCCCAGAAGCCTCTTGGCCAGCGTTGGCACTCATCTTGACCAAATTGGTTTTCTTTGCCTCCTTGCAGAAGATGGTTAGGATTAATGTGATGGAAATCACATTACTAATCAACTAACGAACACAGCCACCATGGCTTCACAATAGAATTTATGAAAAGCATTTCCTCATAACATAGGGTCATTGGCTATAATAAAGAGATCTTGAAAACGGATACACATTTAATTAAATGATAAATTTAATTATTAAATAAACATTTGCTGGTTCAACCATCCAGATTCCTCAGAGTGACACTCTCGGGAGCAGTTTATCTTTCATCTGAGTTACACGTTAGCTGTGATCATAACGACATGGCCGCGAAGCGCAGTAGTTAAACGTGGTTACTGTGAAGCAGAGTGCGGACGGGAAAACAGTTTTTGTTCCACCCATGGCTGTAATCTACAAGCCAAGCAGGTCATTACGGTCTTAGAAAATGAAAGTTTCTGAGAGTGGAACCAGCCCACGTGTGAAGTAGCTGGTGCAGAGTGACCATGTCATTACTCCTGCAGTGCACCTCAGGATGCTCCAAAAATAAACTCTCAGAATGACGTCACTCACAGTGATGTCACCACATTTCCAAATCCAGGTTCGTTTATTCACGGGGAAGCAATAGCTTGATTCTATGCGGTCAGAAAACACCTTAATTCCTTCTTAAATATAGTAGTATCAAACTTTTCACAGTTTGTATTCTTTTATTTTTCTCCAAATTAAAAGTTGCCAAGCAAATGAAGATCTACCCCCACCCTCCTTGTCTCTGTTGTCTGGAAAGCTTGCACCCTTTATAGCAGATCTTCTCCTCGTGGAACAGGCACCAGAATCTCCAAGGCTTTAGCGCAGAAGCTTTTGTGAGGGGACAGTGATCAAAGCGCAGATACCGAGGTTGATGTTCAGTCAGGTTTTCAGGATGCCCTGTATCTTCAGGAAATAAATATGTTCATCAAGAGCATTTACGTGGGCCCCAGAAGAAGCCTTGGAAGACAGAGAGAAAGGGGATGAGGAAGATTTACAAAAGAATAAAACTTTCTCCAGTATTAGCGATGAAAGGTTTGGGGCCACGCAACTACCTTCAAGGTGAGCAAGGCAGAGAGAGGGAGTGTAGTTAGAGCAATCATTTGGATTTGGTGCTGGTCTATTTTTCTCTTTGAACACAGTGGCCAACTGGGACTGCAATCAGCCCCTTAATTGTAACTACATCAAAGGAGGAGCACAAAGCTAACAGGGCTAGAACTAAGGAAAATCTACTGTAAATAGTTGCCTTGATGGAGAGGAATCTCAGAACCCTAGGCTTCCCCTGTGAAATTAAATGGCTTACGAATTATAGGCTCTTGTGATGTATCAAGGATTTTGAAGGCAGACAAAGGGACTCTTTCTTCATTGTTGCCATTATTCAAATTTGAGTCTTCTGGAAGAGGCTCGTCTCCTGCACTCCACTTCTCTAATGAGAGTCTTTATGTAGAACTCTTGGTACACATAGAGAGGACAGAATCGCAGCAGGGTAATTAGTATGACTGAATGAGATGAGATTAAGAGCAGTGACAAGTAAGCTTGACTAGAGAGTAAGGAAGAAATTGGAAGCATTTTGTACCATATTAGGAAGGCAATAAACAGTAAGGGCCGAGGGGAATGATTGGCTGTGTTACTCGGGGCATAATGAGGCATAACAAGGCAAAATGAAACTAAGGAGAATTTAGTGAGTATTTGAAATGTCTCCTGCCAGGAACTACAGGTTAGCCTTCTTAGAACAGGCCTCATTTAGCACAATGGCTTTCTCGATGATTGAATGCCATCTATTACACCGCAGAATCTGTTCTTCCGAAGAGGCATGCTGACCAGTGCTTCTTGAGACCGAGGATTAACTGAGACTGCCACCAGAAATAATAGCGCAAGAAGCAGTTCTCTGTTGTTTTGCAAAAAATCAACATTTTAAAATGGCACTTTAAAAAAAAGTTTTCTTCATTAACATACCCTGTCTTGGTTTGAATACCTACAAAACTACAGCTTTAAATAAGAATTTGGATGCATTTGATTATTGGTACTTACTGCAGGAAGCTTAAGGAGAAAACCGAGGTGTGGGGAAAGAAAAGGTTATGTTATAATTTTTTTCTGCTGCTATAGCAGTGAGGGGCTCTGTGCTCCTAGAATCTCTCCCTTCAGTATGAAATGTGAAGTATTTGTTCTCTGGGACCCATGGGCTTTGGCTGAACATCGCTCTCAGAAACATTAACTTTCTAGTATTTTTAGTGCCTGCAACTGTGGCAAAAATCCCCAAGCAGAAAACAAAAGGCTTGGGAGGTGCTGATGGCAGGGTGTAGGGAACTGTCTAGCAGAGTTGTGGCCACACATAGAAGTGGGCTGGGGATTTGGGACTGGGTACCCACAACATCTGCTACAAACTGAAGTTGCCTCCCTTCTTAGTTACTTTACTATTGTTGTCACAAAACACAATGTCCTCAGCAACTTATAAAAGAAAGCATTTAGCTGGGGGCTTGCTTACAGTTTCAGAGTGTGAGTATGAATAGCACTGTAAGAAGCTAGCAGGTAGCCATGGCATTGGAGCAGTAGCTGAGAGCTTATGTCTTCTCTGCAAGTTGTAGGCAGAGAAAGAACTAACCTGAGAATGAAAAGGGCTTTTGAGAATCATCACCTAATATTTCCCAAACAGTTCTACCAAATGCAGGCCATGCATTCAAACACATGAGCTTATGTGAGCCACTCTCATTCAAAGCACCATATTCCCCAGACCTGTCCAGGAGGACAAACATGCTTTGTAGTCATTTTTTTTTTTACTTTTTTTTTTTTTATGAACTTGAGTACTTCTTATATACATTTCGAGTGTTATTCCCTTTCCCGGTTTCAGGGCAAACATCCCCCTCCCCCCTCCCCTTCCTTATGGGTGTTCCCCTCCCATCCCTCCCCCCATTGCCGCCCTCCCCCCAACAGTCTAGTTCACTGGGGGTTCAGTCTTAGCAGGACCCAGGGCTTCCCCTTCCACTGGTGCTCTTACTAGGATATTCATTGCTACCTATGAGGTCAGAGTCCAGGGTCAGTCCATGTATAGTCTTTAGGTAGTGGCTTAGTCCCTGGAAGCTCTGGTTGCTTGGTATTGTTGTACATATGGGGTCTCGAGCCCCTTCAAGCTCTTCCAGTTCTTTCTCTGATTCCTTCAACGGGGGTCCTATTCTCAGTTCAGTGGTTTGCTGCTGGCATTCGCCTCTGTGTTTGCTGTATTCTGGCTGTGTCTCTCAGGAGCGATCTACATCCGGCTCCTGTCGGTCTGCACTTCTTTGCTTCATCCATCTTGTCTAATTGGGTGGCTGTATATGTATGGGCCACATGTGGGTCAGGCTCTGAAAGGGTGTTCCTTCTGTGTCTGTTTTAATCTTTGCCTCTCTATTCCCTGCCAAGGGTATTCTTTTTCCTCATTTAAAGAAGGAGTGAAGCATTCACATTTTGATCATCTGTCTTGAGTTTCATTTGTTCTAGGCATCTAGGGTAATTCAAGCATTTGGGCTAATAGCCACTTATCAATGCGTGCATACCATGTGTGTCTTTCTGTGATTGGGTTAGCTCACTCAGGATGATATTTTCCAGTTCCGACCACTTGCCTACGAATTTCATAAAGTCATTGTTTTTGATAGCTGAGTAATATTCCATTGTGTAGATGTACTACATTTTCTGTATCCATTCCTCTGTTGAAGGGCATCTGGGTTCTTTCCAGCTTCTGGCTATTATAAATAAGGCTGCTATGAACATAGTGGAGCACGTGTCTTTTTTATATGTTGGGGCATCTTTTGGGTATATGCCCAAGAGAGGTATAGCTGGATCCTCAGGCAGTTCAATGTCCAATTTTCTGTCATTTTAACCCTGCAATGTTGAAACCATTCTTCAAACCCTATTTCTCCTACATTCACAACATCTGCAAGCTGTATTTTTTTTTCTTCCTCATGGGACTTCATCAACTCCCTTTTCCCAATTTTATGCAGAAGTCATGTCCCATCTGACGTACTGTCAAACAAGCCATTACTCCACGAATTCCCATGTGTGCATGGCAACGTTCTGTACTCAGTAGATTCAGTAAACACAGGCTTGTGCATTTCTCATTCAACCTATTTTTAATTGGAAAAGTAATACTTGTACGTGATAAAAATGCAAGCAGTATAGAAGTTTAGGGGGCCAGTTAGATGGCTCAGTGGACAGCCTGAGCAAGGCCAACCACCTGAGTTTATCATCAGAACCCAAGTAAAAAATGGAAGAGGAGAACCACTTCACAAAGTCATTCTCCAACCTCTACATGCATACCATGTCAAGTGCTATCCTTGTATATATTTATCATGCACATATACACAACAGATTAGTTTATATATGCTTTTATCTTTGATTTCTAGTCTCCAATCATTAATATTGCTGCTATTAGTAAATATCCATTGTCCTAAATTATTTGTGAATATGTAAGTATTTTTACATATGCATTTGAAATGTGAATGAGACCTGGGGCATATTAACTCAGTTGCTAAAGTACTTGGTGTACAAGGATGAAGAGATGATTGTGGATTTCCAGGTCCCACCTAAAAGTTGGGAGTGTGCTTATAATCCCAGGGATGCTGCTGCACAGGGATGACAGCTGAGATGGGAGAATGCCATGTTCAGTGAAAGACCCTGTCTTACGAAGTGAGATAAAAATTGGAAAAGGAAGACATTGATCATTGATCTCTGGCTTCCACATGCATGCGCATACATATATGCACAATTTGTATGTATGTGCATGTGCATATATCACACATAAAGGAAAATGAGAGAACACACACATATATTTTATGCACACACACACACACGCACACACATATATGAAAATATATCTACCTCATCTACTTTATTTGCCCAGCATTACTGAAGTATAATTGACAAATTAAAATTATAAATGCTCAAGGCATGCAACATGATGTTTTGATATATGTATATATTGTGAAGTGATATTACAACCAAGCTCATATCAACAATCTATCAATTCATATCATTAGCATTTGCATATTTTGGTAAGAATGCTCAAGATCTGCTTCCTCAGCAAATTTCAGGAATACTGCACATTACTTATAATTGGAGCTACCATTTTATTGGACCTCTGGACTTACTCATTTTACAACTGAAAGTTTGTATATTTTATCCATATTCCCAGGCCACCCTTTCTCTGACAACCCCCGGACAGGAATCATCTTTATATTTAATGTCCTTAGAGCCCATGTACACGTAGAATCATTTAGCATACACCTCTTGTTTTTGTTGGGCTTGTTTTACTTTGGAATTACATCTCCAGTTTTATCTATGTTGATGCAAGTGTTTGAATTTCCTTCTTTTAAAGGATCAATGGTATTCTTTTATGCATATATAGCACATTTTTTTCCATTCACTGAGCAGCAGACACTTGATCTGTATAATATGGCTCTGTGAGCAATACTCTAACGAACATACCTTTATAGCATTTCCTTTGAATATATAGCCGAAGCTGGGCTGCTAGATCACAGGTAGTTCTAGTTTTCTTAAAATTCCTTTTTCCTTTCATTAGCTAAATGGTACTCTGTTGTATAGATGTGTTAGCTATTAATCTGATTTTCCTGATTTTTAAGTGTTTCTAGAGATGAAATAATCGCAACATCATTATTTACTTACCAATTTTGTCAATCAACATAGTTTCCATTGCCCCGTATTGGGTTTTCTCTTGTGATGTCAAATCACCATAAACTTAAAAGCTAGAATGGATATTTGTAAGAGTAAGAGTTAGAACATAGTAGGGAATTATGGTCTAGTAAAGTGGTGGTAGTGGAATATTTTTGAAGGTCTATCATCCTCGACTAGGTTTCCAGCACTAGGAATGATTCCTATTCTGTTAAGTGGGTCTTAAATCCAATTAGATGTCTATTGGCTGCCACCAACATGTGAGTACCACTTACTGTAGCTATGTGTATTTTGCTATGCTGGTAATTGTCATGGTTCATAGGTTCTGCAGCTCAGTAGGACTATTTAACTGCTTCCTTTCTTTGGCAGCTTACATAGTATTTTCTCGAACCAAAGATGGTAGAGCATGAAAAAGAGGCTTTCAAGTCAAATCCAGCTCTAGTCCTCCAAGTCCTATATCTTAAGTGTGTTCTGTCTTCAGCAACAGAGGCCCACCCTTAACTCTTGAGTGGCAGTCAAGGTTTAAATATATGTCAGGAGTTCTCAACCTTCCTAATGCTATGACCCCTCTAATAATAGTCTCTCATGTTGTGGTGACCTCAAACAATAAAATTATTTTCATTGCTACTTCATAACTGTAATTTTGCTTTGTTTATGAATTATAATGTAAAAATTGGTATTTTCTGATGGTCTTAGATGACCCCTGTAGAGGGGGTCATTTGACCCCAAAAGGGTCTCGATCTAAAGATTGAGAACCACTGATTTGTACTGTTTTGAGGGTCCCTTGACTTATTCTGACCAACCATTTGAGATGGGATTTCTCATGCCTGGTACTGAGATTTTTGTTAGTCAATGGTTCTTGTTTGGATCAACTCAAGTGGTTTAACTTCCTTTAAGTGTGGTTAGCTCTCTCATCAAAGAAGCCTTTCCATAAAACAAATGGAGAATATCACAGAAAATCACAACTGGACACAATACAGAGATAAATGGAACCTAGGAAGTCTAGCCATACGGATGTACCTACACCACAGCTCCTGAACCTATGGCTCAGGGAGTATCCTAGAAGAGGGACTGGAAAGATTTTAAGAGTCAGAATACCAGGAAGTCTGCTGTAAAACAGTCTCTCTCCAAAGGACTGGGTAAACAACTGGAACAATGGAAATATGGACATGTTGATGTGCAAGGGGAAATTTTTTATATGGTCCCAGCTCTCGACAAAGACTTGTAGGAAACTAATCACTTGAGGACAATTAGACTGTCCCAGGGATAAGCCCCCTTATCAGTTATTCAGTGCAAAGTGATTATCATTGAAATCATATATACACAACCACCAAAAATCCATACTCCATAGGTTGTATTTATGTATATTTGTGCACACACACACACACACAAACACATAGACCGACATATGTTTTTAATAATAATAGTCAAAGAAAAAATGACTATCTACTTGCTAGTTGGGGGGCATGGGAGAGGTCTAAGGGACAGTAATTAGGGTCTTGAGTGTTGAAAGGAAGAAGAAAAGTGATGTAATTTTCTTTTAATTAAAGCACATCTTAAAAAAGAATACAATTATGCTTGATTCCTTTCTGCAAGCATAACAGAGTATCAGGAGTCTAGAATGGCTGCCCTCTGAGATGATCTACCCAGCAGCTGATTTAGACAGATGTAGACACCAATAGTGAAACAATGGATGGAGCTTGGGGACTCTTAGAATACGGAGAAGGATTGTGGGCCCCAAAGGGGATGAGAACTCCAGAGGAAGAGCAATAGAGTCAAGTAACCTAGACTCTTGGAGCTCTTAGACACTGAACCGCCAAACAAGGAGTATACATGGACTAGACCTAGACCTTCTGGCAAATACTTTGTAGATGTACAGTTTGGTCTTCGTGTGGGTCCCAAACAACTCGAGTGGGAGCTATCCCAGAAGCTGCTATTTGTCTATGGGCTATGTTCTTCTAGCTGTGCTGTCTTCTGGCCTCAGTGGGAACGGATGTGCCTAGCCCCACAGAGACTTGATGTGCCAGAGGGAGATACCTAGGGGGCCCCCACGCACTCAGAGGAGAAGGGAAAGAGGGTTAGGGGGAAGGATTGTGTGAAGGAGTGACTGGGAAGGGGGCAGTGAGTGGGATGGAAAGTGAATAAAAAAATGAAAGAATACGATTTATTAACCATATTAACGTTTAGTTTCTGTAAGTAGAATTCTGGTGCGAGTTCACCAGAAACTCTCTTCCAGGTCTCCTTAATCTGAAAATAAAAATACCGGCATGGACTGTGATCTCACCTGAGACTTTGGGTTCATTCCAAGCTCATTAACTGTTGGCAGCAATTGCCTCACAGTGGAGTGGTGGCACTGCCCATGTTCTGGCTAGACAGCTAGGTATTAAGTTTAGTGGCTTAGAAACTCTCCTCTTTATAACAGTGACTGGTAAATAGTGACTTCTTCAGAGCAACAGGTGTCCCTGCTTCTGCTTCCGTGTCTTGGGCAGATGGACTTATTAATTAGGTGAAGGTCACCTAACAAAATATCCGTTTAGGATAACCCAAACTTTGATTTGATTATTTTTTTATTATACCAACAAAGTTTCATTATCCTATCTTGGGATAGCTCTTTCACCATATAGTCACAGGATATGCCTCTAAGGGGAGAACATCATAATATGTCTAAATTTTTTTTGCCACGTGACAAATGTCTTCAGAACACAAGTATTTCAGACAAATATAGCTTCTTATCACCCAAACTACATGTTTGCCATGAATTCTCAAAAGGGCTTTGCCTATTATAACTGCACAGGAAGCTGTGTAGATGGCACATCTGCCATTTAAAGATTGATGGTGGACATCCCTTCGAGAAAGGAGAGAACTTAAATGTTTTGATCTGACAATAAAATGCTTTACTATTATTGGTGAGTGTTATATGACTGCATCTAACCACAGAAAGACTCAGAAGTGTAACGTGACCTGTGCCTAGCAATAGAAATGTCCAGTGAAGGGCTGGAGAGATGGCTCAGTGGTTAAGAGCAACGACTGCTCTTCCCGAGGTCCTGAGTTCAAATCCCGGCAACCACATGGTGGCTCACAACCATCTGTAATGAGATCTGATGCCCTCTTCTGGTGTGTCTGAAGACAGCTACAGGGTACTCATATATAATAAATAAATAAAATATTTAAAAAAAAAAAGAAATGTCCTGTGAACCACCTTGATCTACTTAAATGTTTAGATTGCTACAGGTCAGTTTCTTCAAGATCTTCTCAAATACATACGTGTCTATTTGAGAGAAATTCTGTCTAATTTAGAGATTGCCTCATGATTAACTGGTAGTCAATTTCATGGAATATTTGTAAGGAAGGTAAATGTTTTGATTCTATGTTCAAAGAGTGATCTATTTTTATATGTGAAAGTTTCATGTTGAGAAAGTTGTCAGTTGACAACTGACAGCTATTGGTTTCTTAGCTACACGGCTTACTGTGCAAGTTGCTGTTGTTCAAAAATTGACCTTGACAGCATCCAAATCCCCAGGGAGGAAGAGGGGATCCAGAGAACACAAAAAGGTAGCAAGCTGGAGATGTGACAAGAAGGAGGCGTGATATGTGGGCAGGCAAAATCTGTCAGCGTGAAGGAGGTGGGTAGGGACTGCCTTTTCTGAGTTACTTTGTTTTGTTTCTCTCTCCCCTCCATCCCCCCTTCTCTGCATTTGTGCCTCTTCTATGTACAACTGTCCAGTATGGAGGATGACTATGCAGCACCATTGTAACGCTGCAATTGCTTAGCTTAGAAGAGAGACAACACAGTGTTTCAGAGTTGACTTTTTGGAAAAATGGGGCTTGAACTCACCGTGTAGTCAGGGCAGACCTCTAACTTGTGACACTCCTGTACTCGCAGCCTTTGGACCATTGGGATTGTTTTCATAGGATTTCTCACTTCTTTTCCATAGTCATAGAATGATCCTTAAAAACCAACATTCAACTCACCATGAAATAGTATTCATGTAGATATTTATTGTCTATGAGAGCATATAAGGGGGCTGGTTATTTTGATTATTTCTTGAGGTAATTTATTCATTTAGGTTCAGTACTTTCCTTTCAAGTACACATCAATGTAAATTTTGTAAGGAATCTCTGAGTATTTACAATCTACTATAAACAACTATTGATATTTTGCTATTCTTGTTTTAGTTATCGCCCATCTACATTTTTTTGCTCTAACATTTTAATGTGAATACTACATATGAACTTCCTTAACCTGGACATTATGTATCAGCAGTCTATTTAATACATTAGGACCTTTATTTACTTGTTATTTGTTAGCCATTTAAATTTTGGGTAGCCGTATCGATGAGCAAGGTCTTCATTGTGCTAAAAGCTGGTTTTGTCAAATTTGAGGCATTGCATTTTTTCTCATCTTTTAGTCAATGCGTAATAATATCTCAATATTTTGCAAAACTCTGTGGTCAATAAAAATTAATGCTTAATTTGTGTGGATTATGATAGCTGTCTTTCCTTCTTGCTAATCTCCCACCTTTTTTTGTCATCATGGATTATATATTTTATTTAACTAAATGGCTTATAATAAGATTTATTTGCTATCTTAGCCATGGTTTACTAAACATGCACTAAGTATCCAAGATGAACCTTACGAGATGTCACAACACAGCTTACTTCGTAGAGATGGTCTGACAACTGAAAAGCAGAGTTACTTTAGCTAGGTTTTCAGTTTTGTGTTCCTCTCCTCTCTCTTTATGATGCAGCCCTAGTCTGAACTCAGTGTATCTTCCTTGGTCTGGACAGACATGCTGGGTCATGCTGGGTCAATTTCTTGAAGGGAAACACACGGTTTCCTCATGTTGTGCTTTTAGTTGACAAGTGCAGCTTAATATTTCTGTATACATTTATGGGAGGACTTCTTTTGTGCCTAGAGATTAGCACAAGAGATAAAGCTTAGCATGCCTTCTTTTGTTGAGTGTTATTTTATTGGCTTCCTTTGTCTTGGTTTTGTGACCAGCTCGCTCCTTTGGTTTTATGCCATATCTACCCCTAAGGACACTGATAGCTGATGAAAGGCAGATGGCTGAAAACAGGTTAGGACAGAGCACTAAGTGAGCAGCATGGGGCACAAAACAGGAAATTTACAGAAAATGCTCCATGAAAAGAATCTGTCATGTCAGAAAAGTCCACAGCCACAGCCTGTCACTACTTTTGAAGTGGTGCACGTTTATGCCAGCAATCCAAATCAACGTCATTAAATAAAGTATACGTACAACTGTCCAGTATAAGGGATGTATACTGTCCAGTATACAGTAGCCATTGTAACACTGCAATTGTTCAGCTTAGAAGAGAGACAAAACAGTGTTTTAGAATTGACTTTTTGAAAAAAAATAGAGGTATGGGAAGAGGAGAGTCACAAGAGTAGGAGAGAAAGTGGTTTAATATTCACAGGCAGGAAAAGTCCATATGGAAGGATGTTTGTGTGCAAACATACAATCTACTCACTAAAACCTGTTGACAAAAACTGTTGGCCCTATAGTGATTATAATATTGTTTATGGACATTTCCCCAACAGATGAGATGTAAAACATAAAACTGGATTTAAGTGTATATACTGTTCTAATAATAAAAAATAACATCATTCAGCATGTAACAGCTCAAATCCAGGCAATGCAAAAATAACCAGAGAACACTGTATTTCTGTGGATTTTGGTGGCAGTTTTGCATTGAAGAAAGAGTCAACTCTTGCTTAGATTGCTGCAGATCCTGAACAAAATCTTCTGCTGCTTGATTAGCAGGCAGTCAAAGAGATGGAGCACAGCACAGCATGGTTCCTTCTGAGTTGACTCTTTGGGGCATGCTCAGGATGTGGAAATAGTCCAGGCTTATTTCTCTGTATGTTGGACATACAATGACAAATGTAGGAACATGGTAACTTATTACAAAGTTAGAAAACATTTCAACTTTAAATTAATTATTGTAATTTTAGGAAATTATTGAAATGACATTAATCTTTAATTGTTTCCATTAAACTTTATTTAAAATTAGTTAATGATAGTTTTAATCATGCCAGGAAATATAACTAGTGAATACATAACGAGTTAAATACAATTCTTTGGCTTTGGTAAAAGAGTTCCCACTGTTAATTAACTTTTATAGCATCTTAAATTTAAAGAACTCTCTAGTAGTAATGATATACTGCTACATGAATTGTTAGTACTCCACAGTGTTTAAGACAACATTCTTGTGCAAAGTGAGGGGACCAGGAAAAACAGTATTTCTTCCTGAATTAATGATGTGTATTTTGCAGTACAGATTAAAGACAACCATTCTTCTAAACCATTTCTCATTCTCCATGATTTCAAAAGTTCACACCAGAACTTCAACAGGATTGCTATGCAATGTTTCCCATTGGAACCCAGGGATTAGAACTTCATTATCATCTCTCATATATTCGGGTAGAAAGGGTGTTCATCCAGGAGACAGTTCAGTTCTATATAAACAGTGCTGTTAACTTCTGACTCGGAGCATGGCGCTGAATTCCTTAGCTTCATTATCTACAGGCTGAAAACTGAATCAAATGATTTTTTGAGGCTCCTTTCAAAATCCTATTTTAGTTTTACCTTAACTGCATCTATCTAGTCTATCTTTATATTTCTTTCTTTCTTTCTTTTTTTTATTTGACAATTCTTTTTCAAGATGGTATTCTAAAAAAAAAGAAGCAAAAGAGGGGATAGAGAGATGGCTAAGTCGTTAGATCACTGACTTACTCTTGTAAAGGACCTGAGTTTGACAAGTCCAAGTGGATCAAGAACCTCCACATAAAACCAGATACACTCAAACTATTAGAAGAAAAAGTGGGGAAGAGCCTCGAACACATGGGCACTGAGTTTGATTTAGAACCTGTGGTACAGCTCAAAACCATCTGTATCTACAGGTTTAGGATATCAATGCTCTATTCTGACTTGGTCATGTGGTGCACAAATGTAAATGCAGCTAAACACTGTTACACATAAAGAAGGAGGAGGGGGAGGAGGGTAGGAGACAAAGATGATGGAAGAAGAAGAAGAAGAAGAAGAAGAAGAAGAAGAAGAAGAAGAAGAAGAAGAAGAAGAAGAAGAAGAGGAGGAGGAGGAGGAGGAGGAGGAGGAGGAGGAGGAGGAGGAGGAAGAGGAGGAAGAGGAGGAAGAGGAGGAAGAGGAGGAAGAGGAGGAAGAGGAAGAAGAGGAAGAAGAGGAAGAAGAGGAAGAAGAGGAAGAGGAAGAAGAGGAAGAAGAGGAAGAAGAAGAAGAAGAAGAAGAAGAAGAAGAAGAAGAAGAAGAAGAAGAAGAAGAAGAAGAAGAAGAAGAAGAAGGAGGGGAAGAAGAGCTGGACATTTCCGTTACTGCTATGCCATCTTTGCTGGTATGTAGGTCAAACATTACCTAGTCTTTTCTCATTGCTCTAAGTTTAGCTTTAAGAATACAGCAGAGTGGGGTTGGGGATTTAGCTCAGTGGTAGAGCGCTTGCCTAGGAAGCGCAAGGCCCTGGGTTCGGTCCCCAGCTCCAAAAAAAAGAACCAAAAAAAAAAAAAAAAAAAGAATACAGCAGAGCAGTCTTTTGTGAGGGAACGTTGTGCTTTTCCATTTGGTTTTGATTGCAGGTTTATGGAATCAGGCAGAACTAGGGATTGAGCCCCTGTGCTGCTTTGTTCATTGCGTGAAGTTTCCAAGTCTAGCAAATTCTTTAAAATTTGCTTTCCTTATTAACTTATAAGCGAAAATATTTATATAATTTCAGAGATAGTAGCATGAAAAGTCCTTAGAATAATAAGTACTCAACACAAAAACCAGTAGAGGAATGGTATTTAGTTTTTGTTTTTTATTTTTGACAGGGTTTCAGTAATACTGACCTCAAACTTTCCGTAATTCTGCTCCTGCGGGGGCTGAGGTTAAAACATGTGCTGCTGGGCCTGGTTTCCTTATTTTTAGTTTTGTAATCATCTCCATCTTCTGAACCGGACCATCTTATATTCTTTTAAATGAAGTTGATACTGATTTCTTATCATTTATCTATGTGGAAAAGCTCACAAATCATGTTAAATATGTAAACGTAAGTTACAGTTTACTGTACTATAATTGTTAATTGTTCTTGCTACTTTGTGGGTTCTTTTTCCCACCTTTTGTCACCCCTACCCATTTCATTCCCTAACACTAGAAAAGAAAGAAAGAAGGAAAGAGGAGAGAGAGAGAGAGAGAGAGAGAGAGAGAGAGAGAGAGAGAGAACTCAAACTAATTTCTTTCCTTTTATTTCTTCTTTAAGCACAGCTATTAGTATGTAGCAACCAACCTCCCTAAATAACCAACAACCACCCACTTTGCCTCTCAGGGTCCTAGCATTTATATACCTCTGAAAAGTTCCCAGAATTCCTAATGTTACACAACTGCAAAATCTATCTGCAGCTGGCAAAACTATGTCTCTGCTAGAGCACAAGGGAAATCACATTCAGCTGCTGACAGTCTGAAGCAGCCCCACATCACTACACCTGGGATTAAAATGAAAGCACAGTATTATAATATTTCTGTGTTCTTTTAAAGAAACTAAAACTCCAGAATTTTCACGACACTGTACTGCCTATTAGGTGAGGTGCTTTGAGGTGAGGTAAGTAAGTTCCAGAACTGTTTGTCCACAGCACTAGCACAGAGGAATTGTGCTTCTCTGACCCTGTGGTGCCCAGCACAGGAACTGAGGCCACTGCTGCAGCAGGCAGGTTTTTCGAGGGCTGATGTCGAGGAACATCAGCACTGGAAAGATAACAATGTCTATAGAGAAAAGTTAGATTGACTTCTAGAAATGCACTTCTAGAAATGATGTAATATGGCCTCTTATTCCTGAATATATACTGGTAAGTGGAAGTTTTCACTCAAGATTCATTTTCTGTTTGGAATAGAATAAGTATCACTCTTATGAAAATTCAGTGTGCACATGCAACTCCAGAGGGGTCCCTGAGGGAGTGCCTGGGAAATCCTGGGCAGAGACACTGAGGCCCCAGGTTGTGTCTGGTACATTGTCTGGAGAGGTGGCAGGCAGATTGCCACAGAAGGTCACACTCTGGTTTCTCATGTATCCCTCTCTGTTTGTCTCCTTGAGGCATTGAAAAAACAGTTGTTCTTGCTCTCTAGAGCCCTTTGCTATAGAAGTTTCTAACAATTTGAAACAAAACAAAACAAAAAAAACCCAAAGTGAATATGGTGGATTAGTCATGCTCTAATTTTACCCGTTAATAAAAAAGTAGCTATTTCTATTTTGTTTATTTAAAATGTAATTTTCTGAGATGAGAGCAGTATCAGGTAAGAAATGGTTTTCTTTAATTTGCTAACCAGATAAAGTAAATAGTACCTAGACTGCATAGAACATCAAAAGCCTTCCTTCAGAGCCTTCCTCGTTACAGTACAGGTAAGGCCAAGAGTTCAGGTGGCAGTGCTGGCCTGGACTTCCCTGTGGCCGACTGCCTGGCAGCTGAAGTTGGGCTCCTTCTGAAAAACTTCCTTCGATACCGTGCAATGTGACTACTTTGATTGTCAGACACACTAGCTTTCTCATCCTTAAAAATAAGCCGCTTGGCAGTATTCAAAGGACACATAAAATTAGTTATTATTTGATGACCCAGCAATAAGGCCAGGAAGTGGGAGGTACTCAGTGGAAAGACATAATATACTAGCAGGGCCGAGAGACTACGAGCATAACGCAGGCCTTAACTCGTGAAGGAAGTTTCCGGTGCCTACAGCTGATGAATTGCTTTCAAGGCTGGATGAAATACTGGGCCCAGTGGACTGAGAGGTCTGCTTATACCTTCAGAGAGCTGCAGCGTGGGGTGCAGATAGTGTTTAAACAGCAGTCATGAGAGCACCCTCATGTGGGATTTTGCAGATACTAGGGAATAATCTTCTGATTACTTACCCTCTAACCACTTTCATTACGTATTAATTTTAGTTTTAAAAACAAAAATCGAGTGTGATAAAATTGTCTGAAAAGGATTTTTCTGCCTCTCGTTGTTCTCCATTCCCTCACCTTCTGGCAGTTTACGGCAGCCTAAGGATGTTAGTTCTACCCAGAGTGCGCCTGACGGGGGACTGTGTCCTTGGCTTTAGTAGGTCGATGATTAAGTAGCGTAGATTCTAGAACCGATGTGGAGGGAATCTGATCCAATTTTGTTGTTGTTATTTTTCATTTTTTAGGTGGGAATTTATAGTTATTTTCCTCCTAGTAAAATAAAATAAAACTAAAACTGAGAAAGAAGAGTTGGAGGGAAGGCTTCAGATAGAACAGAAAACTTCAGACTTCTTCATCCTAAGGGCAAACGCGCACATGTGTGTACACATGTGCGTGAGCATGCACGTGCGTGTGTGCCCTACCGCCCCATCACCATGCCATAAAGCCAGGCTCCCTTCAAGGCTTCAGACGAAAGGCCCCTTAGGCATGTCTGTGATTAACGTTGATTAGCTAGAAGTCACTGAGAATTTTGAATCCAAGATCACTAGTGAATCAGATTCAATTTGCATAAACTACGAGGCACTTCATTAAGGCTAATCATTTCCCTCTGTCTTCTGGTAATAAATCATCCTTCTATAGGGCTCATTTAGGCCGAGAGGGAGCATTCTGCCTTCGCATTTCCTCAGCTCTGTCAACATCCTGTCCATTGTGCCCACTGACCTCATTTGCTGTGGTTGTGCTTCGAGGACGCTCTATCTTGGGGCTGCATCTCTGAAAAGGTTTCCTAGAAATTGAAACCTATGATTCATTAGGGTTCCTGTGCCAGTGACTAGCACTTGTAAAATAATGAAGACTGGCTGGGTCTCCTGAAAGTACAGTGCAGCAAACTCTACCGTTTAGGCTGCTGAGACCCAGGGCCTAAGAGCTCTTAGTCAACTGATAAATAATTTTGTTTGTCCATCTTAAGAATGAATCTACTTAAATTCAGGAAACATGCCCAGGTGTAGGTTTCAGGAAAGCTCTTATGGAACATTCTTTCTTTACAACTGTGTTAGTATTAATCTACTTGAAGAAATCTAAAATCATCTGAGAGACAGGCCTCTGCATGGCCTGTTGGGGGTTATCTTGATTGTGTTACTTGAAGTGGAAAGACTTGGTCACTATGGTAGAAACTGTCCCTAGGATGCTGATCTATGAAAAGGAGAAAGTGGCTGGACATAAGCATCACAGTTGTCCTGAATTCTCCACTCTGATAGGTTTTACTTTGAACTGGGAGCAAAAAGCAATCTTTATACTTAAGCTGCCTTTCTTGTGATAGCTACAGGAAAAGTAACTAAGACAGCAGGAATTTGCAAGAACGATGCACTAATTCTTTAGCACCCATCCTGTGTAAGCAGTTGCTTGTGCTCAGAACACATTGCCCATTGTCCCCATTATTCCTGAGTGAAACAGGTAAGACATTGCTCACCCTGCAGTGTAACTTATAGTTTACTCACTTTTCTCCTTTATACATTTGCAATAGGGATTCTACACCTAGTACTTAGTAGGCAATACATACATATTAAATAAACTGTGGACTTTGATAGGGTAAGTGTAGGAATCTCGAAGTGGGTTCAAGACACCCGAAGACCAAGTTCTCAACACAAAGGAGATTTATTTGCCCCAGAGGGATGGAGAGCAGGAAAAAGGAATAAACATAGGAAATAGAGGAATAGTGTTAAAAGAAAGGGAACAAGGGAGAGGGGAGAAAAGGGGGAAGGGAGATGAAGCAGGGGTATTTGTGCCAGGGGACAAAGAACTATCTCTGGACAGAGAGAAGACAGACATAGCACACAGGTGAATAGCAGTTAATAAAGGTAAATGGGGAAACTATGTGTTAGGATAAAATGTTTAATTTTAATTGGGCATAGTGATTAGGTGAACCAAAGGGAGTTTTTGATTGCTGGATCTCAATACTTTGATAGCTGGACCTTGGTAGTCAACTTCAGAAGACAAAGTGGCCAAATAAGAGAATAGACCTTAGGAGCTTGCTTCAGGAATGTAATTTAACTTGTTGTTAGCAAGGCAGAAGGGATGGAGTGGTGGTGGTGGGGTGCAAGGCCATAGTTGAGCTGTCTCGAGTAAATGCAAGAGGCTATGTACAATTTGAAGAAAAGAGGGCGTTCATAGCTGATACTTACTAAAAATAGAAAGGTAGAAAATTTGCCAGGATGAAAGTAGTTTTATAAAAAATTAATGTTTACTTTTATGTTCATAGAAAAATGCCAGAGAGGTTAGTGATGGGGCCGGTAAGATGGCCCTTCCCAAAGCTTGGTGGCAAATAATCCTTACTGATATGTGTCACCTCCATATAACACACAAACACAAAATAAATGAGGAAAAATAAAATTTAGAAAGGCCAAAGAAATATAAACTGTTGTATAAATGAGAGTTTTTACTGCTAGCTTTATAAATTTCCATACTTTGGCTTTTGGATTGAATTCATATTAATCATGTAAATTAAAGAATTAATTTAGAGAATCATGAGGTTATATATTCCAATTACAAATGTTATCAAGTTTAAGATACTATTACTTTTCTAGAGGTATTATAATAGATTATTACAATCTAGGTCATTTAACACAAGAGGACTTTATTCTTCAAACTTATGGAGGCACTGTGTGGAGAAAGAGGTTTTCGTAGGTATGCTCTTGCCCAAGGTTTGAGGACGAGCCCCTTGCTATTTGTAGCCTCTGGAAGTTGCTGAAAGTTCTTGGCTCGTGGGCATATTATTCATCTCTTCCCCATCATTATTGGACTTCTCTCTGTCTTGCATGGCTTTCACAAAGGTCAAAGAATTAAGGACCATTCCAATGCCAAATGATGTTGCCATGACAATTATTCATTTAAAGAGCCTCATTCTGAGGTTCTAGGTAGACATGCATCTCATGGAGACAAGGCTTCACTCCAGAGCAGGCATTCAAGCACACTGTTGGTAAAGACTTGTTTCATATTAATTACTCTTATTTTTCAACCCTAATTTTGATCCATTTCACCCAAGCTCTAAAGTACCACACAGAGAGTAAGAAAATAAATACAAGAGGAATTGTGAACTGAATTCATGAAGCACCCCCCACTCCCATCCCCCATTTCTGAGTATCAGAGTCAGAAACAAGAGAAGAATCACTAGCTAAAAGAAAAAAGTTTTCTGTGCAAGCCTGCTGTTCCAGAGAGCAAGTAACAGCAGGAGCCCTTAAAATAGCCTTAAAATTGACATTCCACGGGAGGCAATGCATTCATTATAGTTCTTTTCAGCGAGAACCCACTGTTCTAAGAACTGGAGTCTGCTGGCTGGACGAGCACATCACCTAGACCAGTGATTCTCAACCTTCCTAATGCCGTGACCCTTCAATACATTTCTTATATGTGGTGACTCCAGCCATAAAATTATTTTGTTGCTACTTCCTAACTGTAATTTTGCTACTGTTATGAATCGTGATGCAAATATCTGATATGCAGGGTATATGATATGTGACCCCCCCCCATGGATGTCGTGACCCACACAGGCTGAGAAACACCTTTGTGCTTGCTTTTCTGGAGAAGTTACATAGCATAGTTTACCATGTTAAGCTGAACTGTGAACTTACTGGTTTTGCATGGAAATTAAGTATGGTCTTAGTATGACTTTCGCTGCTTCTGAACTTCTGAACCTTCTACCCTATCATTTTCAGCCCACAGTAGACTGGTATAAGAACATATCAACAGAAGCTAATTAACAAGATTGAATGTTATGGCTGGCATTATATACCAACTTGGCTAGGCTACAGCAACCAGAGAGTTCAACAAATAGATGGTTCTGTGGTAGTACTTTTATATTTTAAACTGTGAATATTTTATTTATGAACATTTCACATTCTAAAAATATACACTGAACCTTTTTTTTTTCATTTTGCTCAATGAGTTTGGTTGGGGAAGTACCTAAACTTTTGTATTTCAGGTAAAATTTTGACTCATGAACCTTTTTCTCCTGCCAGTGAGTCACCATCTACAGTTAATAGATATAGTAACAGTTCTAGTTTCCTATGATTGCTATAATATAATGAATAAAATCAACTTAGATCATGAAAGTATCTATTTGGCTTACACTTCCAGAACATACCCATCACTGAAGGGATTCAGGACAGGAACTCAGGCACAAAGGAAGCAGAAACTGTTGATGAACACTGCTTGTAACTTTGATAATAAGACTATGCTTAGGTAACTTTCTTATACAGCCCAGAACTGCCTTCCTAGAGAATGGTGTTGCCCACAGTGGGCTGGGCCCACCTACATTAATTAGCAATGAGCACAATCTTCTACTGGCATGTTGTAGTGGTACTTTTAAAGACAGAATTAGCATTGAATCCATATTTAATCCTTGTGGTTTTGAGTAAAACAAAGTACCTTTATTTTAGTGTGGGTGAACCTCATTTAATCATCTTGAGATCTGAACCATTTCGTTAAAATTCTCTCTGTCTCTTTGTTGCTCTGTCTCTCTGTCTCTGTCTCTCTTTGCCTCTCTCTGCCTCTCTCTCTCTCTCTCTCTCTCCCTCTCCATCATAATGTTCACCAATCTAATTTTATTCATGCTGGACTAAACATTTTGTTCTTTTGATAGCATGTTTTCCATTGAGGAGAAATAAAACCTAGGTTTGCTCTTACCTCATTATCTATTCTTGTGTACTTCTGCTGGTCTCAAATCTCTCCCATCAAAATTTTTATTTAATAAACATTCATTCTATTTAATGACACAGTCTTTTCCTTTCATACCCTGTAGAAGTAATCTGATCAAGCTTATGACTTCAACTATCTCATACAAGTCATACCCAGATCTCACCTTTGCCTTGAAAATTATATATTCAAATGCCTATTTAACACTTTTGTTAATTGTTTCTTGTGTTTGAAACATTACATTTAATATTTTAATAAATAATTTCTTTTTGTGCATTGCACGCAACATATATAGTCTGTCAAAAAATACCTTGCTTGAATCCTCACCATTACCTATCATTTATCTTTTCTCTCTCTCTCTCTCTCTCTCTCTCTCTCTCTCTCTCTCTCTCTCTCCCTATCTACCTACCTATATCTAACTATCTCCATCAATAACCTTTCACTGATTATCTATAATCAATCATATCACTTCATTTTAAGCTCCACATTAATTTTCATGTCTATATCATATTTTATTTATTAACTTGTTTTCTTTTTACTGTTACTCCTTAAATGTAAGCTTGTTTTGGTTATTGTAGTACCTAACAGAGTAAGCACATATTTTAAGTCTTCCATATCAAAATAAACAGGGTAGTTCAAAAACAAAACTTACCTTTTTGTAGTTATGTACTGTGAGATGTCAACCCTTTGAGTTCCTGGTGACACCTTTCTCCTTGGTTTGTAAGCAGAGTGCTTTCTTGCTGTGTCTTCAAATGATATCTTTCAGTCCATGTTTTCATGGTGGCAATGGTGTACGGAGAAAGACTAATTTCTGTTCTTTTTTTCAAAGCTACTAATCTTGCCTTAAAGATTCCCCCTTCATGATTTCATCTGGTCTTAACTCAGCCATTATTACTTCAAACATTTCTTCAGTTTTGCCTATTTTTTATTTTCCTTCTGGTATTTAACTATGAGTGTGGCATACTTTTAAAAATTATCCCTCAGTCCTTGGGCAATGTGTTCTATGTTTATTTGTATGTTTCTCTTTGCCTTTTAGTTTTGGAAGTTTCTATCGATTCACCTTTAACTTGATTCTTTCCTGCCATGTGCAGTTTAGTGGTGTATCAAAGCTATTTTTTTACCTTTGATTGCAGTGTCTTTCATCTTTCTGGTAATAGAAACCTTCACTTCTTGCCATTTTTTATTTCTATTCCAGCTCTAAACAGAATAGCCAATTATTTAAAATCCCAAGGCTGATAATACCAACATCCATGGAATGATGATGATGGAGTCTGATTCTGATGCTTGATTTTTTTTTCTCTTTAAAGAACAGTTTTTCTTGCCTTGCAGAATGCTTTGTAATTCCTCTGCTGTTTAAAGTTGGACATGGTATTCTAGATAATAGGAACTGAGGTAAGTGGTCTTCAGTGTGAGCATTTATGCTAATTTGGCCAGAAGTTGGCTTGTGTTTAATATTTGCTATAGTTGTAGGTACGAGAGGCTTTAATTCCTCTAACATCTTTGCTTTTGTTTCTCTTGTAATATATTGTTCCTTTAATAATTTTCCGTGATAAAGCGTGACTTTTAAATTCAGATTAGGTATTTACCTTGTTGCTGGGATCAAACACCTGTCTTTTCTACTTCATTGAGGATAGGTTTTTTTTGGTTTGGAGTTTGAGGAGATGAGGTTTATTATGATGGAAAAGACATGGCGGCAGGAGCAGGAGATGGGTACTTGCATTGTGATTACAATTAGAAAGCTAGAAGAGAGGAAGTAGGGCTGAGCTACAAAAGTTCAAGGCCTGCCTCCTGTGACTCACTTTCTTCATCAGGGTTTTACATCTCTTTGAGGTTCCACCATGTTCCCCCAATAGTGCCATCAAATGGGAACCACTACAGGAGTTTCTAGGGATCCTCCTCATTCAAACTACCACAGAGTTCAAATCAGAAACCCTGGGATTGTTTACGACATTCAGAACTGTATTAAAGAGGAATCGATAACCGTGTCTTAGGCTTGTATGTTTACTCACACTGCTTAGACTCTTCCCTACATCTTTATCATACAACTCTTGTCAATGGAAAAGTTGCACATCTACCAGGTTGTGTTGACTGCCACAACCATGAATACAAACATTGAGTCTATTGAGTGATGGCTGACAACCACATTAGGTCAGGGATTGACTGACTCAACTTCTTTTGTCTTTGTCCATGACGTGTCCTTCCATTTTAATTGGAAATCACTTTTCTGCTGTGCTACAATATCCACAACCTCCTCAGGAAGATCCATTTCTTTCCCATTTCAGGTGTACACATCCTCCCTGAGGTTTTGGTTTCTGCTGGGGTAAAGACTGACTTGTGAGTTTGCTTTCTGCTCAAAAGTATTCTTTCTAAAGCCTCTACTTTCTTTTTTCCTCCAGCTCTTCTCCAGTCCTTTGCTTGGTTTCCTTGCTTTTCTTTTTAGTAGCATTTGGCATGTTTGTGTTAAGTTAAACATTTGCTCATTAATGTTAGCTTTTAGCAGAATAAGACAATTTAGCTAAAGACTACTGCCTGGTGAGATTTTTCAGTACTGATTGAAATGCAAATTAGCACAAGCAATTACCAGGTAATATTTAAATGGAAGGATTTAATGACATTTCCCTGGCAATCTGTGTAAATTCAAAATTTTATTTCTGCACTTCATCCAGTAAACAAAATCCACATCCAAAGTCCAATTTTGGGTTAATATAAGATAATCTTTCTTATTTTTAACCACTTTTAGAGACAAGCTCATTATTTAAGTTCTATAAAGAATTACTTTCTACCAAATAATATGCTTAAAAAGAGGGATATCTTATGTGTTAGTTTAGATTCTTATGTGCTCAGCATTACATTCTAGGAGGACAAATTTCTTTTAAAAGAAGAGAAGTAACATTTATCGCATGCTTTTTAATAGAACACTTTTTTATTATTTCAATACTCAGTGATTATTTATTGAATATTGCCATATCTGGGCCAGTCATTTGTTAGGAGGACTCTATGGGAATAAAACAGCGAAGGTTTCATTTCTCGTGGGCCTTATATCCTAGTTGGGAAAAGTTGACAATGAATAACAATAATACATAAGGAATAAAACAATTGTGACAAGTGTAGATGTGGGATAAGGTATGGCTATGTAGGTCAGGAGAGAGTACATATTAGTGTGGAATGAGCAAGTCCTGTTTGAGGGAGTGACTTTTGCACTGAGAGATTAAAGAGTTAGGCACACATTTTGTCCAATTTCCACACCTTGAGACAAAGATGACAGTATAACAGGGACGAACAAAGGAATTTTTTTATTCAACCAGATTAAGCAATTCTGAGCACATAGTCTTTCCAGCCTTCTCTTTTCTCCTCCAAAGATGGTCTCGTTGCTCAGATGGAGCAGAGACTTTGTTTACCAGACCTTAGATCTGCACGCAGCAACCAGATCGGCAAAGGGTAGATGACTCATCAGTTTTCTGAGAAAGAACATATAAATAAAGACAGCCACCTATATTTAAAAATAGTTTCAATTCTAAAGAAATTAAAAAGGATATTTTCTCAGATTAGAAGGACATGGCTTCAAACCAAATAAAATTAACTTTTAACAACATATTATTTTGTCTATATTTTGCTTGCTTTCATACAAAACAAAAATCCAAGCACCAATTGGCTCTTGAGAAATTATGGACCCAATGGTTTGAAGGGTTCTTTTGACCTTGAAACACTCTGAGGTTAGCCTTAAGCCCTGCTCCTGTGTGCACTGGCCTTGCAAACAGAAGTTGTGAGCTGAATATAGACTCTGCTATTCGAATCAGCCGAGAAAGGGCAGGTCATCTTGACCCAAGTATTTTCGAGTTTGAATCTTTTTTGTTGAAATGGTTACCTATTTGGGGAACCAGAAAAGATGCATTTCTGTCTATCGCAGAGTTCAAATGTCCCTTGTTGCTCTTTGCAAAATAATTTTCAAGTGCTAGTTTGATTAAGAGATTAGATTGATTATTCTTCCTAATAACTTTAGTTAGAAGCAATCACTTGGTATTTACTAGTGTGGCCACGTGTGTAATTGCCATGAGCATTCAGGGTTGACCAAATTATGATAGTTCTATTTATTTTCAAACCTTTGAATGTAGGTTAAAGCAAAAAATATGTAGGAAACTCTCAAAGTTCTTTGAAAATAGGCAATTAGGGAAGAAATGCTTACAAAAGGCAACAATAGCACCTTTGAGGCCACTTCTAAGATTTCAAGAAGCTTCCTTGTATCATTTGTACCTGACTTCATCTCACTGAAAGACGAGGTGTTAGACCAAGGCTTCAAAATCAATTGGGATTTTAGTTTTGTATACATGTAAAAATATCACAGATACAAGCTCTTCGAGTGTCTGGCTCTTTTTTGTCAATATAGGCATTATTACGTGCACACTATTCTGTCTCCGTCTCTTTGACTCAATAGTCTGAGCTAAAAGCAATTGATTTCACAAAGCCATTGGAGGTGAAGAGAAATACAAATTATTAAAAATGTGCCAGACTGATGAATGCATTCTAAGATATTAATAAAGCCTTAGAACCCCGAGAATTCATTTGAATTCTTTCTTCTGATTGATGTTAAGCACCTACATATTTTTAACTTTTTGAAGGAAAATAGTAATTAAAGAAGCAATGAGGAGAAACATAAAAAAAGGTAAATCACCTGGAATCTTATTCTCAGAATACAAGCCATTAATATTTTGATGGATTCCTTCCAGTCTTGAAATTTGTATAAATGTAATGAGCTCAATGTGCATACTGTTTCTACTCTTTCATTAAATAATGTGAGATATTATCCAGCACTCTAAATTAATTTTAAACACACACTGCACAATGGCCCAGTAATATTTTGTCATATAGAAATAGTCCACGTTTTATGAGGTGTCTCTCAGCCTTAGATGTTATAGGATTTGAGAAACTTTCTTCTAAAAGATAATGTTGTGGTAATAGTTCTCCAATTTGAATCTGTGTAAGCAACATTTCATAATTTCTCTTCTGAGTCTTGAGTCTCTCTAAGTGTGTATGAGTTATATTCATAAATTTCTTTGGCTCGAGCTGTTTGGTTCGTCATTTCAGCTTGATGCCTCCTTTGATTAATTTATTTTTAGTATTTTATATTTGGTTGTGAGCCTAGCCTTTAACGGCTGAGCCATCTCTCCAGCCCTATTTTTAGTATTTTAAAGAAATACGTATGAGTGTTTTGCCTACATGTGTCTATGGACCATGTGTGTGCTTGGAGGTTGGAAAAGGATACAAGGTCTAGATCCCTTGGGTCTGGAGTTACAGATGGTTGTGAGTTAGCATGTAGGTGCTAGGAACCAAAACTGAGTCCCCAGCAAGAGCAGCAAACATCTTAACAACTGAGCCATCTTGCTGGCTTCTTATGCCTTTTTATACAGTTACTGCTGTGTTTTGTAAATGGCAGTATAATGCACCTCAGTAGGCCAGCCAAGGCGTTCCCCTGAGAAATCACCATCAAGTGATAGGTCTAATATAAAGGAAGTTTACTGGAGAAAGGAAGGGGACCTAGAAAAGAGGCAAAGGCAGAGAGAGGAGAAGGACAGAAAGAGAGAGAGGAGAGAAAGAGGAAGAGAGACAGAGAGAGACACACAGACAGAGAGATGTAGAAACAGAGTCAGAGACACACAGAGAGACAGAAAGATAGAAACAGTGTGAGAGACAAAGACACACACACACAGAGACAGAGAGACAGAGATAGAGAGACACAGAGAGACAGAGAGCAAGGTGGGGTAGCTGAGCAGTTTTTTTAAAATTACTTTTATTTTTTACAGTCCTGTCCTTGCCCTCCTTCCTGTCCCCCCTCCCACAATTCTTTATCCCATTCCTCCTCCCCCTGTCTTCAAAAGGATGCTTCCCCCCCACCCCACCCTACCAGGCCTCCCTATTCCTTGGGACCTCAAGTCTCTCGAGGGTTAGGTGCATCTTCTCTCACTGAGGTCAAACCAGGTAGTCCTCTGCTGTACATGTGTCAGAGGGGCCTTGGACCTGATAGTGTATGTTGGCTGGTTGGCGGCTCAGTGTCTGAGGGATCTTAGGTTAACTGAGACTCCTGGTCTTCCTATGGGGTCACCTGACTTCAGATGGTTGCATTGTAACTATCTGCTTCTGTCTCAGCCAGCTTCTTGTTGGGCCTCTCAGAGGTCAGCCATGCTAGGCTCCAGTCTGTAAGCACACCACAGCATCAGTAATAGTGTCAGACCTTGGGACCTCCCCTTGAGCTGGACCCCAAGTTGGGGGCTGGTCGCTGGACCTCCTTTCCCTCAGTCTCTTCTCCATTTTTGTCTCTTCAGTTCTTTTAGACAGGAACAATTCTGGGTCAGAGTTTTTGACTGTGGATGGCAACCTATGCAGTTCTTGTACTCCATGTTGGCTTGCACCTGGTGGGTGGCAACACAAACTGTTGCTAGGTAGCTGCTGGGCAGAAGCTAGAGGGATTGCCAAGAATTACATTTTTTTAAAATAATAATGAGGTCTGCCTTTTGTCTTTTTCTATTTCAGCTTCTTATTATCCTTGTGCTTATTTGGGAATTCTTCAGCCTTCTCTTAGTGTCAGTACTGGTTTTCAGAGAAAGCTGTTCTTGAGTTTATTGATGACTAGGCAACCCCCTCACTTGGCATTCCTTATTACCCCGGCAAGGAGGTATTCATCTAGGCAGTCCTAGTAAGAGCACTCTGAACTGGGTTTATACTCTCTCAGCCAGCCATCTCGACTCTAGAGTTGTGGGAGGGGTGGTGACCTCCTAAACATCTCAAAGCAAAGTTGAGTTTTTGAGTTAGGGCAATTCTACCAAGAAGTGTACAAACGTTGAACCATTAGCACCCCAAATCCACAGCAACTGTAGTTGATAAGCATATTACTCTGGTAAAGGGATCAGGTGGCACACCAAAGGCAAAGGGAGTTGTGTGGATACCCTAAGAAGGCCTAGAAAGAACCAGAATATTCTCATACTCTAAAACCTTCAATACAAGCATTTGGGAATCTTAGGATATGGGTCTTTGAAAAAGTCTATTTTAATGCTGTCTACTATTAGTTTGCAGGACATTTTTGGAAGTACAAGGACTTAACTGGACTGACAGACATGGGAAGAATTACCATGGAAGTCTGTGAGGTTTGTGGTAATTTTGATATCATAAAAGCACATTAATTCCAACATGTCTTATGTCTCAGGTTTGAACATAGGAGATTGAATCATACAAGTGTGGACTTAAGTTATGTGTTATCACACCATACATGTTCTAGAGGTCAGCATGTACAGGCTAAAAACATATATGTGTGTGTGTGTGTGTGTGTGCACCCATATTGCAATTATTATTATTCCTTTTGTTGCCTTAGACAACAGCAGCCAGTAAGGTAGTCATGTCCATTTAAAGTTGCTTAAATTTTTGGCAAAATTTTTCATTAATTTTAGTATTCAAAGTAAAATTATTTTTCCTCATTGAAATTAATGGCAATTACACTTTTGATGTTAAAAGCTCAAGAAAAAAGGAGTTCCATTAGATGAATGATGACAATGTATCAATTAACTAAAATTTGTTATTTGTAATAATGTTCAAACATTCATTATGTCTCTGCCTAAGTCCTTTCTTTCTACTTGCTAAAACTACAGAGACATTTCTCAAAAATTCCAAATAAAACTGTTAATTATTCTATTTCTTCCCTGCAGGTTTGTCAATTTTGCTTTATAAAATCAGAGGCAACCATTGAAAGATATATTTTTGTTTTTAAGTGTCTTAGTATTTGTAAATGTTTATGGGGAACAATGTGACATTTTAACACTGACACGTGCACGCGCACACACACACACGCACACACACACACACACACACACACACACACACACACACCATATGAAATGAGTGTTATTAGTAAGTCTGAGACCTCAGACAGTAATTATTATTTTGTGTTGGGAAAATTAAAGGGCCTCTCTATTGGTTATTTGGAAACTTCCAATTAACTCTTGTTAATAATAGCAGTGCTACTGCGTGCTAATACCCCCTTTTTTATTGAATATTTTATGTATTTACCTTTCAAATGTTATCCTCTTTCCCCCCTCCCATTCCCCCTCCCACTCCCTCTGCTTCTATGAAGATGCTCAAACTCCCACCCTGGTGGCACATGCTGGTAGGATGATGAAGGAGGCAGAGGCAGGAGGATCATGAGTTCGAAGCCAGCCTGGGCTACACTAAATACCCCTCTTAATCTGACTTTCCATATACCCTTCCCCAGATTCCTCCAGCCACTATAACCTATTTCTTAATTCTTTAAGATCATCCTTTTAGCTCTATGAACAAATTAATAAGAACACATGGTATCTGTCTGTGTATGAAATTGCACTTATGCACCATCCTCCACATCCATCCATGTTGATATAAATATCAGGATTTCATTCCTTTTTAACAAAAAATAGTACATTTGGTCTCACACTTTTTAAAAAGTTCTCTTAGTTATCAGTGGACTCCAAGGTGGAGTCCAGATCTTGGCTACTGTAATTAGCAATTTGGTGAACATTGGAGCATAGATTTTTTGTTTGTTTGTTTGTTTTGAAGCAGGTTTTACTGTGCAGCCAAGACTAGCCTAGAACTTGCATGACTTGGACTAGATTTTAACTAATAATCCTGCTTCACCCAGTGCCAGATGTATAGGTGTGTGCTACCATGACTGGTTGGAGTATTTTTGACATTTGATTACTTTTGAATACACACTAGTGGTGTAATTTTTCTGAATAACTTGATGATAGGCCTATTCCCAGTTTTCTGAAGAGGCTGCATACTGGTTTCTATAATGGCTGTACCAGTTTCCCTATTTTTGAAGGATTTCTCCTTATCTTTCTCTGAGTCTATATCTTATTTTATAAATATATACGCCAATAATGACTATTTTCCTCAATAATTGTTCTTTTTTTTATTATTAACTTGAGTATTTCTTATATACATTTCGAGTGTTATTCCCTTTCCCGGTTTCCGGGCAAACATCCCCCTTCCCCCTCCCCTTCCTTATGGGTGTTCCCCTCCCAACCCTCCCCCCATTGCCGCCCTCCCCCCATAGACTAGTTCACTGGGGGTTCAGTCTTAGCAGGACCCAGGGCTTCCCCTTCCACTGGTGCTCTTACTAGGATATTCATTGCTAACTATGGGGTCAGAGTCCAGGGTCAGTCCATGTATAGTCTTTAGGTAGTGGCTTAGTCCCTGGAAGCTCTGGTTGCTTGGCATTGTTGTACTTTTGGGGTCTCGAGCCCCTTCAAGCTCTTCCAGTTCTTTCTCTGATTCCTTCAATAGGGGACCTATTCTCAGTTCAGTGGTTTGCTGCTGTCATTCGCCTCTATATTTGCTGTATTCTGGCTGTGTTTCTCAGGAGCGATCTACATCCGGCTCCTGTCGGTCTGCACTTCTTTGCTTCATCCATCTTGTCTAATTGGGTGGCTGTATATGTATGGGCCACATGTGGGGCAGGCTCTGAATGGGTGTTCCTTCAGTCTCTGTTTTAATCTTTGCCTCTCCCTTCCCTGCCAAGGGTATTCTTTTTCCTCATTTAAAGAAGGAGTGAAGCATTCACATTTTGATCATCCGTCTTGAGTTTCGTTTGTTCTAGGGATCTAGGGTAATTCAAGCATTTGGGCTAATAGCCACTTATCAATGAGTGCATACCATGTATGTCTTTCTGTGATTGGGTTAGCTCACTCAGGATGATATTTTCCAGTTCCAACCATTTGCCTACGAATTTCATAAAGTCGTTGTTTTTGATAGTTGAGTAATATTCCATTGTGTAGATGTACCACATTTTCTGTATCCATTCCTCTGTTGAAGGGCATCTGGGTTCTTTCCAGCTTCTGGCTATTATAAATAAGGCTGCAATGAACATAGTGGAGCACGTGTCTCTTTTATATGTTGAGGCATCTTTTGGGTATATGCCCAAGAGAGGTATAGCTGGATCCTCAGGCAGTTCAATGTCCAATTTTCTGAGGAACCTCCAGACTGATTTCCAGAATGGTTGTACCAGTCTGCAATCCCACCAACAATGCAGGAGTGTTCCTCTTTCTCTGCATCCTCGCCAGCATTTGCTGTCACCTGAGTTTTTGATCTTAGCCATTCTCACTGGTGTGAGGTGAAATCTCAGGGTTGTTTTGATTTGCATTTCCCTTATGACTAAAGATGTTGAACATTTCTTTAGGTGTTTCTCAGCCATTCGGCATTCCTCAGCTGTGAATTCTTTGTTTAGCTCTGAACCCCATTTTTTAATAGGGTTATTTATTTCCCTGCGGTCTAACTTCTTGAGTTCTTTGTATATTTTGGATATAAGGCCTCTATCTGTTGTAGGATTGGTAAAGATCTTTTCCCAATCTGTTGATTGCCGTTTTGTCCTAACCACAGTGTCCTTTGCCTTACAGAAGCTTCGCAGTTTTATGAGATCCCATTTGTCGATTCCTGATCTTAGAGCATAAGCCATTGGTGTTTTGTTCAGGAAATTTTTTCCAGGGCCTATGTGTTCCAGATGCTTCCCTAGTTTTTCTTCTATTAGTTTGAGTGTGTCTGGTTTGATGTGGAGGTCCTTGATCCACTTGGACTTAAGCTTTGTACAGGGTGATAAGCATGGATCGATCTGCATTCTTCTACATGTTGCCCTCCAGTTGAACCAGCACCATTTGCTGAAAATGCTATCTTTTTTCCATTGGATGGTTTTGGCTCCTTTGTCAAAAATCAAGTGACCATAGGTGTGTGGGTTCATTTCTGGGTCTTCAATTCTATTCCATTGGTCTATCTGTCTGTCTCTGTACCAATACCATGCAGTTTTTATCACTATTTCTCTGTAATACTGCTTGAGTTCAGGGATAGTGATTCCCCCTGAAGTCCTTTTATTGTTGAGGATAGCTTTAGCTATCCTGGGTTTTTTGTTATTCCAGATGAATTTGCAAATTGTTCTCTCTAACTCTTTGAAGAATTGGATTGGTATTTTGATGGGGATTGCATTGAATCTGTAGATTGCTTTTGGTAAAATGGCCATTTTTACCATATTAATCCTGCCAATCCATGAGCATGGGAGATCTTTCCATCTTCTGAAGTCTTCTTCAATTTCTTTCCTCAGTGTCTTGAAGTTCTTATTGTACAGATCTTTTACTTGCTTGGTTAAAGTCACACCGAGGTACTTTATATTATTTGGGTCTATTATGAAGGGTGTCGTTTCCCTAATTTCTTTCTCGGCTTGTTTCTCTTTTGTATATAGGAAGGCAACTGATTTATTTGAGTTAATTTTATACCCAGCCACTTTGCTGAAGTTGTTTATCAGCTTTAGTAGTTCTCTGGTGGAACTTTTGGGATCACTTAACTATACTATCATGTCATCTGCAAATAGTGATATTTTGACCTCTTCTTTTCCGATCTGTATCCCCTTGACCTCCTTTTGTTGTCTGATTGCTCTGGCTAGAACTTCAAGAACTATATTGAATAAGTAGGGAGAGAGTGGGCAGCCTTGTCTAGTCCCTGATTTTAGTGGGATTGCTTCAAGTTTCTCTCCATTTAGTTTAATGTTAGCAACTGGTTTGCTGTATATGGCTTTTACTATGTTTAGGTATGGGCCTTGAATTCCTATTCTTTCCAGGACTTTTATCATGAAGGGGTGTTGAATTTTGTCAAATGCTTTCTCAGCATCTAATGAAATGATCATGTGGTTTTGTTCTTTCAGTTTGTTTATATAATGGATCACGTTGATGGTTTTCCGTATATTAAACCATCCCTGCATGCCTGGGATGAAGCCTACTTGATCATGGTGGATGATTGTTTTGATGTGCTCTTGAATTCGGTTTGCCAGAATTTTATTCAGTATTTTTGCGTCGATATTCATAAGGGAAATTGGTCTGAAGTTCTCTTTCTTTGTTGTGTCTTTGTGTGGTTTAGGTATAAGAGTAATTGTGGCTTCGTAGAAGGAATTCGGTAGGGCTCCATCTGTTTCAATTTTGTGGAATAGTTTGGATAATATTGGTATGAGGTCTTCTATGAAGGTTTGATAGAATTCTGCACTAAACCCGTCTGGACCTGGGCTCTTTTTGGTTGGGAGACCTTTAATGACTGCTTCTATTTCCTTAGGAGTTATGGGGTTGTTTAACTGGTTTATCTGTTCCTGATTTAACTTCGATACCTGGTATCTGTCTAGGAAATTGTCCATTTCCTGAAGATTTTCAAGTTTTGTTGAATATAGGTTTTTATAGTAAGATCTGATGATTTTTTGAATTTCCTCTGAATCGGTAGTTATGTCTCCCTTTTCATTTCTGATTTTGTTAATTTGGACGCACTCTCTGTGTCCTCTCGTTAGTCTGGCTAAGGGTTTATCTATCTTGTTGATTTTCTCAAAGAACCAACTTTTGGTTCTGTTGATTCTTTCTATGGTCCTTTTTGTTTCTACTTGGTTGATTTCAGCTCTGAGTTTGATTATTTCCTGCCTTCTACTCCTCCTGGGTGTATTTGCTTCTTTTTGTTCTAGAGCTTTTAGGCGTGCTGTCAAGCTGCTGACATATGCTCTTTCCTGTTTCTTTCTGCAGGCACTCAGCGCTATGAGTTTTCCTCTTAGCACAGCTTTCATTGTGTCCCATAAGTTTGGGTATGTTGTATCTTCATTTTCATTAAATTCTAAAAAGTTTTTAATTTCTTTCTTTATTTCTTTCTTGACCAGGTTATCATTGAGTAGAGCATTGTTCAATTTCCACGTATATGTGGGCATTCTTCCCTTATTGTTATTGAAGACCAGTTTTAGGCCGTGGTGGTCCGATAGCACGCATGGGATTATTTCTATCTTTCTGTACCTGTTGAGGCCCGTTTTTTGACCAATTATATGGTCAATTTTGGAGAAAGTACCATGAGGAGCTGAGAAGAAGGTATATCCTTTTGCTTTAGGATAGAATGTTCTATAAATATCCGTTAAGTCCATTTGGCTCATGACTTCTCTTAGTCTGTCGACATCACTGTTTAATTTCTGTTTCCATGATCTGTCCATTGATGAGAGTGGTGTGTTGAAATCTCCCACTATTATTGTGTGAGGTGCAATGTGTGTTTTGAGCTTTAGTAAGGTTTCTTTTATGTATGTAGGTGCCCTTGTATTTGGGGCATAGATATTTAGGATTGAGAGTTCATCTTGGTGGATTTTTCCTTTGATGAATATGAAGTGTCCTTCCTTATCTTTTTTGATGACTTTTAGTTGGAAATTGATTTTATTTGATATTAGAATGGCTACTCCAGCTTGCTTCTTCTGACCATTTGCTTGGAAAGTTGTTTTCCAGCTTTTCACTGTGAGGTAGTGTCTGTCTTTGTCTCTGAGGTGTGTTTCCTGTAGGCAGCAGAATGCAGGGTCCTCGTTGCGTATCCAGTTTGTTAATCTATGTCTTTTTATTGGGGAGTTGAGGCCATTGATATTGAGAGATATTAAGGAATAGTGATTATTGTTTTCCTTTATATTCATATTTGGATGTGAGGTTATGTTTGTGTGCTTTCATTCTCTTTGTTTTGTTGCCAAGACGATTAGTTTCTTGCTTCTTCTAGGGTATAGCTTGCCTCCTTATGTTGGGCTTTACCATTTATTATCCTTTGTAGTGCTTGATTTGTAGAAAGATATTGTGTATATTTGGTTTTGTCATGGAATATCTTGGTTTCTCCATCAATGTTAATTGAGAGTTTTGCTGGATACAGTAACCTGGGCTGGCATTTGTGTTCTCTTAGGGTCTGTATGACATCAGTCCAGGATCTTCTGGCCTTCATAGTTTCTGGCGAGAAGTCTGGTGTGATTCTGATAGGTCTCCCTTTATATGTTACTTGACCTTTTTCCCTTACTGCTTTTAATATTCTTTCTTTATTTTGTGCGTTTGGTGTTTTGACAGTTATGTGACGGGAGGTGTTTCTTTTCTGGTCCAATCTATTTGGAGTTCTGTAGGCTTCTTGTATGTCTATGGGTATCTCTTTTTTTAGGTTAGGGAAGTTTTCTTCTATGATTTTGTTGAAGATATTTACTGGTCCTTTGAGCTGGGAGTCTTCACTCTCTTCTATACCTATTATCCTTAGGTTTGATCTTCTCATTGAGTCCTGGATTTCCTGTATGTTTTGGACCAGTAGCTTTTTCCGCTTTACATTATCTTTGACAGTTGAGTCAATGATTTCTATGGAATCTTCTGCTCCTGAGATTCTCTCTTCCATCTCTTGTATTCTGTTGGTGAAGCTTGTATCTACAGCTCCTTGTCTCTTCTTTTGGTTTTCTATATCCAGGGTTGTTTCCATGTGTTTTTTCTTGATTGCTTCTATTTCCATTTTTAATTCCTTCAACTGTTTGATTGTGTTTTCCTGGAATTCTTTCAGGGATTTTTGTGTCTCCTCTCTATGGGTTTCTACTTGTTTATTTATGTTTTCCTGGAATTCTTTCAGGGATTTTTGAGATTCTTTCAGGCATTTTTGCGATTCCTCTCTGTATGCTTCTACTTGTTCTCTAAGGGAGTTCTTCATGTCTTTCTTGAAGTCCTCCAGCATCATGATCAAAAATGATTTTGAAACTAGATCTTGCTTTTCTGGTGTGTTTGGATATTCCATGTTTGTTTTGATGGGTGAATTGGGCTCCGATGGTGCCATGTAGTCTTGGTTTCTGTTGCTTGGGTTCCTGTGCTTGCCTCTCGCCATCAGATTATCTCTAGTGTTACTTTGTTCTGTGATTTCTGACAGTGGCTAGACTGTCCTATAAGCCTGTGTGTCAGGAGTGCTGTAGACCTGTTTTCCTCTCTTTCATTCAGTTATGGGGACAGAGTGTTCTTTCGGGCGTGTAGTTTTTCCTCTCTACAGGTCTTCAGCTGTTCCTGTGGGCCTGTGTCTTGAGTTCACCAGGCAGCTTTCTTGCCGCAGAAAATTTGGTCTTACCTGTGGTCCCGAGGCTCAGGTTCGCTCGTGGGGTGCTGCCCAGGGGCTCTCTGCAGCGGCAGCAACCAGGAAGACCTGTGCCGCCCCTTCCGGGAGCTTCAGTGCACCAGGGTTCCAGATGGTCTTTGGCTTTTTCCTCTGGCGTCCGAGATGTGTGTGCAGGGAGCAGTCTCTTCTGGTTTCCCAGGCTTGTCTGCCTCTCTGAAGGTTTAGCTCTCCCTCCCACGGGATTTGGGTGCAGAGAACTGTTTATCTGGTCTGTTTCTTTCAGGTTCTGGCGGTGTCTCAGGCAGGGGTCCTGCTGCTCCTGGGCCCTCCCCCACGGGAGCCCAGAGGCCTTATACAGTTTCCTCTTGGGCCAGGGATGTGGGCAGGGGTGAGCAGTGTTGGTGGTCTCTTCCGCTCTGCAGCCTCAGGAGTGCCCACCTGACCAGGCGGTTGGGTCTCTCTCTCACCGGGTCTGGGAGGTTCTTTTTTTTTAAAGTACTTAACTTGTCTCGACATTTTTGTCTGAATTTCATTTTGTCATATTTGAACTGAGCTTGCTACTTTTAAAACATTTTTTCTGGCATATCATTTTCATAGTTAATCATTTTACATGCATCTTGTACAGAATTACCATGCTAGCTTTTTAAATATCAGTGTGATGATTCTCATGGTTTGATTGGAGAATTGGACTCACTAATGTATAATCACTATTCCTTTATATTTAAGAGATAAGCCGTTTTCCTCTATGCAATGCCAGTCACTCATTATTCTGGTGTAACATTTTATTGTAAAATTATGTAAAATATTACTTCCCTATATTTGAAGATGGATGTTTGTATTTAGATTGTTTTGCATTTTAAATTAATACAGGTAATATTAAACACATATTCAGACACATATTTGCAAGTTGATACTGTGGTGCTGACACTGAAGTGTGATTTCCTCTTTTTTTAATTAAGCCCATTCTAACGATGAGGCAATGAAACTAGGACTTGCTCAGATTTACTTTGCTAGTAAGCTCTAAGTAGAGGCAAAGGATTGGAAGGGAACTTTTGTTAAAAGGAAGCTAAGCAAGTTGCTTATTGTCCTGATGTGGGCTCTGCTGCTCATCATTTCCTTGTCCTACCTCTATCACACAGCTAGTTCCAGACCCAACATTTCTCTGAGGCAGCAACTCGCCAATGTAGAAGCTCTTGATGCTGGTGAGGAATCTGCAGACATGACATGGCTGCCTGACTTCCCTCAGATGGCCTCCTGCTTCCTTGGGCTGTCACTGCAGCTGCCATGGCTAATGAGTATCAGGTTCCAGCATATCTATATATCTATTCAATTCCCATCAAAAGCCCTCCTTTGTGTAATACGACAGGTGTTCAGATAACTCTGATTTACTCTGACTCAGAACAGTGATTTTGACAGTGAAATAAGATAAACATGCAAAAAATTCTGTAGAGAGCTCCTAACTGCTACGCCAATGTAATTATTAGGCTAGCTAAGCAACGCTAACATGAGCCTGATGTACAGGGACAGATTAATGGCATTTAAAATACTAACTGAAGCACGTTAGCCCAGGCTACTGTGGGTAGTGTAGTCCATGAAACCACTTTTTTTTCCCTCTGGCATTTGTCTGCCTGGTGCATTTGTTTGTTTTCACACAGAAGTCAAAATAGTTTATCTAACTTAATTTTTAAACATAATTGCGTGTAAAAAAATGCTCTAAAAGAGACCTTAGAAACATATAAAGTCGCTGAAAGTCTGGAGGCGTCATTCAGTGGAAGAGTAATGGTGTAGTACATGGAAATTCCATCCCTAACACTCAAAAATGTAACCAGTCAAAATTACACTGTTAGAATAGACAGATGCCCAGGGATACAAATTAAGAACAGCTGAAAGGACAGAAGAGGAAAAACATGGGGCAACCCTCTGTTAGACAGTGCTCATTTTTGGCTTCCTGCGTGACACATTAATGTTTGGTTTGGGAGTGGGCCATTTTCAAAGTTTATCATACTCACATATTGTTGATGCTGTTTGAGATGATTTTCCTAAGTCACTAAATTGGCCTGCAGATTTATAATGATAATCGTTTGCTGGCTAATAGAGCAACAATAAATAAGGAAAACAGTGAATTTCAGTGGTTGCTTTTATTACTTAATGGGTGAAATGACAGCAATACTATTATCCAGCCATTTGCAATTTCAACACTATTACTTTTCCATCACTGTGATAAGGTACCATGACCAAGGCAACTTCTAACACAGCATTAATTTGGGCTTGAGTTTTCAGATGGTTGAGTCCATCTCATTCTTCTAAATAAAACTTCACTATTAAAATTCTGTAAATTTGTCTTACAGTGTCTTATTTTCTTTCTCCTCATACTTAGTTGATTTAATTATCTATCTTCAAAATCCACATTTTTGTATCTTGTGTGTTTTCTGTCACCAGAAAGCTTAAGGTAACGTAGGAGAATAAGATTACACAAATATAGTAACTTATAAGAGGAGACACAGTCTACAATAGAGCAAAGGAGCAAACAGAAAATAGATTAAGAAATAGATTAGGCTGACCTAGATACTAATTGAATGTTTTTCAATAGCTTTATTGAAGAATAATTGGCAAGTAAAATTATATTTATTCAAGGCACACGACTTGATGATTTGAAATATGTGAACATTGTGCAATTATTGCCACAATCAAATGAATTAATACATCATTACCATTCAGTCACTGTGTGTGTGGGGGGGGTACTATATTGTTCATTTGATACTAATTTTGTATCGAAGGTGAAGGAGTCTTATAGTGGTAAATAATTTACCATCCCACACTAGTGCCAGTTCTGTTGGGCCACATGGCATCTGCGGGCTATTTTCATCTCAACCAGCAAAGTATCTTACCTGCTAAACTCCCAGTCTCCATCCCATGCTGCTGCAGACTACTGTCTGAGCCCTGCAGCAGCTGCCCTTTTGCAACTCTCTTGCTACAGACTCTGCTCACATTCCCAGCATCCGCCCCCCCTGTGGTTAAAGTCACAACTCCCAGTAACCATTAAAATAAAAACTCAAGAAGCTTGTAATTTAGCAATCAGATTTATATCTTAAATTTTCATTCCAGAAAACATCCACACAATAAACTCACAACCAATTGATAATGATATAAACTGCCCACCTATAAAATTCCATCCTTTATGAAATATTCATAACTACCTGTGGCCCTTTAAGGCTGCACACATCTGGATCATCCTTCTCCTCTTCTATCTTGGTTATTTTCCTTCTTTCTCCTCTCTCATCCCTTCAAAACTCTATGCCTGTCTTACTTTTTCACTGTCCAATCACAGACCTGGCCTTATCTTGTGCCTGCCTTCATTTGCCTAAAGATAACAATCTAGAAGTTAGAAGGAAATGTTTATTATTAACAGAATTATCTTGCCCAGGACAAGAAATAAATTTTAAAATACTAATGAAATATAGTGACTTTGGGTACCTGAGGACTTTAATTAATATTTGCTTCAGGAGTAATTTTGGAACATATAAGCCTATGTATTTGCTAGTGTATACACTAACTTCAGAAGAAAAGACAAAGTGAAGGATATCGATTTGGCAGTCATTCAGGAAACGAATTTTTATATAGATTCTTCACTTAATATTTGCACAGGCCTTTATTTTATACTTTATTAATTTAAAGTCAGGTGTGGTGGCTCATGCTTGCAATTCAAACACCCAGAAAGCTGATGTCTTAGGGTTGCAGAAGATTTGAGGCTATAGATTCTGGATTATAAAGTAAGACCCTGTCTAGAAAAACACAAAGCCATATAGAAATCCATTGTCTTGACCCTAGATAAAAATACAAAAATAAAAAGATATAATCAATAACAATAGCATTTTGATATCCTTTCTGTGGAGAATTAAAAATTAAATATTCTCTTTTAGTGTTGTCAGAAGATCATGTACTGAAGAAAATTTGAAGATTTGAAAACTAATATTTTTAGGTTCTGATAATTAGAAAATATTGCCAAAAGAAAGGGAAAAATAAAAGGTAAGACAATACAGGTAACAACAACAACAAAAAAAAAAACCCACAAGGAAACAAAACACGTAGGAGACCTACTTAGATGAGTATAAGCAGAAAACAAGGATCATACAAAGAACATTCCTGTTCTATGTTTATTTATGCATCCTTGTATTATGAATTAGAAAAGGATGAGTTTAATTGTAGTTGTAAACACGATCTTATTTAGGAACAGATCTTTAAGATGAAATTGAGTTTAAATGGATTTATTAAGGTGGACCTTTATCAAATATGAATGGTTGCATTGTTACAAAGAAGATAGTTCTATGTAAAGATAGAGTTGTCAATGTTCGTAGAGTAGCCACCGAATGATGGAACAAGTTTGGCATCAAGTGGCACCAAGCTCAACCATGTCAGTGATACCACCAGAAGTATAGAAGAAATGAGGAAAGGTCTCCTCTGGATCCCAGGGCAAGTGTGGACCCTGGCTTGTTGGCTTCAATCTCCAGAACTACAAGAGAAAAAATTTTGGTATTTAGAAATACACACAGTTTGTGTGGTTCACCATGGCAATGCTTGGAAATGAATAATCCCTAAGTCTCCCTTCCATTCATATTATCTTTCCACTTAATCAGACAATATTTATTGAACATTTTCTCTACTGGTCACTTTGTCTCATCTCCTGGCTCTTAGAATTGCCCTTGTAAGACAACACTTGGCTTGGAAGATGAATATGTGAGAAGAGATTGGTTCAGCAGACACTACTTGTCTTGATCTCTTTTTTTTTCTCCGTTGTATTGAAGATGTTCTCAGTTGTGTCACCTTTGACAAAGCACAATCCATATAGATGAATATTTTGCAACATTTATGGGCTCTTGGCTCAAAGGTGTGCTGAAAGTGTCAAGTCATACAGAGGTTTTAGATAAATGGTGTTCGTGACACTGGGCTCATTCGGGGATAAGCCCAGCAGCAGTGAGTTATTGCCAGCTTGAGAACAGAGTCAGAAGGTTGAGAGACTCGCGGGTGAATGATGCAATGTGAGAAACCCTAAAAACAAGTTCTCATAGGTGAATTGTACCTGAGCTAGGAAGAGTAATGTATAGCTGCTGGGACGTGAGTGTGGCTGGATGAATACTGTCTCCGGGAAACTGTTACCATTGGTGGTCAGGCAGTAAAGATGTATACCATATGTAGTTTTATTTATTGCCACGGTTTCCTCTGGTAACTGAACATGTTGCCTGTGAGTCACAGGCTATGACAGTGCTAGCAAGGTATTCAGAAAAGCTTCTGTTGATAGCATTCCCCTTCCATTCTTAAAGTGACAGGCACTTTTCTCCATCCAGGACTTCCTGTGAATGCCCAGGACTGTTACCTTTTAAATTAATGACAACATGGGTAAATCATTTTGATTTATCACAAATATTGAACAACGAGCTGTGATTGTTACTGTTTGTTGTTAGCTTGCTGCCTAGGAGGCAGGACTTCTGCTACACCTCTCTGGGATTAGCTACATTAAGGTTAGCCCCCAAGAAGGTCTGTGAGGGATTGGCTTGATTATGTTAATTGATGAGGGGTGAGCCTTGTAATTGTGCGTAGGACCATTTCCTGAGCAGGATATCTGGAACTGCATCTGAGTACCTGTTAGTGTATTGTTCTCTGCCCTTGATTGCAGGTGTACTGGATGTAATGTGGCCAGTTCTCTCTGAAGATTCTGTTCTCTTTTCTACAATGGTGGGCTGTAATCTGGAATTGTGAGCCTAATAAATATTTCCCCTCCTAAGTTGCTTTTGTTAGGATATTTCATTACAGCAAAGGGGACTAAAAGAGCAAAGAGACAAGAGAAGGTGAACCAGAAGATAAAGTTTGTCTTTGGAAGTCATTCGATTGAAAAACTGATATTCAATAAGTCAGTGTATTTAGACAATTCAATAATATGCAAAATTTATTCCTTTCTGAAAGCAGTCCTGAGGAGTCACATCAACCCTGTACAGCTTATTAGAGGCGTGTTTACACAGGCTTCAAGTTACAAACATGTGTAAGGACTTCTTTATTCTGGATAGAACAGGGTCTGAAGAGAACTTTCCATGCTTTCAATTATGATACTGTTGTTTTCTTGGTATCATGTGCTGTATACCATTTTGGCATTAAATCTCCTTTCAAAGAAAGAATAGAAGATACTAGTCATAATGTGGATGAAAAAATTACTTTTTTCCTGGAGTGTATTTTATTGGTAAGTTGAGTCTACTTAGAGTTAGCAGACCACCTTACTTGACTTCTGAAGCATGATTCCCTTCAAAATAGCTTCAGGCATGACTCACTGTAATTCCTACTAATGTCATATCAAGTAGCAGAACAAACAAATTAAGGCCAGGGTAGTAAGTACTTATAAATAAATAACTTTAAAAGTTGGACTGGACACTCTTCCTTGTGAAGCATTTACACAGAGAGGCATTACATATAGCACATTGAACAAAATCTTGACAGGACAAAGAAATAATTTATATATTATATATATTATATAATACATACACTATTGTATATAATATATCATATATTATTCCATACTTATATATTATATAATACATATGTTGTATATGATATATTGTATTATATAGAAAATATATTACATATAAGTATTATATATAAATACACCCAAGGATAAAATTTGGGATTGGTAAAACCTCCTGAAGTGAATTTTCCTCCTGACATATATAACCCTGACATCAATTGTAAGCTTAGTAGAAGCACTCGATTTTAATAATATAAACAGGTAAGTCCACATAAGTACATAAGTTTTAAAAAGCATATGTTTGTCAACATCAGAGATCAGCAAGTCTGGAGATGTTTCAGGGATTCAAACACGATGGTTAATTTTCTGGTCTCTATTGTGCTAAAGAACACTCAAAAGTCATTATAATATCTGACTTTTGGGCATCACATTTCTAATGACTTTTAGTAGATCTTTGACTGAAAAAAAAAAGCGCAGATCAAAAGATGCTGTCAGCCTGAACCAATAGATCAGTAAGAATGAGTCACTGTGCCCAGGGCAGATGTCATTCTTCAACTACGGACTCCTTCCTGGGCAAGCTGTTTCTCTACTACCAATCTCAACCCTGGCACATATGATAAAGCTATTTTCACTCTACCTTAAGATGATTACAGGTTACTCATACATGATAGAAAAATGGAAACGCAGAAAGAATGAATTCTTTGGTGTAGAAGTATTTGTTACTTTTATAAAATTTAAATTTATTTTTAACTATGCATAAAACATTATACTTAAATATTTATAGAGGATAATGTGATACTTTGCTACATAAATAAATTTAAAGGTGTTTAAAACTGAATGAAAATGTATATACCATATATGATTAATGCTGCTTTGATAATGAGCTGGGCATGTGTATTTAATCCCAGCCATGGGGAGGCTGAGGCAGGAGTGTCATGAGTTCAAGCAGGGCTTTGTTTAGTTCAGGATCCTAATAACAAAAAGATGGTACATTCAACTGAAGACAGAATGAGACATTTTCTAATGATCTGCCTAGAGTAAAGGGATTAACTGACAGAAGACAGTAAAAATCACAGCAACTAGGAAAAGAGTGCTGTACCACACACACACACACACACACACACACACACACACACACACACATTTATATGTATACACACATACATATATACATACACACACACATATATATTTATATTTATACATACATACATATAGTCTTAAGGAAGGGAGACTTACTAAAACTTTGCAAAAGGTATAATGATGGACAAGGAACCACTTGCCAAGATGTAGGAAGATGAGTAAGCTGCTGCCTATGCCCAGCCTGGCAGGTAGGGTACGTGGGCTGTAAACACCTGCTCTGTTTTTCTCTATGCCTTCTGCCATTTTTCTGGAGCCTTGCAAAAGCTGCATTGAAGCTAGAAGACTAGAGGAAGCTTGGGGATACATGCTCCAGGTTAGTAACCTGGGGGTACAGATCAAAGTAGAAAAGGCAGAATTGGTGTTAGTGAGCCAAATTAGATTATAACAAACTCCATTTCAGAGCTCAGGACTCCCAACTCAGGCATGGCTGACGCTGGGTTAAGTGGTGCCAGTTAGAACTCAGTGAGAAGGAGACGAAAGCTCATCATCCAGAGGTGGCATTTGGGGGTCTTTGTAGTTGAGTCCTGCGCTTCCGTTGGAATCATCTTTGCTACTTCAGTCACATTTATCTTTGTGCAGATGCAGATGATCTGTTCTCAGCCACTGTCCCTTCTCCCTCAGTGACCTTGCCATTGTCCTCATCTGTAGCACTCCTCTCAGTTCTCCCAAGCTCAGGTCCTTCGAAAGGGCACCTTTTTCTGTCCACAGAGGCAATTATCCTTTTAGTATTCCACAACACTTAATGCGTGTGTGATTCATTTGGATTGCATCTTATAGTGTCTATTAATAGTTTCCTTTAATCTTTATTCTGCTGAATAAAGTGTAAATCATCAGTGTAAATCCCACTTATATCTCAAGATCATTTTAAAAATCCAGAAATCTGAAGTCACCTTGAGAATCAGGAGTTAAATAGTTCAGAAATATCTGTCCCTCGTTGTTAGAAGTATTCCAGGAGATTTTGCCAATCTTGAATTATAGTTTAAGGATGATAAAGTAGTGGATTCATCCTCCTACTCCAGTGGGCAGAGGGCATAGTGTCTTCCATCAGGGAGGTGTGTAATAAATATTTGTTGATTGACTGGTTTGATTTCCTTACAACTCGTGTACATGAACAACTTGTCATCAGTGAAAGGTGTTGAGATTCTGAAACAGAATTTTTATTCCAGCATTTTCCTTTTTCTGAGAATACAGTACAGTTTGAATTTGATCTCACATTACTGTCCTTGCAACAGTAAAATGAAACACTACACTGAAGTCAGAATGAAGTGAAATAAAATGGTGTCTGAGTACTGCCAGGCAGAGAGCTGGGAGAGGCTCGCTTCCACATGCTGCCTCTAATGCTGGCTCATTGACTTAATGATCACACTGTACACTGAGCTGCTGAATGCTCATTGCGGCTCCCTTAGAGAGGTCGGTTCTCACTGAAGGGGGAGGGGACTGCAACTCTGGCATCCAGTTCATGAGCCCGAATGTGAGTTGGAAAATTCAGCACGATTCACTATTTATGCTCTCATGCTTTGTGCTAATCCTGCCCAAGCGTAGAGGAGGCACACGCTCTTCTCATAACCCTTTTTGTGTCCATTTTCAATCGTATCTCTTTCCTGCATGAGTTACTCACCGCAATTCATTTCTTCACAAGCTCTGCTAACACTTTCAGTTCCCAGCATGCCTCTATGTCTGGAGAGCTGTGCTCATTAAAATAAAACTTGGTCTAGGAAAAGTCTATTCACAGGCTCTGCTTGAATAGAGATTTTCTTAAAATTTAATATATATGTTTTAAATGTGGGTATTTGACATGGGAGTTAAGTGCTTTAAGGATTTACATATTTAACCCCTGACCAAATAAATGATATAGAATCTGTTCTAGTAGATTAGAAAGAGCATGCTGTCTGTTTGTGTAGTGAGGGAACAGTTGTATCCCAGGCCAAAGCACGCTGCTGTAGCATAGGAAACTTGCTTTTCTTACACTGACATTTCTTTGAATGTTAATGCTGTCTAAAATGATTTCTTCTCAAGTGAATATGCTGAGAAAGCTCAAATACCAATTGTCCAAAGGATAGTTAAAGCCACACACACACACACACACACACACTCCACCCATATGTATATACATATTCATCTCCACATGCACACATGTAGAGACAATATACATCTCTCCTACACACACACTCAATTCAATTCACCCCCCCACATATTCTGTAAACATCCATACCCACATATACACATATCATACTCACTACAAACAACACACATGCAATTCTACATACCTACATGTACATAAACATACACAATATACACATATCCCTACACATACATATACATATCCCCACCCACACAAATACCCCCACATATATACAGTCACAACATTCCCCATATATGTTCAGTCAGAGACATCTTCGCCACATATACACACAAATGCAACAACTCCAAATACACAAACCATGCTCCACATCTCATAAAACACACACACACACACACACACACACACACACTCACACCACAGACACCATACCCATCACACCTCCACCCATATGTATGCACACGTGGGCACATACAAACACACACAGAGACTCACACACATGTACTCTGATGCTGACACATGTGAGGAGGTTAACTGACAGGTTAGATTTTGTTGTCTGTTGATACACAGAGCTAGACTCTTTGCCACAATTAAAATTGAAACTTTAGAACTTTGACACTTCTCATCAATTTGATCTTTCTCATTTCCACAAGTTGATGACAGTGATGGTTTTATTCGACATCAAAATATTTAGGAAACGCCTTAATCTAGAAATACGACAAGACAAATTGAGGTTAAGATGTAAGACGAACACAGTCCATTAATGAGAGTGACTGTCTGTCTTAAAAGCCTAAACACAGTCCATCTTGTGAATTTCCCTGAGTACCCAGAATAATTATGCCCAGGAGGATAGATTAAGGAAGAAATGTTGAACTTCAAACCCTTAGAGAATCTTGTGTGTCTATGAATAGTTCCCTCATGTTGCTCATTCCTTGATTTGAAAGTGAAGCCAATCTTAGTTCTCTCTAAACCAAGGATTTACTATCTTTACTAAGGTGAGCTACACGTAAAATTACAAAAAAAAAAAAAATCAAAAGCAAGTAACCTGAGATATTTTGGTACTCACACATCACTACTGTCTAATATCTTTTCTTGGTCAGGCCTCGGTGTAGGAAGGGACTTTCAGCGTGTCTTTTGTCGGACTTATCATCCAGAGCTTACTCTCATATGGCTGAGACAACCAGGCAATACTGTTTACCTGGGGAAATAAAAGTTGGTTTCTCCGATAGCCTTGAATCAAGGGACCCAGTGAGTGAGCAGATAACCCTAAGTAACTGTTCCTTGTCCAGTCCTCATTTACATCCTGTTTGGAAACCATCATCCATACTAAAAGTTGAAATAGCATCATCATTGCTCTATAAACATTCATCTTTTTAAACTTCGGACAGTTATCAAAAACTAGTGCTGGCTGTTTTGAGATATTAAGAAGAATCTGTTGTATTACCTGCCTCTATAAACTTGCTAACTGAAAACATGTCTATCTGTGTGTACACACACAGAGCCAAATCTAACACTCTGTAGTGAGCTACATTAGTAGTGAGACAGCATAGGCCATTCAGAATGTTGATAGATAACATACCAAAACATTACCATCCTTTTCTTTTTCTGTCCCTAACAGATAAACTGATGTTCAGTTTTGGCGAAGGCTCGCATTGCAGAGATTGCTATAGGACATGTCTACCTTTGCTGTTTTGCCTACAGTCAGATCTTATTTACAATAATACCTTCTTTTTGTTAAAAATCACAGTGGAAAATGATTAAAAGGGAGTCTTACCTGGTCAGAGTGTTAGAATAAGTGCCAATGGAGAGTTCTGTCCTGATTGGGGTAGCTCTCCCACCCTGTCTGAAGTCCAGGGAACAGCACAGAAGCAGTGCTGGAAAGACTGGAAGATCTGGGGTGTGGGAAGGAGTCTCTGAGATGCAGTCATCTGTATGTGCCATGGCAATTGCAGTCCTGAGGACACATCAGCCCTGACTACCTGTAGAAGACCTGTGTGTGAAAGGAAAAAAGTCATGGAAGGAGAAAGAGAAAGAGTAGGTGGGAGGAAGGCAAGGTAAGCAGGAATGGTATAACATAGGCACACACCGCTATGATCGCCATATGTTGTATGCTTGTATGAGGTCAAAAATTTTTTTAAAAAGATACTAAATATAATTCTTTCATTGAATCATATGGATTCATTTCTTGAAAACAAATTTATGCAAATGGATATCAGAGTAAAATAGACTCTGAGGTAGCAATTCCTGGACTCTACACAAGAAGTTAGACATTGTGAAGCTGTCTGAACCACTGGGACCATGTGTGCTGGGCCTCACTGTATAAACCACTGGGAATGATATATGAATGGAAGGATGGTCACAGCTCCACACCCTAAAACAGCCCGAGCAGAAGAATGTCAGTAAAACTAGAGAATAATGGGACTTATGATCTGACTTGATTGACAGAAATTGAGCAAGTATGTTATATTTTTTGTTTGCTTTTCTTTTTTCATTTTTATTGGTTATTTTATTTATTTACATTTCAAATGTTATCTCCCTTCCCAATTTCCCCTCCACCAGCCCCATATTCCCTCCCCTGCTCCCTGTCTCTATGAGGGTGTTCCTCCATCCACCCACCTACTTCTGCCTCAGCACCCTAGCATTCCCCTGCACTGGGTCATCAAGCCTTCATAGGACCAAAAGCCTTCCCTCCCATTGATGCCAGATAAGGCCATCCTCTGCTACATATTCAACTGGAGCCATGAGTCAACCCCTACCCCAACTCCTACGTATTCTTTTGGTTGGTGGTTTAGTCCCTGGGAGCTTTGGCGGATCTGGTTGGCATTTATGGGAATTCTCTTTTTTGGTGGTGGGGGTGTTGACACAGGGTTTCTCTTTGTAACCCTGGTTGACCTGGAACTCATTCTGTAGAGCAGGTTGTCCACAAACTCACAAAGATCTTCTAGTTTCTGCCTACCATGTGCTGGGATTAAAGGCACAAGCCACTATTGCCTGGCTATTTATGGTAATTTTTAGACAGGATTTTAAGTCTGCTGCATGTTGTGACTTTCTAGGTTTTTCTACCAACTCCAACAAAGATTTGCCGTATGGTCTGATAGGAATTCTGTGGCTGGCCACTGTGATGGTTATTCTTGGTTGTCAACTTGACTGCAACTGGAATGAGCTCCAACCCATAAATTGAGGGCATACCTGTGAGATGTATTCTACTTGGTTTGAAGTGGGTGAATCCACTTCTAGTCTAAACCTTTGAGGTAGGAAGACAAACCTCTGATCTGGATCTTGAGGCTGAAAGACATACCTTTAATCTGGGCCAAACCTTTTGTTGAAAGCCTATGTATGGAATGGAAGAAGGAAGGTTTCACTCTTTAACTAAAATGCCTTTTAGTACATCCATGCCTTCACTGGCATTGGAACCTACTTCTTTTGGGCTCCAGCATATACAGAAGACCAGCAGAGACACATCCAGTTTTATGGGATTGAACAACTACTAGATACATGGACTTTCCACTAATAACTCACCATTGTTGGATTAGTTGGACTACAGCCTCTAAGTCATTTTAATGTATATATACACTTATTTCATGTATTCTATTATGCTAGAGAACTAATACAGACACCAGAACATTTCGAGGCAATTCCTGAGAATTTTCTTGGTATGGTTTCTTGAGTAACATTAACTTGGGATAAAACAGTAAATTTTGATGAGGTTGTCTTTGAAAACCGTTGGGAAATTATGCACTCTTTACAAGGAGAAGGAAAAAGGAGAAATTGTACTTTCTGATACATTTTTCAATCAAATATATTACTTTTATAATGCAAAACAATAATTTGAATAGGAGAATTTCAGATAATGATCTTTAAAGTCCCTCTGTTAATGAATTTTTAAGGAGGTGAAAGGGACCTGGAAGCACAATCCTGTGGTATGACAACATTTGCATAGTACCTTCCCTGGATATACAGACCCAGGCACCAGGAGGTGTTCAGTGGAAAAGACCTTCAGAGTAAAGGCATATTATGAGTTTCAGAGATTCAAGTTCTAAAGCTAATGCTTAGGAGAAGGAAGGGCTGCATTACTGGGCATACATTCAATGTATTCAGCAATGGTTAGTGGTACTGACACCCCTTGAGCTCATATTATTTCACAAATATAAAGAAAAAAAACACTTAAGAATTTTGAAATAGGCTTTGTGTTTGTTTGAAAAAATATACAGGTAAAATGTTCTAAAACACACATTCATCAAGTTAAGCTTAGAACATTGGTTTGGGGTGGTCTGTTCTCAGAATCTTAGAGAAGTATGTGTATTTAGAGCTTAATTGCTTTTTTTGACATAGGGGCTTCCACTGTTCACAGATCTAGGAAGTTTCCCATGTAAAAGCCTTTGAACAAGTTAGTTTTTCAGCTGGGATATACCTTCTGCCTACTCTATGTTCACCTAATACAACCTAGCTTGAACAAAACTGTGCAAAGTTAATCTCTGGGGACTTGTTAAGGAGTTCCACTGTACAGTACATTGCATAGTATACACTTGTGTTATACTTATAAATGTTACCAGAAAGTTGAGTGATAACTTTTATTTGACTCAGTTCTACCAGCTCAAGCATTGGGCTTTGGTTATTGGGAATTTTAAATTCCTAGCTTACATCTCAGCTCAGATTAGATGTTCAACAATTATGCCTTAATGAATGAGACCAAAGCATACGTATGCTACTGGAAGTCTTGGGGGTAGGACTCAATGATGGTCAATGATGGTCAATGATAGCAAGACTCTAGTGTGCTTTAGATATCAGCCAAAAGAGCCTGCTCTTCTTGGAGGCCATAAAGGACCTATGGAAAATTTAAAGCATAGAGTGTTCTACTTGCATTCAAAACTTGGTAGGATGATTGCTCAAGGAAGGAAGGAAGGAAGGAAGGAAGGAAGGAAGGAAGGAAGAAAGGAAGGAAGGAAGGAAGGAAGGAAGATGTTCCATAGAGAGTCTTTATGAACGCTTCTGTTTTCTGGCTCTATCTATGAATAACACATTTCACTGTAGTAGAGACCACCTGGCAGATGAAGTCTGCCTTATCTTTAGGTGACTTTCAGGAGCTACACAGCACTCGCCAAGTACAAATGGCATGGAACTGATTACTGCAGACACCATATCCACAGACTTATTTTTCTCTTGCAATACTTTCCTGGCCCTGTAGCTTCAGATTAAAGTGGGGCAAATGCCTGCTTTCTCTATTTCTCACAAAACATCGAACTTCATATGTTGTTTGAAATCTCATGTTGCGAGTGGCCTCAGTTCTCAGAGCTCAAAGAAATAGAGACACAGAGATCAAAGGAAGCAAATTTAGATTCATTGCCCAGAGCCAAATACACCTCTGCTGCTCTGGAAACTATCTCTAAGCCTTAGAAACTTGCGTAGGATACAGAAAAATTGCAATAAAACATATGAAAAATAATAATACTAGTTATTACTTATTGAGTGCTTATTCTATAGCAGTGGGCGCTTTATGCACCCTTTATAGATTTTTTTCATTTGATCTTCACAAGAATTTTATGATTCTCCTACCAATTTTATGTTATTATTTCCATTTCACATATAAGGAGGCTGCACTCAGAGTAATCACTAGGCTTTGATTGCAGCCAGGGTTGGGCCTCTTAAACTCATGATGTTATGGGATGAAGAAAGTATAGGGGTGTAGGCCTTGATTCCTGATTATTCTTGAAAAAGGGCTAGTAATAGGAATTATTAAGACAATAGTTTTCTTTTAAGGTAACCAAAAGCTAAACAGTGACCCAGAAACAAATTGAACAGAAAAGGACAACTCCAACAGAGTGACAAAAGGTCTCAAGCTGTGCTGAGTCTAAGAGATGAGTCTGGCCATGGAAGACTAGAGCCCTTGAGCAGCCAGGAAGAGTGCAGCCAGAGATGATCTACTTCCCGTGGGGAAGTGATCTACTTCCCGTGGGGAAGCGAGGTTCACACGTAGGAAAACATGGCAGAGGAAGCGTGCCCGGCTAGGCGAGAAGGAGTTGGCACAAGACTGCAGTGGAGGAGCTCAGTGACTGGTGTTCGGTCGTTGAATTTTTGATGTTCAGAGAAAATAACAGAGCTCTGGTATAATTTAAATGTGGAAGGCACTGACGAAAGGAAAAGAGCTAAGGTCAAAGTAGTCAGGAGAGAATAAGTTAGTGGAACACTCAGATTAAAAGACAATTTACTGAATTGTGCTGATGTTACTTCAATTTGGAGCGCCTCAAACAGCTCTCTATCAATGCTGGCTTCTCTCTTGTATAAGATGCCATGGTACCTAGATGCATAGAACACATGAAACTCAAGAGGGATGACCAAAATGTGAATGCTTCTCTCCTTCTTTAAAAGGGGAACAAGAATACCCTTGGCAGGGGATAGGGAGGCAAACAGACACAGAAGGAACACCCATTCAGAGCCTGCCCCACATGTGGCCCATACAGCCACCCAATTAGATAAGATGGATGAAGCAAAGAAGTGCAGGCCGACAGGAACCGGATGTAGATCTCTCCTGAGAGACACAGCCAGAATACAGCAAATACAGAGGCAAATGCCAGCAACAAACCACTGAACTGAGAATGGGACCCCCGTTGAAGGAATCAGAGAAAGGACTGGAAGAGCTTGAAGGGGCTCGAGACCCCATATGAACAACAATGCCAAGCAACCAGAGCTTCCAGGGACTAAGCCACTACCTAAAGACTATACATGGACTGACCCTGGACTCTGACCTCATAGGAAGCAGTGAATGGCCTAGTAAGAGCACCAGTGGAAGGGAAGCCCTTGGTCCTGCTTAGACCGAACCCCCAGTGAACATGATAGTTGGGGGCAGGGCAGTAATGGGGAGAGGATGGGGAGGGGAACATGCATATAGAAGGGGAGGAGGAGGGATTAGGGGGTTGCTGGCCTGGAAACCGGGAAAGGGAATAACAATCAAAATGTAAATAAGAAATACTCAAGTTAATAAAGATAAAAAAAATGCCATGGTACAAACTCTCACCTAAATAACAGTCCAGAGAAACATGTATAACCTATTAAATGTAAACAGAGGGCAAAGGACTGGAAAGCTGGAAGAGAATAATGAGTTCAATCAGGACACATGCTGACCCCAGCTGCACCACACCCACTGCTCTGGCAGGGCTGCCTTGGTACTGAGGCAGCAGCTGAGACGTTGCAGAGTCCCCTTCCTACCTACACATGGCCCTTAAAAACATCCCTCTGACTTTCCACAAGTCCTCTCTTATAAGTGTTCTCGTTTAAAGGTTTTATTTTTATTATTGTTTTAATTGTGTGTGTGTGTGTGTGTGTGGTCTGTGTGTGTCTGTGTGTGCGCGCGCGCGCGCGCGTGCGCGTGCGCCCCGTAGAGGACAGGGGCATCGGATCTCCTTGCAGATGGAGGTACCGGAAGTTGTGAGTTGCTGAACCCAGGTGCTGGGAACTGAACTTGGGGCAGCTGGAAGAGCAGCAAGTGTTCTGACCACTGAAGTCATCTCGCTAGCCTTCAAGTGTTTTAGCTTTGCTTGCTCAGTGAGAGTATTTGAAGCTGCTTCAGTTTCCAGATATTAGACATTAAAAGTGATGAAGCATCAATAAAAGAAAATTTTCCATCTCTAGGAACTCCAAGACTGTGAGGTTTAAAATGTTCATGGAAACAATATATTATATGGGCAGTGGCGTCATGCTGCAAGGAAGAATACAGGAAACTAAAAGGACTCCATCTGTGTTTGAAGAGTCTAGGAAACTCGTCCCCAGTCTCAGTTGTGACTTGTGACAGGACACTTTAAAATATCTGAGATACTAACCAACATTGAAGTTTCCACACAGTCACAGAGATATGTAAGAGTTTTCAAGTTAGATTGATTTTCAAGTATTTTATGAATATAACCTGTCAGATGTCTTGCGAAAATTCATGGGTTGACAGTATTTAAAGATGCTCAGGGGTTTTGCATTATTCATCAACCAACCAAGTTTAGTCACTTTTCCTCCCTCTGAGCCACTGAGGCTTAGTAAATCAGTGACACTCTTACATGTGTTATTTGCATATTTGTAAACGCTATGACACTACGTTAGGGTTTTTCTTCCTATGAGCATGAAGTCTTTCGGGTTTGTAGTATTTTCTTTAATTTCCTTTTTCATTGCCTGAAACATTGCATTGTACAAGACTTTTACTCTGTTGGTTATATTTACCCAGATAGTCTTTGTTTTTGATTTTTTTGAACAATTGTGAATTGTATTGTTTCATTGTTTCTTTCTCAGCATGTTTGTCATTTGAATATAGCAAAGTAGCTGGCTGTTTACTTTTGTATTCTGCTACTTTGCTGAATGTATCGAATGATGAGTCGAGAGTATCACTCTAGAGCCTAAAAAGGCTGAGGTCGCCATGGCCACAATCCCAAACAGGCTGGATCTCATCTATTAAGACTGACAGTATTATAAATAGAACTATATCAACACACTTGACAACCAAGATGAAATGTGAAAATCCCATGAATATTACAAGCTGCCAAATGTAAATATGACTTTAGCATAAGAAACATTCAGAAACAACCAAGACCCAATAAAGAAATCATGGAATATGAAGTATAAACTGTCACTAAGTTTGTTATATCAAAACACCAAGTGTGAGCATATCACAGAATCAAAGAAATAGATTTTTTAAATGAAATTAAAATCAAGCTATTTTGAGATATTTTGTAACCTCTTTGATAACTACAAAGAAAAAATAACCTATGATAGATATAGCAAACAAACCTATATAGATATAGCAAATAACCTATGATAGATATAGGAAAACATTAAAAACATACCATTATCCAAAAAAATAAAAACATCAAATTATAGATAATAAGAAGTGAAGAGCAGAACAAAGAAAGAGTGAAAACAATACGAAATACTGTACAATCAAAATATTGTACACAATAGCAATAGCAAGTCCTTACTGATCAGCAATCACTTTAAATATTAGGTTTAAAATTTCACCTAGAAGACATAGACTGAATGAATGCATAGAAAACACAAGTCCTAGAGGGTCCCTTCAAATTTAAGGACACATAGACTCCAGGTAAATGGATGAAAAGGGTGCTCCATGTAAATATTAACCAAAGAAAATAGGTACTACACTTATGTAGATGAAACACTTTAAGTCCAACACTTTCACAAGGAGTGAAGAAGATCATTATATAATGAGAAAATCCGTGATGGTGGTAAAAGCATAGCATTTCTGCATCCACCATTGATGTACCTTTACACATGGAGCAAATATTAACAAACAGAACCGAAAGGCAATGTAAGCAAAAGGCTTTTCTTCATTGTTCTGCTTTGAGATTTTAAGAGAACTCATGAATTACTCATGAATTAAAAACACAATACTGCAGATGCATGTAGCAGCTTGGGTGGGTTTTAAAAACTTTCGGTAGGATAGAAGAAGTAGTCAGAAAAGAGTAAGTACTCTATGATCTTAATACAAAAAAGCATGCGTGAGTCTGTAAAGGAAGCATATGAAGATGGGCACTACCAGCTATTACCTCAGAGTGGTCCTGTCATTAACCTCTGAAACACAACCAAGATGCCATGGCCTTGTCTCTTTTACAAAGAAAGCATTTTGAGGTTTTAGGGCAAAAAGGCTTCTTGAGAGTCCAAACCACTGTCTGATTTTCACTTACCTGTAATTTTTTTCCAGAACTAGGAGCTAGGAGTTAGGCAAAGGCTCTACTACTGCGTTAAATCCCCAACCCTTTGCCTGCGATTTTTGATGGCTGTTTATTCTCATGATAAATAACCATTATTTATCTTCATTATTATCAGTGCATTTTGTTCTTGATTATTTAGCTAGCCTGATAGTGATTCATGATGTATAGTTAGAATACTAATTATTCAAATTTGAACCTAAGAATATATCTAAATGAAAATTCAAACATCCAAACCTGAACCGTCTTGGAGTAAATATTTTACTTTGTTTTCTCCTGTCAGATAGTGGAAACAGATAGAAATATGCCTGGGAATTTTTACCTGTGAAATTTCTGTAGGAAGTCTTAGACTTCTGTAATGAAGTCTAAGAAAATTGAATGTATAAGCCTTAGATTGGCTAAAACAGTACTGTGCTTCACCAGTACGTAACCAAGCACAGGAACTCGATATTGGCCAAGGGAAGCAACTTGAACACGGATGGGCTTGAAGGCTCCAAGTCAAGGTTTCTTAGTGCAATAGGGGAAGAGATGAGTCTCTCTCTGGTAGTGCAGAAGAATCTGATACAACAGGGAATTTTGCTAAGCAAAAATGCAAGAATGGCTTATTTTTGGACATAGGCATGGGCAGGCATGTGCATATGAACATTTAAAACTAGAAAAAAATGTCACATGAAGCACAAAAGAGCCTATTCGAATTTTTACAGGGAAGGCTTGAAAATACATTATCTAGAAGCACAGGAGCCTACAGGTTAATATTAGGAGCAAGCCAAGGGGTAAATACTAGCGGATGAACCAAATTCTCAGAACTGGGTTCAGGGACAGTAAGCATATTTAGCATAGCTTCTGGGGATTGGTGGAATACACTGGACTAAGGCACCTCTGAATAGGAATGTTCCTTGTCATTCACTTCTGACAAATGGGCTTTTCCTGTGTGGATTGAAAGATTAAAAGTGTTTAGCACAATGCTTAGCCCCCAAAGACTTAAGAAATTAGGACTCTTACTCTAATGGATAACCCACTTACTTTACTGAACACGTTTGCTTCCTCCTGTTTCACACAGGTTCCAAAATGAAGTTTCTAGAACATTGATTAGATAAGACAACTAGATGTAGCCACATGTTGACCTTAATGAGGTCTAAACCGAAATATGAATAAGGCTGAAGGATAAATTCCAATAGTCACAAAAGCCTGCTTCTCTCAAGAGAAGACGTGCTGAGAACCGAACAATGTTTCTAGGATTATGAACTGGCTTACTTTTCATTTGGAGGTGTCAGAAATTTGGGTAGTGAGGAGATAGGTGGGTAGAGTTCTGTGGATATTAAGATTTACTGTCTAACCCAGAAATGAACCCACACACCTATGGTCACTTGATTTTTGACAAAGGAGCCAAAACCATCCAATGGAAAAAAGATAGCATTTTCAGCAAATGGTGCTGGTTCAACTGGAGGTCAACATGTAGAAGAATGCAGATCGATCCATGCTTATCACCCTGTACAAAGCTTAAGTCCAAGTGGATCAAAGACCTCCACATCAAACCAGACACACTCAAACTAATAGAAGAAAAACTAGGGAAGCATCTGGAACACATGGGCACTGGAAAAAATTTCCTGAACAAAACACCAATGGTTTATGCTCTAAGATCAAGAATCGACAAATGGGATCTCATAAAACTGCAAAGCTTCTGTAAGGCAAAGGACACTGTGGTTAGGACAAAACGGCAACCAACAGATTGGGAAGAGATCTTTACCAATCCTACAACAGATAGAGGCCTTATTTCCAAAATATACAAAGAACTCAAGAAGTTAGACCGCAGGGAGACAAATAACCCTATTAAAAATGGGGTTCAGAGCTAAACAAACAATTCACAGCTGAGGAATGCCGAATGGCTGAGAAACACCTAAAGAAATGTTCAACATCTTTAGTCATAAGGGAAATGTAAATCAAAACAACCCTGAGGTTTCACCTCACACCAGTGAGAATGGCTAAGATCAAAAACTCAGGGGACAGCAAATGCTGGCGAGGATGCAGAGAAAGAGGAACACTCCTCCATTGTTGGTGGGATTGCAGACTGGTACAACCATTCTGGAAATCAGTCTGGAGGTTCCTCAGAAAATTGGACATTGAACTGCCTGAGGACCCAGCTATACCTCTCTTGGGCATATACCCAAAAGATGCCCCAACATATAAAAAAAAACACGTGCTCCACTATGCTCATCGCAGCCTTATTTATAATAGCCAGAAACTGGAAAGAACCCAGATGCCCTTCAACAGAGGAATGGATACGAAAAATGTGGTACATCTACACAATGGAATATTACTCAGCTATCAAAAACAATGACTTTATGAAATTCGTAGGCAAATGGTTGGAACTGGAAAATATCATCCTGAGTGAGCTAACCCAATCACAGAAAGACATACATGGTATTCACTCATTGATAAGTAGCTATTAGCCCAAATGCTTGAATTACCCTAGATGCCTAGAACAAATGAAACTCAAGACGGATGATCAAAATGTGAATGCTTCACTCCTTCTTTAAAAGGGGAACAAGAATACCCTTGGCAGGGAATAGAGAGGCAAAGATTAAAACAGAGACTGAAGAAACAGCCATTCAGAGCCTGCCCCACATGTGGCCCATATATATACAGCCACCCAATTAGACAAGATGGATGAAGCAAAGAAGTGCAGACCGACAGGAGCCGGATGTAGATCTCTCCTGAGAGACACAGCCAGAATACAGCAAATACAGAGGTGAATGCCAGCAGCAAACCACTGAACTGAGAATAGGTCCCCCGTTGAAGGAATCAGAGAAAGAACTGGAAGAGCTTGAAGGGGCTCGAGAACCCACATGTACAACAATGTCAAGCAACCAGAGCTTCCAGGGACTAAGCCACTACCTAAAGACTATACATGGACTGACCCTGGACTCTGACCTCATAGGTAGCAATGAATAGGTAGTAAGAGCACCAGTGGAAGGGGAAGCCCTGGGTCCTGCTAAGACTGAACCCCCAGTGAACTAGACTGTTGGGGGGAGGGCGGCAATGGGGGGAGGGTTGGGAGGGGAACACCCATAAGGAAGGGGAGGGGGGAGGGGGATGTTTGCCCGGAAACTGGGAAAGGGAATAACACTCGAAATGTATATAAGAAATACTCAAGTTAATAAAAAAAAAAAAAAAAGGTCTGGTAGCATTCAACGCTAAAGTCATCTGGACCTGGGCTTTTTTGGGGGGGTGGGGTTGGAAATTTTTAATGACTTCTATAAAAAAAATGAAAACAACAACAACAACAACAAAAAAGATTTACTGTCTAATTTAAACTTCTGATATGCACAGGTCAACCTGTGGGGTACACTAATGAAAAGGGAATCAGAGGAATCAACATTTTCCTCAAGTTTATTAATCTCCAGTTTTAAGAATGAGAGAGCAGCAGTGTAGTCTTCAGTATTGGCCAGACTGGAGTGGCTCTGCAGAGGACATTCCTGTGGTAATGGTGGTAGGGGAGGCAGGGGTGAAGAGAGTGTCTGTGAGGATGTTCCTGAGATCATGGCAATGACTTCTGAGAGTTAGAATCGTGTGCTTCCTTGATACAGGTTCTGGGATTCATGTGCCTTCAATTCATGTCAGCATTAAACCATGACAGATATCAGAAATTCTCCTAAGGGACTGAGGGAAAAAATTGTCCTATTCGATGAGCCAAGTACTAGATAAATATTTAAACATAAGCCATTACCATTTTGTTATATCTGTGTCTATAGTATTGTTTAAATGTTTCAGATATCTGATAATCTAATCATTTATTTTTATGTGACTCATTAACACTGTCTAGTGATAACATTTATTTTTCTTTCTAATTACAAAGCCAAACTGCAATTATATATTACTGATATATATATATTATATATATATATATACACAAATATATCCTGTCATTATATATGATATATATACATATATGTCATATATATGTAAGGTCATAAAATATTGTGAGGAAGTCAAGCTTCATGTATGTATATTTAACAGTATAAGGCACAAGCTTTAATTTGAATAGTTAAAATGTTTGCTTTGAAGGAAAAGGAGTCAACTCATCAATGGATAACATCCTCCATCTAAGAAGAAACTAGCATATCAGAAATTTAAATCAAAGTAACCTTAAAGGGGACATGTTCTACAATTAGGGTGTTTTAAGGGATGAGAGGACCAACATTATTATTTCCATAATTTGATTAAAAGCATATCCATGAATATCCATTGGTAACGTTTATCACTAATTATAAAGCATGAATTGTGCTCTTTTAAATTAAATTAATTATTACCAGCATCCAGGAAAATGTAACAAATTACTTTTAAACCTATTACTTAATTGCATTTTTTAACTCTTCTATTTTGTCTTCATCTGGTTATGTTTATAGTTGTTACTCAGCATCTTTAAGTTCAGCTTTTGATACATATGATAATATTCTACACATTTGAATAATTTTACATAGAATTTGAAATATTATTTTAAGTGATGGAAGACTATATCATTATGAAGCTTGTTATAATATAAAGCAAAGTATGTAATGTTGAGAGTTTTATCTAAATTAGTCATTATTCTAAAATAAAAGTTTTAACTCTGTACCCAAAATAAAGGAAGCACATAACTGTCACAAAATAGTGGATGACAGTTGCAGTAAATATTAATAAAAGAATCTCTATCATCCTGAGCTAGTGCCGGCTCTGATGGGCCACATGGCATCTGCCAGGTATTTTCCTCTTAAAGAGCAAGTGTCTCAACCTGACTAGCCATCTCATGCTGCTGCTCTCTGAGCCCAGCAGCAGCCACCCACTTGCAACCCTCTTGCTGTTGACTGTGCTCACATTCCCAACATCCGCCCTGTGGTTATAGTCACAATTCCCAGTAACCCATTAACAATCAGATTTACATCTTAAATTCTCAATCCACAAAACGTCCACATAATAAATTCACAACTAATTGTTAATGATATAAACTACCCACCTAGATAAGACAAACTGTCCTAAAAAAATTCATCCCTTAAGAAATATTCATAACTACCTGTGGCCATTTAAGACCACATGGATCTGGGTCGTCCTTCTCTGCCTCCATCTTGGCTCTTCTCCTTTTCCTCTCCCCTACCTTAAAAAACTCTGTCCCTGCCTTACTTTTTCACTGCCCAATCACAGGCCTTGCCTTATCTTGCACCAGCCCTCACCTGCATATAGACATCAACTACAAATGACCTGTAGGATCATTGTTTCAGTGTGACAGAAACCATGTTTCCTAAAGACCGTCCCAAACAAAGAAGACTTTAGCTCTGGGTATGGGTAAATAAGAAAGCAGGCTAGACAAATGGCTAGAGAGCATCAATCTCCAGATGTTCAGTCTTGATTTCTTTATCTTTGATTTTCATGATTTTTTGTTAGAAAGATAATCTATAGTAGAGATGAATTTTGATAATCTATTTTGGCTATTCATGAAACATAAATTTTATTACCTACAAAGTTGGTTCAATTTTTATAATGTTTCTCTAGCACGAAACCCAGAAATAATTTTGTATGTACTCTACAATGGTATTGCCTTTACAATAACTTTGTAAAGAACCTCACAACAGTTGCTTAAAGTGCAGAGAATAAGTGTTGAGTGATAGGCATAAATGGGATATCAGTATCAAAGAACATTATGGAAAAAGGAGTAGAAAGATTGTTGAGGAAGACAGAGGTGAAACAGTATCCTTTGGACATTAGAGAAGTTTTGTATTCATAAACTCAGAGCAGTTGTGCTTGCGTGTACAGGGCTTACAATCCAGTTATCAATCCAGTTTTGAGGGGGTAGAGATTGATGAGCTCCACCCTGATCTGAGGATCTATGGAAAGCTGATAGCGCCTTGGGGAGAGAGAGTCAATTTTCTTTAAGGCTGGGCCTCTGGTAGTTTAACGATGTTCCAGGGAATTGCCCCACACCTTCTGGCAGCACAAGTTGGACCCAGTGGATTACAGAATGAAAACAAAAACAATAAGAAGTTTGTGTTAAGGATAAGAGATAGGGAGTAGGCAGAAGTGGCAGGTAAATATAATCAAATATATTACATTCATGCATGAAATTTGCAAAGAATTAATACAAATATCATATTTTAAAGTTTTGCCTGTTTTCTTTTTAGACTCTTAACAAGAAAATATTTTCTTTAAATGTTTGAGTGTTTTGAGTCAAGCAAAGTATATCTATACTATGGCCTAACATGTTTTATTCAAGAATAATATTTTCTTGAGAATGTTTAAGATCTATAGAAGATGGACTTATTTAGGATTCAGCAATTAAACAGAATTTAGATGATATGGTTTGTATATACTCAGCCCAGGGATGGCACTATTAGTAGGTGTGGCCCTGTTGGAGTAGGTGTGGCCTTGTAGGAGGTGTGTCACTGTAGGTGTGGGCTTTAAGACCCCTCATCTTATCTGCCTGGAAGTCAGTATTCTGCTGGCAGCCTTCAGATGAAGATGTAGAACTCTCAACTCCTCCTGCACCATGCCTGCCTCTATGCTGCCATGTTCCAACCTTGGTAATAATGGATTGAATCTCTGAACCTATAAGCCAGCCCCAGTTAAGTGTTGTCCTTATAAGAGTTGCCTTGGTCATGGTGTCTGTTCACAGCAGTAAAATCATAAGGACATAAGTTGGTACCACAGACAGGTATTACCGTGATAGGCCTGACCATGCTTTTGTTTGGAAGAATGTGGATTTTGGGACTTTGAAAAGCAGTGGAATGATTTAATGGGCTATCCTAGTAGGAATATGGAAGACTTTGTTGCTGAGTATGATTTGAATGATACAAACCTGGCCTAAGAGGTTTCAGTAGAGAACTTCAGAATGTGGCATAGAGACTATTTTTTGTGAGATTTTGGTGAAGAATGTGGCTGCTTTTGGCCCTTGTCTAAAGAGTCTACCTGAGTAAACAAATATATATTAATTGCATTGGCAAAGGAAGTATCAAAAAATCCCAGCAGAGACTTTGTTCTCTGGGCAAGTCTCATGAAGAGCGTTTTGAACATGCATAGAAAGCTTAGAAAGGAAAAATATAAAATATATTGTTCAAGTATTAAAGGGGCACCAAGAAGTGAAATGGAACTGAATCCTATGTTATAGGAGATAACAGATTAAGGGATTTTGGATCAAGATCCTACCCAGCTAAATTTAGATCCAGACCTGGTGATACACACCTTCAGTCCCAGGAGATAAAGCCAAACAGATATCTGAGTTCAAGGCCAGCCTGGGACAAAGCAGGTTTTAGGTGAAAACAAAACAAAACAAAACAAACAAACAAACCAACAAACAAAAAAGCTTAAATTCAGGCATGGTGGTATCCACCTTCAATCCAAGCATTACAGGAGACAGAGCCATGCAGATCTGTGAGTTCAAAGTCAATCTACAAAGCAAATTACAGGAAAGTCAAGCATAGGCAGAGAGGGAGTTGGAAAACAGAAAGCTGGTAATAGACTAAGGGGGGCCATGTTCCAACCCCAGCCAGCAGCAGAACATGGCAGTTTTCGGCTATGTGGCTCTGGCTTTAGAGCAAAAAGTAGAAGGGACTGGTGGGACAATTGATGCTGGTTAGCTGGATCTAAGAAATTAGCAGTGCTTAAGAAGAGACCATCACTGAGGTTAAATCTTCTGGGAAGTGTTTTCTGAGAACACAAAGAACCTGTGTTCCAGAGAAAGCCCATGCTGCACCGTATGCTGCAGCTGTTCATGGTAATGTGTAAGAGTCATCCAGGTGATTTTGGTTTTGAAGGCATGAAAGGGTCATGAAGAGCAGCTGAGGCTTGGCACTGTGAGAGGCCATGGAAGGTCATTGGTGAAGGTGCACTCTCAGTTGCAGTTGACAGCCCAGAACTGAATGGGTCATGCAAAGGAGTTGAGGTTTGGCACCATGAAGACAGCCTATGAAAGGCTATTGGCGATGCCTAATTGCAATAGAAGACCCCCGTGTATTGGAGATGCCAGTGCCACGAAGAACAGCATCAGCAGTGGAGAGGATCAACCTGAGCTTAGAGTGCTACAGAGGGCAGAGCTGGAGAAGTGACACCACCCCTTGGAGGAACCCAGAGCATGTGAGGATCCCAGAAAATGAGACAAGAAGCTGTAACATTGAAGTTGCCTTAGAGACCTCAAGATGTTTGAGATGTCAGAGCCAAGGGCTCTCTGCTGAGGAAAGCTGCTAACAGGGAGTGGAACCAGCCCAGGGAAAAGAAGTTTAGTGCCGTCAACAAAGATGAAAAAGGAGCTAGAGATCTGAAGACCACATTGACATCCGCATGATGATGCAGAATTTGGAGTTTGCCCAGCTGGTTTCCTGTCTTGCTTTGGGAATTACAGTTAAGTGATTGGATGAATTTCAGAAGAGACTTTGAATTTTGGACTTTTAACATTGTTGAGACTGCTATAGACTATGGGGTCTCTGGAAGTTGAAGTAAATATATTTTCATTATGCTATGTTTAGATGTGGCCCCCATAGACTCATATGTCTGAACAAGCCTATGGGGGCCAGGGAGTAGAATGTTACGGTTTATATACACGCAGCCCAGGGAGTGGCACTATTAGAAGATGTGGCCCTGTTGGAGTAGGTGTGGCCTTATAGGAGTGGGTGTGCCACCATGGGTCTGGGCTTTAAGAGCCTCATCCTAGCTGCCTGGAAGTCAGTATTCTGCCAGCAGCCTTCAGATAAAGATGTAGAACTCTCAGCTCCTCCTGCACCATGCCTGCCTGGATGCTGCCATGTTCCCACCTTGAAGATAATGGTCTGAACCTCTGAACCTATAAACCAGCCCCAAATAAGCATGGTTCTTATAAAAGTTGTCTTGGTCATGGTGTCTGTTCACAGCAGTAAAAACCTAACTAAGACAGTAAAGTCATGTGAACTCACTGATCTCTTAACACTAAAGGTGACTTTTTATGTTGATGAGAATACTGGTAGTTAAGACTCTATTTGATGTTAACTAGAGGTTTTTATTCTTTTTTCCTGGTTCTTATCAAGTGTGAAGAACTCACTATTAGATCTAAACAATGAACTCTCAGCTCTGGAGGAAATCTAAAGTGCTTGGCACACTCAAAGTGAGTATTGTGAAGTATTATAGTACAGATTAACACTACATTTTTTGTGACTTTCTATAATTACCATTCTCTCTCTTTTTTTCCTCAATATTTATGTGGAATCTCTATATTTAGGAACATATTTTAATTCTATGGTTAATGGTGGTATTTAAAATAAAAAAATAACTAAGTCTTCGCTGTAGAAAGGGGAAATAGATCAAATATATACAAGCGTTTTTGTTACCATATCAAGTACATTTTAAGACAAATTGTCAAGCTGTCTAGTAGATTTTAGGCAGGAATTTTTGTCTTGCAGAATAGTGTAAACTAAATAGAGTCTTAATTTGGAATATCATTCTTGGAAAATTGCAGTAAAACTAAGATATCTTGTCAGAGATGATTGGCTCAAAGATATTACAGTCATACTGTTGAAAGAAGAGAAAACTAGACCTTGTGTTCCCTCATAGCTTGTATGTTTTTAAAACATGGAGAACGTAGTAGTTACTTTTCTTTTGTTTTTGTGAAACACCATGACCAAAGTAATTCTGATGATTCTACTCTTTTGGATAGTGGTATTTTTGAGATGTCTTTCTGTTTATCTTTTCTCTGTATCTGGCATAGATTTTCCTTTGTGGTTATCACAGAATTTACGGAGAACATCTAAAAATAGCTTGATTTTAATTTTACTAAAAATTTATTCCTTTGATTCTGTCACATGCTTACACTTGGTATTTTGATAATAACAACAACATTAGTTTCTACTTCATGTTCAATAATTTCTTTATTGGGTCTTGGTTGTTTCTGAATATTTTATATATAGAAATCTTATGTTTAAGTTTGTGAGATTCAGGGGATTTTCACATTTCGTCTTGGTTGTTAAGTGTGTTGATGTAGTTCTATTTATAATACTGTCAGTCTGAATAGATGAGATCCAGCATGTTTGGGATTGTATGTGCATAGCAACCTCAGTCTTTTTAGACTCTGTAGTGGCACTCCCAATTCATCATTGATACTGTTGTATTCTTACTCATTTGTTTTGATCATTTCTGTTAGTAATATTTTATCATTTGCCTTTAAATTGATAAAATTTATTCCTACAGCAGTTTTAGATGCATGAAAAATCAAAGACTTAGAGCCCTTGATAGTGGAGCAGAGGCATGGCAGTAGAAGCAAGAAACTGAGGGCTCATAACTGGAAGCACAATCAGGAATCAGAGAGAACAAATGGAATGGTGTGTAGCTTTGCAACCCTAAAACCCACATACTTTCTTTTATAAGCCCACACATCCTAAATCTACCCAAACACCCTCTTCCCCCAAGCTTAGGACAAGTATCCAAACATCTACATAAAGTCATTGTAGAAAATGCAAATTACACAGAGAAATCAAAATATGTCACTGACATGGACAGTATAAGCCACATTATCTAGGAAAATAGTTGATGAAGGAATAAATACATAATTAACCTCTCTCCTATTTTTCTCTCTTTGGATAGAATGGAAAGAACTACACAGTCCTCAAGGACAGCTGAGACGAGTGGTAGAAAGAGAAGGCCTAAGTTCTATGGCCTCAGTCAGCTCCCAAATCTGGCAAAGAAGCCAATGTGTTCTGTTGTTTGCATTGAAAAGGCTACTATGTTGTAAATCTATCAAGTGAACCTCTGAGCCATGGCGGTATTACAAGTAATAAAAGCAATAATTCTTGTTGAAACTGCATTGAGTACCTCATACTTTTCTATGCAACATGGGGAAAGCCAAAGGAAATAAAAATTATTTTTGCTGTTTCCATTTTTGACAGTTTCATACGTATAGGCAATGTATTGTAATTACATTCAGCCCCTACTACCCACTGTTCTCTCTCTTCCCTTTCTTATGAACCTCTTCATTTTCTCAACTAGTGCTAGTGGCTACACAGTAGGAGAAATGACACCTCCTTTTCTCATGGCAAACATTAACAGTCAATAGCTCCTAAGGAAGGGATAGGGCCTCATGGGCACCTCCTCTATCAGTGAGGAAAAATTGAAGGGCCTGTCTATGGTACCCATCATTGCTGTATGATAGCTGTGTTTTATATCTGGATGGCAGGTTTCCTTAGGACTTCCCCCTATTCTCCAGCTTTTACATTCTTTCCATACCTCCTTCCATGATGTTTCTTGGGCTTTGGGAAAAAAATTGACTGTCTAGACTGTGATGAAGACTTTGTCTCTCTTCATTTGTTGATTTAATGTCAGAGTGTTGAGTGAGTAAATTTAGTTTTTGTAATCAGAGTTTTTCATATACATAGCCCCATTTCTGCAAAATCTCTCATTTGCTACCCAGGGAAGAATCTAAGAGTTAATCATGATATTCTGCTAGTTGATTCTAAATTTTGTTAGTATAGTAATCTAGAGACTTTACAGCAATCACTCCTCAGTTCTTAGTACACAACACTTTCTGAGTTGATTCTCCTTTTAAAGATAGGAACACAGTATACAACAGAAGATTATTAAACTTGCTCATTTTCAAGATAGTGACAATCTGTTTTTCTGATGATTACTACCTCCTTCCATTTTTCTAAAACATCATCTGTAACATTTTTAGTGCTTATCTATTATAGTTTATTGACTTCAACAAGTAACATACTTGCATTTTATGTTTTAAAAAATGCACACCTATTGAAATTTTTGGTTATTACTATGTGATAGATAATTACTCAAAACAAAAACCCTCAGTGATATATATATATACATATACATATATATATATATATATATAATTACTTATCATTGAGGAAGTCTGTTGACTTGTGCTCATTTGAAGAGGGTTAAAATATAGTTGAAAAAATAAAAAAAAATAAAGTTGAGTCTCTTTTTCATGTCTTATCCTTTCTGGACTACTAGGCAAACTTCAATTAGTTTTTCTCACAGTGATGATATTGTAACCATAAATGTTTAAATCCTCACTTTAATATGGATATCTGTTAATAGCCCATTATCCAAAGAAGATGACATTGTCAAGCTTGGAGGCAAGGCATGGAAATATATACATAGTTTCTGTAACGTGGACAAAATGTTTCAGGGAAAATTAATTGTAGATCCAGGGAATGATAAAATAGAGTCAATAATTCAATATAACATCAGGAAATGAAAGCATAGGATACATTTATAAAATATAAATGAGATAAGGGACAAACTACTGGAAGTGGGTCACTGATGCCATCTTTAAGAAAACCATATCACTTAAAGTTGAAGAGCTTGCCTGAGGCTATGAAGAACGAACTTTATAACAAGTGTTCCCGGAAGAGGTGGAGAGAAAGAATTATTCCTTGGCTGTGGAGCATTTAGAGTCTTATTGTGAAGACCTAGATACTAGCCTGTAGGATGTTGGGAGGTGATAAAACATTAGGATGTGGAGCTTAGTGGAAGGAAGTCACAGCACTGCAGGCATGCCCTTGGGTATATTGGTACTCCAAGCTCTTTCTTTGTTTCTTAGCTGCATGAGTCTCACAGCTTTGTTCTGCTGCTTGTTTCCTGCAGTGATAGACCACCTGAGTCTAGAAGCAATGAATATAGCCAGCCATGGACTGAAATCCTCTAGACCATTAGTCAAAATAAATCTTTCTCTATTTTTATGGGCTTATCTCTGATATTTTGTCAGAATAATGAAAGTCCACTTACATAGACTTCCAGGGTCTCAGGTATATCTAAGGCAGTTCCTTGTGGCCTTACTCTGTGAAAAGTAGACTGCCATGTAGTTAAGTAGAGAGGCAAAATAGTGTAATTTGGATTTGCCAAAGGCCACTGTCTACAGTGTAGAGAATCAGTTGTAGAGGGCAAAAGGAGGTAACAGGAGAGGATAGAGAGTGAGTGAGCAGTATCAGAGGAGCATATTTGATCCTTCTTTTCAGGAGAGCTGTAGAAAAAACACTGAGACAATGGCGAGACAAAGTGAAGGTAGGACCGATAGTCACTGTGTCTTATCTCCCATCCCAGAGTCACCACTTATTCCACCTCATTCCACACTCTTTCAACTTTCTGTTCACTAGGGTATGTGTCTACACAGTGGGTTCCTTGTTTTACTTGTTAAATAGTGTACCTTTCTCTCTGAACTCTGCCTAGCTGGACCCTAATTCATCCTGAAAAAAGTTCCAATATTGCTAATTCATAGAATAATCACACGATTGTGCACAAAATGTTGTGATGTGTTTTTTGTAACCTGGCATTTCAGTTTTGCACGACCTTTGATAACAATATGAGAGTTGTTTCATGGTTATTTAACTAGTGCCTGCATCTCCATACACAGTGATGTTTGGTTTTATGTTGCTATTCCAGTTCTATTCTTAGTTCTTTAGTGCCTGTGTATTTAGTGCCTTCTAAGAAATTAAGAAATGAGAGCCTCTGCATGGAATGCTTGGGTATATACTTGCATTGGCCAAGATAGTCTAGGGGAAATGAACTTGTATAATGAATATATACTATAAAGGGGTTTATGAGATTGGCTTGCATGGTATTCAGTGGGTAGTCATAGCCCAACAATGGCTGTCTGAATACAGAGAAGGATGAGAACACAGTAGCTGCTTAGCTCACGAAGCTGGAGGCTGCAGCATTCCCAGTCTGGCACTGAGAGCTCCGAAGCTTCTAGGAAGGCCACCAGTCTTAATACACTTTGGACAGCACAGGCTGCTTTTCCATGTCAGTGAGTGATTGCTTTGGCAACAGCGACAGCAACAGGAACAGCAGCAGTGAAATACAGGGTTGTGGGAGTCCCACCTCTGCTCTGCCACAGGACTCAGCTACTAGGGGAGGCAGGATTCCAGAACCCCACACCTCCTCGGGTTGGCCTCTGGATACTGCTCCAGGGGTGGGGAAGCACAGCCTGAGGTCCTGGGAGGGAAGACAGCTGGAGCTGGCTGGGGTTGGGGGAGGGAAAGCTCCGGCTGGTCCACTGCGGAGAGTCCTTGGCTTGAGGACTTGAGGCTTAAGCTTGGTTTGGCTTGGAGGTTGTGGCTGGGAGCTCAGAGAGGCCTTCTATAGGAGACTAGATGGCAGCTCTGTAGGTGAAAGCCTCCTCCATGGCTCCCACAGTGGATCCCAATGAAAAGAAGCAGTCCTTGGTTCTAAGGCATTTATGGTCATGGCGGAAGGTGGATGAGTAAAAACCTTACCTCACTTTTCAGGGTAGGTCTGAGATTAAATACCTTTTGCAGAGAGGAGTGTCTGAGAAGGAAAGCTTATTGACTAAGCCTCTAGGCCTTTAGGTACCTTATTAAAATAAAGATCTGTCTTGAGCCTAAGTGACCACAGGTCACATCCTCTACCTGTGAAGGTGCTTGGGGCATTGCTTTTATGTGACTGATGGCCACAAATCTATGGAGGGCTTTGACTAGTGACAGGGGCCTGGCGCCCGGGAAACAGGTGAAACACTTACTGCCCCTTCAGGATCACTGGCACTTCTAGCCTTAGCTCAACCAGGAACCAGGCTACCCTTCACGGTTTCACAGTGGAGTAGATGCACTTACTACTAATGTGTGGAGGTAAAAAGCAAGAAGCAACAGCTTTTTCTTGAACTGTTCTTTTCAAGGTCACAGTGGGAAGATGTTGTCCACTTACTCAGGGGGCTGTCTTCATCTTCAATGACTCTTCCAGAAAACACCCTCATAGACCTTCCCAGAGACTTGTCTTCTGGTTTGTTCCAGTTCTAATCAACTTGATAACTATCACAAAATTGGATCAATTGAAGTTTAAGTTGATCCTTTACTAGAAGTGACAATGTTTTTGGAGTTAATTTAAAGCTGGTAGTAGTCAGGATGAAATAGAAAAGGCTGAAACTTAAAATTCAGGATACTTTTTAGAAAACAGAGTAGAGTAGCTGAGAGCTCACGCTAAAACTGAATATGCTACTTTAGAAAAAGCTTTAGTACTTGCTGCAGAAACACTTCTGTGACCTGGTGAATATGATCAATACTTCCCAAAGACTGCAGATTAAGAGTGAGCCACTGAGTTGCCATAAGTATCATATTAAAATTCATAGTGCTGCTAAATGACAGGAAATCTGCTGGAGCAGAACCCAGGATGAATTTACATTTGCTCAGGGCCTTCACCTTGGTGTCATGTTTCCTCCCTCTAGTCCCTGAACAGAGGCCCCAAAAGACCTTCAGAAAAGGTCATTTTTGAAGCTTCAAAGTGCAAAAGGGATTAGGCAGAACACCCTGAAGTAAGGTGAAACAAACAGCACCTTGGAATACTCTGCCCTCAGTACAAAGAAGCAAAGAGAACCATGCTGTCCCAGAGGCCACTCACTCAAATCTGCGTCAACATTTGAATCCATGTATGTATGTATGTATGTATGTATGTATGTATGTATGTATGTATGTATGTATACACTCTATATTTTATTCCCCTTGTGGTCCACCCCAGGTTTCCACATCCCATACTCCCCCACCCCACACACTAACCCCTCCCTCCGGGTCTCCACAAGGATATCTCCACCCCACCCACCCCACCAGACCTTCCTGGTGCCTCCAGTCTCTTGAGGATTAGTAGCATCTTCTCTGACTGAGCCCAGACCTGGGAGTCCTCATCTCAGCTGGTGTATGCTGACTGGTTGGTGATCCAGTGTCTGAGAGATCTCAGGGGTATGGGTTAATTGAGACTGCTGGTCCTCCTACAGAGTTGCCCTCCTTCTTAGCTTCCTCCAGCTTTCCCCTAATTCAACCAGAGGGGTCAGCAGCTTCTGTTCGTTCGTTGGGTGCGCGTATCTGCATCTGACTCTTTCAGCTGCTTGTTGGGTCTTTTGGGAAGCAGTCATGACAGGTCCATTTTTGTGAGCATTCCATAGCCTCAGTAATAGTGTCAGGTCTTAGAGACTCCCCTTGAGCTGGAACCCACTTTGAGCCTGTCGGTGGATTTTCTTTTACTCGGGCTCTTCTTCATTTCCTTCCCTGCATTTCTTTCAGATAGGAATAATTATGGGTCAGAACTTTGGCTGTGGGATAGCAACCCCATCCCTCACTTGATGTCCTGTCTTTTCTGCTGGAGGTGGATTCAGTAAGTTCCCTCTCTGTATCTTTTAAATGGTTGCTAGTCTCAGGTCTAGCTGCTCTGAGCTTTGAAGATGGCACTCAGGAGACCAGTGTAACTGAGTAAGAAATCAGTTTTATTCAAGGTCAGGGATCCTGAGATGATGAAGGTAGGGTTAGTATCTCAGAGCCTAGGGAATTCAAAGGCACTAAGCTCTTTTATAGGAAGGTAACAGTCCAGAGCAGTGGCTATAAACATGATAACATGGTAGCCAGGGACTTCCTCATTCAGAAGAGTGTGCGCATGTTCCTCCCCCACACCACCCCCTTTGTGTCCTCAACTCTTTAGGGGGTAGTTCTTACAGTTATGTGGAGGACATTTTTCCTTTCTGCAAGTTAAACCTCACAGGAATTTAGATGGATTGGGTGAGTTGACTCATAGTATAAAAGAATCAGGAAGAACCTTCTAGAATCTGATCTATTCTGAAGACCACCAGATGTTCCAGTTTCTACAAACTTTCAGGAAGATCATTTGGTAGTTTGGAGCTAAATCCCTTACGTGCCATTTACCTTCAGAGTTCAGAATGCCAGCAAATGATAGGAAAGGACATAGAGGACAGCATGTAAGAGGCCAGCACTGCTAAATAATCATCCACAGGAAGGATGGTGCAAGGGTGTGGTCTACAGCTTTGTGCTCCAGGAAACAAAGCAAACAAAGCAAAAGGGAAAAAGAGCAAGCAAAAAACTGGAACACGAGATGAAAAGAATGAAGAACAGACCCTTAGGAGACAAATGGCTCATCCTGTAACTTAGGACTTGTATCTATGTGCCCTCCACCCCATGTATGTGTGTGTATGCTTGTGCACGTGTGCATTTGTGTGTGTGTGTGTGTGTGTGTGTGTGTGTGTGTGTGTTAAGGTTTTAAAAGCTGGACTAGAAAAGTCTGTCACCACAAGTGTTGGAAGTTCTGGGACCACTTACTTGTATTTTCGGTTCTTCTTCTGATGTAATATCTGGACTTACAGGTGGCAATGTACCACAGCCAACATCTCTGAGATGCAATGAACTTTCAAAATATTTCCTTGGACAGCACTGCAGTAGCATCCAGTCTGATGTAGCCTGGGTCTGTTATTTTCTTTCTCTTGACTGCATTATTCCTCATTTGACTTACAGAATTTTGTTTCTGGAGGTTAACCATGATATTCAGAGTCCTAAGTACTTAAGACTAAGTATTAGACTCAATGTCCATATTTTTTTCCTCAGAAGATTTAAAAACTTGTTTATAGGAGCTATTTTGTAGAAACACTGTTTTTGATGATTTTGATGTATAGATAATTTTTTGCAGTATGCAGACTCTTAACTCTTGTGTACCCTTTTGTTGTTTGGTTTGATAAAGGTTTCTGAGTACATGCATGCTTATTGCTGTGGAATTTTATATTTCATTTGGATTCAATCTCTTCACAAGTTATTTTTGCACATATTTATAATGAATTCTATATATTTTTTTACTTTTGGAGACCAAAAAATGATTGAAAAATGCCCCAGTATGTGGTTTCTAAGACATATTGAGTAAGTACCAGGAAAATAAATATTCTGTCAATGAGGAAATATATGCACTGAATGTGAAATTTGCCATTTTGAAGTCACAGTAGGTATAATAAGTTGGAGGTGATTTAAAACCAAAGTAAAGGGATGTTGAGCTAAAATGCCCTGCAGAAGTTTCTTTTCTGTGTTTGAATCTTTTCCCTTCCAAATACAGCACAAATAGCATTGTTACTTAATGGCATTAAGAGATAGTAATGGTAATTAGTGATTGAGCATGGTGACAGCTTTGCTCTTACTGATGGGTTGCTAATGCTATTATGGGAAAAAATTCATAAAATAGTACAGATTTTCATAACCTCTGCCCCCATCTGCCTTTCACTGAGGGAGGACATAGTAAGAAGGCCTTTACTCCGGCTAGTCTAAGGGCTTTTCTGGAAATGAGAGCCATCACATTTGTATTTGCTGTAAATCATTACTTCTCAGGTGTTTATCATCACAAAGTGGACAAAGGCAGCTTTCTTTACCAGAAATCTTAGGTTCTATTCCATGATATAACTTGGAGAAAAACAACAAAAAAGTAATTTCATGTCTCTGCCACAGTTAGAGAGATTATAACATCCATTCTGAGTGACAATTTAAATTGCTAATAATAATTTACGCATGAAGCCCCAAGTCAAAGACACCAATGTATAATACTTTTCACTACATGCCCAGTGGATTCTCGAGAAGAAAAATTAGTATACTGTGTTGGGGGAGAGCTTCACACCTATAAATAAATAGTTTCAGATGATAGTCAAGAGTCAGGTTTGTGATATTACCTCCATTTGCTACAGACATCAGAGGAGGAGGAGATAAGAGGGTTTGGAGTTGCCTGGAGGAGAAAGAGCCTGATCCAGATGTGAAGGGTGTACAAGCTTCAAGAAGATACATAAGGCAGGCAGGATAGAAGGGAAATGCTTTAGTGGCAGGAAGATGGAGACACCGTATTAAGAGTGGAATATAGCTATAGATAAAGGACTTGTAAAGCATATTAAAGGACAGTTAAAAAGTAATAAGTGCAGCCACTGAAGAAAGGTATAGTAGAGGAAACAAGTAGGAATGTTTTAATGTCTTTATTTGGCTGGCTTTGTAATGACAGCAGAAGACAGAAGCCTAGATTCCATAGTCAGACAGAAGGTCAATGCTGCAACCTGGAGTAAAATAGTTAAAGCCTAACCCACAGATTGACACTCTTCCGAAAATGGTAAACTTTTTAAACTTCATAAACTGTGGAAATTATTCACATGGCTGCCTTGAAATCAAGAAAGCATACAAAGCCAAGTTACAAATTAGTAGTGTATCTATGTTCACATTAAACTTTATTTACAAGAACAGGCAGATTGCTTGCAAAGCCTAGTTTGAAACATAGTAACACTGGGAGGACAAAAAGGGAAGCAATATGAGATATTAAAAGTCTGTTCTTAGATAGGAATGCCTGCCTACTGAGAAGAAATAAAGGAGTTGGAGATTTCTGACAATATGTCAAGCATTGGAATTTCAATGGAGGTGACCATGGGAATAATAGACATTTCTTGTGGAAGGAGAAAAAGGAAGTCTAAGGACTGAGTTGGGGACATCTCTGAGTTGGATAGGCACCAGCCTCTCTCATGCTAGCAGTCTTTCTTTTTTCTTTCCCCAACCTGAATGTTTGATACACTGGAGAATATGCTTTATGAAAATTTAGGAAGGGGCACAATCATGTTTTATTTTTACATTTATTTATCTCTGTGAGATTTTAATAAATACAAAGGAGATTGAATTAAGTAGTAAAGCCATAGCACAAAACCTTGTGATCAGAGAACTATGATCCAGAAAAGAGAGAGCTGAAGAGGAGACCAAAGGAAGAAGAGACGTTCAACAGAGGACAGAGTGAGGACAGAGTGTCCTCAGCTCAGCCAGGAGGACAGAGGACCCACGGGGAATCTTTAGTGGAATACTGTTTTTGAATATTGGAATCTGGATCTTTTAACCAGGAATCAGAAGATAAGGAGATTGGTAGTTTATTTAAAAGCTCAAAGGCAATGTCTATAAAAATAAAAAAGACAAAATAGCATATGTTGAAGGAAGAAAGAGAATCAATTATTTTTGCTATTAGGAAAATTCAAATTAACACAACTTTCTTTGAGATTTCATCTCACCCCAGTCACATTGGCTAAAGAAATGTTCAAAGTCCATAGCCATCAGGGAAACGTAAATCAAAACAACTCTGAGGTTTCATCTTAACCCGTCAGACTGGTTAAGATAAGAATCTCAAGAGAAAGCACATGCTGGTGGGTAGTTTTTCAAAAAAACTGGGAATAGTTCTACCCCAAGACCCATCTATACCACCTTGGGCAATACCCAAAATATGCTCCAACATCCCACAAAGACACTTGCTCAACTATGTTAATAGCGGCTTTATCCGTAATAGCCAGAAACTGGAAACAACCTAGATTTTTCTCAGCTGAAGGATGAATAAAGAAAATGGTATATCTACACCACTGGAATACTCTCCAGTTATTAAAAACCAAGACATTATGACATCTGTCTCAAGACAGAACTTGAGAATATTCCAAGTGAGGTAACCCAGTCCCAAAAGGACATGCCTAGTATGTATTATAAGAGGATTTTAGCCATAAAGTACAGGTACCATGCTATAATCTACATCCCCAAAGAAGCTAAACAAGAAGGAAGATCCAAGTGAGAAAGCTTGAATCTCACTTAGAAGAGGGAATAAAGTTCTCATAAGGGGCAGATGAAAAGAAGGAACTGGAAGGAGAGAGGATAGACAGAGAAATGGTGGTTTAGGATCCAGTGTGTGGAAGGACAGGTTAGATGGTCATGAAGGTGAATGGAAATCTTCAACTGATTGATGGTAGCAAGGAGTGTGTGTGGGGCATCTCCAGACAAGACAGAGACCTGAGATAAGGTAGGTACCCAAGAATCAATGACCTTAGCTGTCACTCACTACATTAGGGATATACAACCTGAAGATGCCACCTCCTGTAGCCAGTCAGGAACCCAAGTGGAGCCATAGAGACACCAACACACCCACAAAACTTTCAACTCCAAAATTATCAATAATGTCCACAAGAAATTCTGGCACAGGGAAAGGAGCAAACACTGAAAGAATGGCCAACCAATAAATGGCCCAACCTGAGACCCATGCCATAGGCAAGCACCAATTTCTAATACTATTAATGATACTCTGTTATGCTTGCACGCACACACACACACACACACACACACACACACACACACACACAGGCATAGTATTTTCTTGTGTTGCTTTCGTCAAGTTGGTTTTGACACAGCAGCCTAAGTAACTAATTCAGATATTATTTGTAAATACAGGCAAATGGCATAATAAGAATGAAAGATTAAGATAATGCAGATACAGGGATCTTCTGAAGAGGGTCAAATGTGTACCATTGTGCTCCATGAAGGCAAAGTAATCTATAGGGTTATAGTTGTACATATGCGTGTGTGTGTGTGTGTGCGTGCGTGTGTTTATGTTGATTTGGAAGCTGAAGAAAAAGAAGCACCTCTATAATCTTAGGAATAAGTGAATAAAATTGATTAGAGACAATTGTTAAAAATAAGATTTGATTTTAGGTTTCCTCAAAATAATTTATTAAATGATTGGCTGTCAACCCCTTCCAAAAAAAGAACAGAGATATTTTAAAATCAACATAGTTAATTAGTGATTCAAAAATTCAAATGTGAAATTTATATTTATGATATGATCTCTATCTGCTCAAGTGTATATGTCACATTGCACAAAAGCAACCTAATGTAGAAAAAAGACCTTAATAAAAGACATGAAATTGTTAGAGAAAAAAATTAGGGAAAACATTTGAAGATACAAACATAAGTAAAGACTGAATATGACTCAGGCTCTCAGGAAAGAATGCCAACAATTGATAAAAAGGACTTTATGAAGGAAAAAGTCTCAGCAGTGAAGGAAAGAGTTAGCTAAAGGAAGAGACATTTTCCAAAATGGGAGAAAGTCTTCGCCAAGTACATACTCAACCTAGGATTAATATTTAGAACATAGAAAGAACTCAAAAACCCTTCACAAGACATCAAATAGCCCCAATCAACAAATGGGTTAATGAAATAAAAGATAAAATACAAATGGCTACAAATACAAATACAAATACAAAATACAAAAATGTACAAAAATGTCCAATTCCATTAGCTATCAAGGAAATGCAAATTAAACTACACTCTGATTCTATCTTACCCCTGTCAGAATAACAATCATTAAGAAAATAACAAATGTTGGACAGAAGGGAATTTCTATACATGATTAGGAATATAAATGCCCAGCAAATAAAGTTATATAGCTTTATATGGATCATATGAAAGATCTGTTTGTTTTGTTTTGTTTGGTGGTTTTTTAAAAATTGCTATACTGATTTTCATAATATCTAGAATAGTTTATATTTCTATCAGTGTATATGATCCCCAGAGGGCTCCACTTCAACAGATTGCAGAGATATTTGTGAATTAGTGATTTTATTTGGCTATTTACCATAGCAAAGTTATGGAAACATGTTTGTCCAACAACATTTAAGGAAAAGGGGGTGTATTTACCCAACAGGGAAACCTTGCTAATTAAAGTCTCATTTTACCATGACCAGGTAACTCCTCCGAACTTGGTACAAAATGGATGACTCCCTTTACCAGCAGGGTTTAGCCTTCTCTGACTTTGTCTGGAGAGCCCAACCCCAGACACCCTCAACCTGGAGAAGGTCTAGTAGTCTTTGACAGACCTATAAGTTTAGCTTCCGTTTTTGCCCTGCCCAGCAAGTACCTGGGTTACTTGGAATGGCTCTCTGTACAAATGAGGCATTCACAGTACTTTAAACTCTAGCCAATGATTTTCATTTACCCTGAAAACTCCTTCCCACTCTCCTCCAAGGTCCATATACAGCTCTGGTTCAGGGCTATATGCTAATAAGCACACAAGCTAAGATCATCTATGAGAGCTGTTTCACTGAAGATCTGTACCTTCCAGTCCAATATGCAATGATATCTGGACACACTGAGAGGGAGGAAGGGGAACTCCAGCTGGACCCCAACATGCATACTATAATTTCTAACCAAAAAGAATAAAGTTATGCCATGTTTAAGAAAATATATGCAATTGTAGATAATCATAGAAGGCAAACTAAGCAAATCTCAGATAAACACCAAGTATTCCCCTCATTTGTGATTCTTAGATTATACATAGATATTTAAAAATCACAACAGTTGAATTGGATCTAATAGGAAGGGATGAGGGTGAGAAAGGGGCCTTTAGGGGACTGGAGGTATGGTCAATGTGTGATGTACAATAGGAATACATGTATAAAACTCTTATTAAAATGTCTATGAAAGGTAACTTACTCAAACTAAAAACTCAGTCTCATATGCAAAATATTCTTTTTTTTGACAGTGTATTAAGTTTATTTATTTTTTAATGTAGAAAGACAGTCACATCTTTATCAGGAAGTGAATTCCTAGGAGTGGGCCTGGGGCCCTCACTGCATAACTCGTTCCTAATCTCTCTCAAGTCTAGACCATTTTTCAGCACACCTCCAATTAGTGGACAAGAAAAAGGGCGGACATGCAGGAGTTGAAAGGCGTCTTCCCTGAAGGCCAAGGTCATGCTGGCTGGGTCCTGTGACTTTGTTACCTCGCTGGTGAAGCCACAGTGTTTTTCTCTCTTCAAGGAGCTGGTTGTCCTTGAACAGCAGCTGATCCTCAGGAGGCCTCTTCATGATGCCCTCGACAATGTGCTTCAGCTCTAACACCGTGGTCGACTCCTTGGCCTCAGTAAAGATGCTGGTCTTCCTGTGTTCGATCTTGAGAAACACTTCCATCCCTGTGGCTGCTTCTGGCTTTATGCACCAGACCAAATTCGATGGCTTCTCAGGTTCTCCTCAAAGGAAGTGGTCTCACTGTCCCTGGGGCCTTGGCAGAAGTTGGAAGTCCAGATGTTTAAAGCCAAAATGCCCAGCGTTCAGATTTTGCCAGTGAAGATTCAGGAACCAGATGCTGGGGTCACAAAATATTCTTGACACTTGAAATAGGTGAGTTTTATGGTATCTAAATTAGCTGTTAGAGGCATCTTATGTCAAGCATGAGAGCCTCATTTCCAAATCTCACAGAGTAGAAGGAGAGAACTAATTCCCACAAATTGTGCTTCACTCCCTACATGTGCACTCTGGTATGACATTCCCTACATCAACTACCCAAAGCAAGAAGAAATAGAGAGTGAAACAATTATATAATCATAGAGGTTATAAGGTAAATCTTTTATGTGGGAATTCATCTTGATATTGTAGTTTTTTATTATGCACTGTATTTTATGATGCTAATCATAAACATAACAAGGCTGGTAAAGAAATATGGAATACCTAATATCTAATTTCTTAAGATTACTAATTCTAATATTACAGCCAAAGGCCCATGAAGGCTTAAATTGACAAAATGTAAATAGAAAATATATTTACATACTATATGTGTTAAAAACAAATTACATTTATTCATCAACAATAATTCAATTTACAATTATAACATACATCAGATACAGCAGATATCATCAGAGTTTTCAAAATTATAATATTTTAAAACTTAGTTGATTTAAATTTTTGGAAATTTAATGCATGCCCACCCTATTTACATAATTTCCAGCATTTTCTATCCCCTTCCCAACTGTGTCCCTAACCTCCTTTAAGACCATAATTTCTTTTTAATTATTATTTTTGGTATCTGTCTGTCTCTGTCTCTGTCTCTCTCTCTGTTTCTGTCTGTCTGTCTGTCTGTCTGTCTGCTCTCTCTCTCTCTCTCCCCCTCCCCTCTCTCTCTCTCTCTCTCTGTGTGTTTGTGTGTGTGTGTGTGTGTGTGTGTGTGTGTGTGTGTGTGTATGTGTGTGTGTGCGCTTAGGGTCGATTGCATGGGATTGGGTGATCTATTCCTGGGATTGGAGCTACCACCATGGGATTGGAGCTTTCCCTGGAGAAGACTGCCTTTCTCAGCAGTTATTAATTGCCTATAGTTCTTTATCTAGGGTGGAGTCTTGTAAGATTTTCTCTATCAACCTTGGCACCTCAACTGCTGTTGTCTTTGTTTAGGTCTTATTTTGTTGACTATGTTAAGATTTCATGGGTGCGGATTCCCAGCCACTCGTACAGACCTTTATCTCATGTCACATACTCTGACCACTTGGCTCTTACAATCATTCTGCCCTCTTTTCTAAAAGGTCCTCTGAGCCTTAGGTGTTGGGGCTGCATGGTGAACAAATTAATTAGGTTGGTCACTGCTACCCATCAATCGTTCTGTGCATTTTGACCAGTTGTGTATTTTTGGCCACTGTGTGCTGCAAAAAGCAGCTTCTTTGCTGAGGGGTGAATGTTCCATTTATCTATGGGTATAAGGATAAGCATTTAGAATGCACTTTGAATACCAGTTTAGGAAAATGACAGTAATTGGTTTTCCTCACCAGTGCAGGCAGGTGTGATAAAACTCAACAAGGGAAAGTTGGTGGGCAAGCAGTGCCTCTGGATCTAGGCCTAGGAATGTAAAGATGACTCAGCAGGTTTAGGGCAGGGACTACTGGTGTGTGAACTGTACTTAACCAGGAAAACCTGAGGATGAACTGTGCCTCTGGGGCTAGACCCAGCAGTGCCAATGCTGTAGGTGAGCCTGGGGGCTCACCAGGGGAAGCCAGTGGATCATCTCCTGCTACAGATAAGCCTAGAGTGTGTAGACCTTTACAATTCAATATTTTAAACACACCTCTAACAATCTCCATATTTGAATCTGTATAATTTGAATCACTAAAACTCTTGCTTAGCAATGAGGATGTACTTAGTAGTACTTACAAAGAGATGCATGGTTCAGGAATACATAATGGAAAACTTAATTTAAAATTTAGATTTCCCAGTAAGCTAAAGGTCCCTCATGGCATTGTATGTTTAGTGCTGCCAATTTAAGAATTTATTTTTCATTGAAAATGTGCTATCCTTTAGAGTTCAGCTACAGGACTTACACAAAGTGTCTTGTATATGAGAACTTGTAAGTAAATATCATCTCTTCAATTTACCTTTTTCTGTTGTCCTTTCTGCCTCCTGTACTCTATTCATGCATAATTTGTTTACTTAAATACACGTGTAGATTTTTAGATGATGAAAAACTACCTGTGAGGGAGAAAATGCATTGTTTTGCCTGAGACTGGGTGACCTCGCTTAATTCTGAGTCCATTCATTTTCCTTCAAATTTCATTTTTCCTTAACAAGGAATAATAGTACATTTTATACAAGTACCAGGTTTTTATTATCTATTGATCTGCTGATGGGCAGCTGAGATGGTTCCATTTTTCTTTACTAAAGCAAAAGCAAAATAAATAAACGTGTGTGTGTGTGTGTGTGTGTGTGTGTGTGTGTGTGTTTGCGCGTGCGCGCGTGTGTGTGTGGTGCCACTGTTTTTTGTGGAAGAGTGTGGAGTTCTCTGGCTACATACAGCCAGACGTGAAATGGCTGGTTCAAAGGAAAGTTCTACTTGTGATTCTTTTGAGGAACCTACAAACCTACTCCTAGCAGCAGCGGACAGGGTTCCTCGACTTCATACCCTGGACAGTGTTTCCTATAGGATTTCTTGATGACAACCTTTCTGATTAAGATGTGATAATACTCAAAGCAGTTGTAGCTTGCATTTCTGTGATGAATTGAGATGTTGGACACTTAAAATAGTTATTAGCCATTTGAGTTTCTTTATGTTCACTCAGTTCATTAGCCTGGGTGTTAATTAACAGTTTTATTTCTTTGGCACTTAGTTCCTGTAGTGCTTTGTACATTTTAAATATTTTCCACCTGTCTAAGTCATAACTGATTTTAAAGATTTTCTCATATTCCTTTGTTAGTGTGCTCTGACTGATAGTCTCCTTTGCTTTGGAGAAGCCTTAATTATTGCTGACACTTGGGGCTAGTCCCTCTTATACTGATGTCCTGTTCAGAAACTTTGCGCCTATCCCAGTATCTTGAGGAGTATTGCCTATATTTTATTTTAGAAGTTTCAGTGTTTTAGGTTTTATATTTAGGCATTTGATTCATTTTGAATTGATTTTGAACAAAGTGAAAGATATAAATTCAATTTTATTCTTCAGCAGGTGGGTTACAATTTTGTCTATTTCCCCTGTCTCCAGCCCCAGCTGTATGTACACTTTTGCCTTCTTGGTCAAAAATTGAGTGGTGAAAAAATAGTGTTTTTGGTTTGCTTAGGGATCCCCTAGTCCATTCTGTTGTTCTCCCTGACTGTTTTTATACCAGCACCAGACTATACTTTCTCACTGCAGATCTATAATATAATTTAAGTATATTGGAATACCTGTAGCATTGTCCTTACACTTTAGGAGTACTTTGACTGATTTTGTTGTTCCACATGAATTCTTATATTATTTTCTTTAAATTGTAAAAAGTAATATCAGAATTTTGATAGATATTGCATTAAATCTTTCCACTAATTTTGGTGTTATGGTAATTTTTTACCATGTTAATTCTGCTATTCCAGAAGCTTGGGAGGTCTTTTCATTGTCTAGTATCTTCTTTGATGTCATTGTAAGGAATTCTCTTCTTTAGTTAGGTGCATCCTTATGTACTTAAATTTTTAGGGTTCTTTTAAATGGGATAGTTTTTCTTTGTGAATATATTGTTGGTATATATTAAGGCTTTTTAAAAATATATGATGTTTTTATTTTCTGAAGCTTTATTGTGTTTATTAGATCTAGGAATTTTATAGTATATTCAATCAGATTTCTTAAAAATATAGAATTATGCCATCTGCAAGTGAGGGGTTTGACATATTTGTTTCCTATTTTATTCCTTTCTATAGCTATGAGGGCAAACAATTTTTCTGACTCTCTGTCTCCCTGTTTCTCTGTCCTGTCTCTGTCTCTCTCTTGATATGTGTGTGTGTGTGTGTGTGTGTTATATGAATAATAACTATTTGATGATACTTCTTTGTTCAATCTTAGAACATTATATTACATAAATATCTACGATGCCATCAAACTAAGATTCCTAGGAACTGTTTGTATCTGTAGTTAAATGTATTTTTATCACTTATAATTCACTTTGAAAATATGCCAAATGCTATCAAGTCCAGTAAAATGAACGCCACGAAGTAGTAAATAAAAATCAAATCACTATGTGAAATCACATTATATGGGTATAATTGGATACACCTCATACTGGTGCTTAATAAACATGTTTTTCACAGTGCAATATAATTATCAGTCCCCACTGAACTATGTCTGAAAAATTGATGAAACAGTTGAGCCTTAATGAACAGAGATATTTGCATTTCATTACTAGGTTGTATAATTCTGCTCATAAACTTTATGAAACAATTTTAATGCTCAGTTCACTGTAGATGAAGGTAAAAAATTAAAAATCTGTCTTGAATGTTTTTTACTTCATATCTATGTCTAGATCACTCATTTTCCTTCATTTCAATAAAATATACACAAACAGGGTAAGATTGCAAATTTAAATTTCCAAAGCTTTACCAAATACTTTCTGAAAGCCCACAGGATGCTTGCCAGTCAATCAATCAAGGCAACACTTTAAAACATGTGCATGTTTAAGTGATTTCTAATGCTAGCGTACCCTAGCTTATTTTATTTGGCACTCACTCCTATAATAAAAACAGAGATTATTTATAAATGCTGGCTCGTGCACTTTCCTAAGTATTGTTGAATAATTTGGGATTAACAGTGACTGTGATCGAAATTTGTGTTATGTGTGTTGGGAACTGAACCCAGGGTGTCATACATGCTAATGTGCTCTCTACCCCAGTGCAGTAATTTTTTTTTTTTTGGTTCTTTTATTTTTGGAGCTGGGGACCGAACCCAGGGCCTGGCGCTTCCTAGGCAAGCGCTCTACCACTGAGCTAAATCCCCAACCCCATGCAGTAATTTTAATATGCAATATAACCATTCCTAGTTGTTACACTCATTTTTAAAAAGATGTGCTCGAACCTTCACTTTGCTCCCATTTATGCTCAGAGGTAGTGAAGTGTCAATGTTATTTTAAATGCAGTTTATTCTCTAGGGACAAAACTCATGTGCTAGGTTAAAGGACAACATACTAATAATTGAGTCTTTCTATTGCCTGGGCTACATAGTGTTTTCCATTGGTCTGTAAAGTCCTGCTTTATTGTTGTTTTGTTTGATTTAAAAAATAATTTTATTAATTCTTTGAGAACTTCATGCATTGTATTTTGATATTATTTATCTCCTATCTCCTCCTATATCCATCCCCATCTCCTAGTTACCAAATGTTGTGTCTTCATTTATTTTCATCTTCAGTTCATTAAGACTAACTTATGCTGCTTACATACTTTTGGAACATGTTAGAACTACTGGTGTCTAGACCTTTAAAGAAAACAAACCCGCCATCTCTCAGCAGCTTTCAAATACTTACAGCTTCCCAGTTAGCGGTGAGACTTCATGCCCACTCGTCCTCTTCTCAATGGGATTTTTGCCTGGCTTAAGCTTGTGCAGGTCATGTGCTCATTGTTTTAACCAGTACTGGGTCATACGTGCAACTGCTTTAATGTGTCTGGAAAATAGTTTCTTTATAGTCATCCTCTGTCTCTGACTCTTGCACTCTTTACTCCTCTCTTCTGCAGTGATCCCTGATTTCTGGGAGGGATGATTTTCATATAGAAGTATCATTTAGGGCTGCACACTCCTCAGTCACTTATTTTCTGCCTTTTCACCATTCGTTGGTCTCTCGGTTAATTGCCACTTAGCGCAATAAGGAGGTCGAGGTGTAGCAGAGTAACTAGTCTACAGGTATAGTGAAAAGTCCTCTGGAGTCATATTAATACTATGTCCCATTCGCTGAGTTATAGTAAATTATCTTCTAGGACCTGTTGTGCTATCTAGTTTTTGTGTCAACCTGATAAGCCAGGATCATCTGTAAGGAAGGAATCTTAATTGAGAAAATGACTCTATATGATTGCTCTGTAGGCAAGTCTGTAGGGCATCTTCTTGATAGATGATTGATGCAGGAGGGTCAACCTTTCTACAACTCACTGTGGTCAGTGCCAACCCTGAGCTGGTGGTTCTGGCTACTACAGAAAAGCAGGCAGAACAAGTTAGTAAGCAGCATTCCTCCAAGGTCTCTGCTCTAGTTCTTGCCTCCAGGTTACTGCCCTGGCATCTTTGGTTGCTAGACAACAAGCTGTATGATGAAATAAAACCTTTCCTCTCTAGTCTTCTTTTGGTCACAATGTTTATCACAGCAATATAAATTCTAACTAAAATATCTGTTGGGGTACATGTTCTTCACTCGGATAATTATACTAGATATGGGTTCTAGCCATGGAGTAGGCATTATACCCAATCAGAACGTAATTATTATTTATTCTTTTAAGATTGATTTCTCTATTGCACTATGGGCATATCTTGTTAGCAAGCCATTATCTTTTCTCTTCCACTGATATGTGTAGCACCGCCCACCACCATGAAAGCTAACCAATGGGGATGAAGCTTCCAAGTTAACACCAAATTGATTTCTCCACAATTTATGACTCAAGTGTGTGAGGTCATCGGCAATAATGTTTTATTGTCAAGTTCTGGGGGGGTAACTTGAGGGAAACAGCAATAGCATGCAATGCTAGCATACATGTAGAGAAACAGAAACACTTACTTATTGCTGGAGAAGTGAAAATGATGCATTTATTATGGCAATAAGTGCGAAGGTTCCTCAGGCAGATAACAAAGCTCTACCGTGAGATACATCTATACCACCCTATTAAACGTTTAACCATATTTGTTAAAAATGAGACTTTTGTAAGTACACTGAGTATAAACTAAACTTCCATTATTTCACCTTGCTTATATTCCCCACGGACTCTGTATCTTACTTCCGAGATTCTTTCTCATTTGGGTTCATCGTAGCTGTATTCATGTTGATTTTTATGTCAACCTGACATATGCTCAGATCATCTGGGAAGAAAGAATCTTAATTAAGATGATGTCTCAATATGATTGGTTTATGGGTAATCGTAGAGCATTTTCTTATACAGGAAATAGAAAGATCCCCTATGTCCATCAATGAATGAAAGTAAATAATGTAGGTTTACATGAGGAGATTTTTATCCATTTGTTAAGAAAAACAAGATTTGAAAAAAGGCAAATAAGTGGAGCTGGAAATCATTCTGAGTAAGATAACTCAGACCTATATTGACAAATCTTCCACGTTTTCTCTCATTTGTAGATGTTAGCATCGAACCTTTAGATATGTGTGCTTCATTTGGATACCCACAGAAGCCACAACATTAGTAAGGGACTATGGTACAGGTGACATTTCAAGGGAGAATAGAGAGAAAATCACAATACAAAGTGGGGGTGGGCATAAGGAAATAGGAAGGGTTAAATGTTAAGTGAGATCAGAGACCAAGTTAGAGGAAGAAAGGAGGAGGGATAAATAACAAAAAAAAAAAGCACTCTGAAAAAGTAATGAAAAACTACTATTGCAAAAACTTCATAAGGACAGACATATGCACATACAAATCATATATAAAACCATCATATACATGTACATTACATGCATCATGTACATAAAAAGAATTTAATTAGACCTGACACTCTAACAAGTTAACAATGATTCTTTTACAATTACAGGCTAACAAATAAAACCCCCAATGTTAGGCAATCCCATTGGAGTTGTTGGCCAGTAAGGTCCTATAGTTTACTCAGTAGAGTACAACTTTCAAATGATCATCTAATGGTATTTTGTTCCACAGCAACTTAAAACCAACAGCTTGTTTTGAGTATGGGTGTCCTCTAGATCAGTTGCTTAAAATGTTAATCTTTTATTAATACATTCATATTTAATATTATCCCACTCTATCACTTTCAGCAAGAAGTTTGGAGACATAAAACAAATGCATTTGGGTTTCCTTGTGCACATAGTAGTTATAATATAATGTATGGATGTTGTGGACATTTTCAGAAAGCAATCATCCATTAGTATAGTGAAATATTTTAATAAAACAATACTTTCAAAGCTACATATAAGGAAATTCAAATGTCTATAGTGTAAGCTGAGTTGATGTGGCAAGGTTGGACAGAGTTAACAGTAGAAACAACAGTTGAAATGATATCTTTATTATCTGTGATGGTTAGTTTTATGTCAACTTGACACAACAATATGGAGTCATTTGGAAAGAGTGTGTCTCAATTAAGAAAATTCATCCATAAGATTGGCCTATAGAACTTTTTTTTTAAACTAGTGAATGATGTGGGAGAGCCCAAGCCATTATGGGTGGTGGCACCACAGGGCAGTCATGCTAGGTTGAATAAGAAAGCAGGCTGAGGAAGCCTGTAAGATAGGAAGCAAGTAAGGAGTCCTTTTTCATGGCCTCCACTTCAGTCCCTAACTCCAGCTTCCTGCCCTGACTACCTTTGATGTTAGACTGATGAGGACACGTCAGATGAAACAAACCCTTTCCTCTTCAATTTGTTTTTGACTGTGATGTTTTATCACAGTAACATAAACCCAACTAAGACACTTTCTTTTCTGGATCCTCTTTCCTCAGCAGAATTTTCCTACTCAACTTTATGATTTATTGTATATGCCTGTAAATTTTAAACATTGTATCATATACTTTTTCACTTAAAGTTATGGGTAGAGTTTCAATGCATTTGGACAAACTTCATAAGTACCTTAGTTCTGTTTGGGAACCCCGAACCTTGTAGGTTCTGATCATATTATTTTAACTCTTTACAGGACTTAAGTGCTTGTGTATCTTTATTTATACTCTGCATCTATATCAGAGAGATTCCTACAGCACAAATCTGCTCTTGTTCAAATCCTCAGCATCACATATGATACCATCTACCCATTATCTGTTATCTCTTAATATTCCAAACTATGCCTTTATTTTTATATCTTATTTTCAGCTTTGACTCCTGTTGGAACCCTGTTCAAGAGTGGAGTTGTACAATGGGAATTCTAGGGCTTTTGAGGAAACTACAAGAAACAAGGCCATAGTCTCATGACCTCAGCTTCCACAAAAACAAAGAATTGTTCTTGGAAAGTGCTTTTGTGTCCCCTCCTAAGTGTAGCAGATAGGAGTAAATTAGATTATTCATTACAACTGGCTGTTGTTATTTGTTTATATGCATCTATGGGAAAACATCTTTTTGCACCATGGAGCTTGTCCTTGTGATTAAATACAACTTGATCGTATGAGAACTTTATTCATGTGACATTTTTTAATCCTCAGAGTATAAATTGTCTGGTGCACTGAATAAATTTGGCTACCGCATGAGACTTGAGCCTGCCTCATTTTTAGGCTCCACTCTCTCAGATACGAATGCCAAGTAGAGCAGTAAAATAAGCCACTTGACCTTTGAAATGCACTGGTTAGTTTTACAGTCTGTGGCATGCCAGTCTTAAGCATGAAAATTTCCTCCATATCTTTTAGAGCCTTTCTCAAATATGGCTTCCTCCATGGTGTTTGGTAGAAATATCCTAATTTTGTTGACGTTACCACTTTTTATACCCCAACTCTCAAATACTATTTAAATATGTAGGCTAATTTCTATCATAGTTTCTTTTTTACATTCTTTTACATGACTTGTTTTATATGCAGAGTTTCACAGCATGCATGTCATGGTCAGAGGACCAAATACCATGTGGGTCCCAGAGACCAAACTCACGTTGTCAGCTTTGGCAGGGAGTATCTTTACCTGTTGAGCCATCTCTATAGCCCTCATAACATTTATTTGTCTAACGCTGTCAACCTTTAAATTGATTTAATTCTATAAGACATGGTTGTTATGATATCTATTATTGTCATATATGTGTTATACTTAAAAACAATAGGCAGCATAAGCCTGTTTTACTTAATTTCCTCATTCATATTTTACCCACTCTTTTCCCTCTTCTGTCTTTCACTCATGCTACTTAGAATTTCTTCTGACTCCACATAGGTAGAATTAGTTACATCACCTACCTTGCTTCAGCAACTACGGCATGTGTAGATTCTACTTCCCTCCAGATTTCTTCTTCAGAGAAGAAGCTGATTTATCCAACTAATGACTGGACAAATATCTTAGGCACTTCTCACTAGTATTTTACTTTTGGTTGTCTAAGCAGTTTCATGTGTTTGATATTTAATAATGACAACTTTTAGAAGAGTAACACTTTCTCAGGGAAGTTCCGAAGCCAGGGAACTGGTATGGTTAATGCGAAAGAAATCTGAAAGTAACTGAGCATGTGCCTTGACTTTCAACAGCGTCTTTCCTAGATGGGAATTTTAGGGCTATTTTTACTGGTGCCCAAGGGGGCACATGTGTTAGATTTTTTATTATATTGCTATTGGTAATGATGAGTGGAAAGTCAGATGTCTGTTCATCACTAGGGGAACAGATAAATAATGTAGATGAACACTATAGACAGCATAGGTAGCAAATGAATATATGCCTAGAAATGTGTCTGTATCTTTAAAAAACTAGTGATGAGTTACAAATTCAGGTTTAGAATTGTGTCTATGGCATAATATCATTATATGCATGCATAAAGAGCTCTTAATAATACCTCCATTTAAAGACCATATTCCAAACATATTAGAGTATTTTATTATGAGATGGGAAGGGAGTGAATTGATGGATTGAATAAATTAGTAGAATTAGAAGTATGAGTCAATAATTGTGGTGCAGAATGAAATGTGGACTATGATTAACTTGGTGTTCTAAACCTGAAGTACTTCCACCCACACACATAAAGGAAATTTACAAAATGTGGAAGTGTTATAAAGGAATATTTATGTTGTTTTTCAAAAATATAAGTACTCTCAATAGAATAATCTGTTTTCAATGGAAATAGAACCATAAAATACAGATAATTGTGGAAAGTTAAGTTGTCAGAAACCTCACTCTAAAAGTGATCCATATTTTAAGATAAAATTCTAGCAAACCGTTAGGAGTTAGGTAATTCCCTTGCTAACTGAATTTTCCTATAGGAAAGAAAGATAGATCAGGTGCTAACTCATTTTTATTTACTTTGTGTACACTGCTATCAAAATCTAACAATGATGGAACAAAAGAAGAAACGCTGTGATCAATAACAGCCTGGTTTCACTTTTGATGTCCTGCTGCTGGCAACACCAAGGCCCTTCCTCTTCTATTTCCCTCTTGATCAATCTCTGGGCAAGATGATAGGATGCTTGGAGTATTCCTTCCTTTGGTGTTGACAGAGGAGTTCAAGCAAAATAAACTCTAGCCTTGGTGCAGGAATCTTTAACTAAGCCAGCTTCCAGGAACCACAGTGAAATCTGTAGATTTGTTCAAATCCATTCAAGTTAGCTTTGGGTCCGCAGTGCTTTCCCTAGAAAATCTTTTTGAATCATGAGTTTTTCCCCTTAGTTCTTTACTGAGTACATAGAGCATCATCAGACTTGACGCCTGAATCAGCTTTAGGTGGGGGGGGGAGTCTATTCTACCCTCTGTAAGACAACCATTGAACAGCTGGCACCGGAGACTTCCGGAGCTCCCTTTGCTTCTGACTGCGAACTGGCTCTGGTGAGCATGTACGTTGGGCTGTGGCCTCCTGTAGTGTGTGTTTGGATTGTGTTACTCCCTGCTGGTAAGCTTGCGATTTGACTTATGTTGTGGCACAATGAATTTTCTGAGTCCTGCCAAGCCTGGTAGAGATGTCATTATATCAGAAGTACTGAGAGTAGGTGTCTAAGAGCAGAAGTATGGGATTTGAAGTCTTCTTTATGGTGGTCCTGGGTCATAGGTTTTGACAGGTCTATTCAAGCATCTCAGGGTAGAATAGACTCCCCCCCCCCCCCCAACCTAAAGCTGATTCAGGCGTCAAGTCTGATGATGCTCTATGTACTCAGTAAAGAACTAAGGGGAAAAAACTCATGATTCAAAAAGATTTTCTAGGGAAAGCACTGCGGACCCCAAAGCTAACTTGAATGGATTTGAACAAATCTACAGATTTCACTGTGGTTCCTGGAAGCTGGCTTAGTTAAAGATAAGCCATAGCTTTTTCTACACTCACAGAACAACTCTCCTTCTGTTACTGTTAGTCGAGTACTTCAAACGGGCACTGACTCTCTTACATGGGCCCATCAGTTTATTTGTCCATTTTAGGGATATTATTATTATGCTGTGTGTGAAGCCCATATTTTAAGTTTCAGAATTTATTAGAACCCTGTAAGTCTTAGCATAGCCCTGGCCCTGTTACTCTGGACACATTGATCCCTAAGGTTTATAGAAAAACTTTCATGTACCCCATACAGACTTTATGAAAAGTGACATTGCACACATAGTGCTCCAAATGGTACCACCGTCCTGCTGGATAACTGAAAAGAACTGATTGAGACTTTTTTGTTGTCTGATTGAAAGTTAATTTTATTTGATGTCTAATTTGGATATCTATTAGGTCCATTTGTTTTATAATATCTGTTAGCTTTATTATTTCTCTGTTTAGCTTTTGCCTGGATGACCTGTCCATTGGTGATAGTCAGGTATTAAAGCCTTGCACTATCAGTGTGTCTGATTCAATATGTGATTTAAGCTGTAGTAGTTTTGTTTTTGCATAGGTGGGTGCCCTTGTATTTGGTTCACTGAAGTTAAGAATGGAATCATCATTTTAGTGGAGTTTTTCCTTTGATGAGTATATTGTGTACTTTCTATCTCTTTTCATTAGTTTGGTTTGAGAACCCTGTAGAAGAGGAGGCAGAAAGATATCAAAAGGCAGGGAGGACACTAAGGAAACAAGACCCTCTAAATGCAACAGTATTGATACATATGAGCTCACAGAGACAGTGGCAGTATGCACAGGGCCAGCATGGGGTCCCAGCACTGAGAGGAATGTAGCCACCTGCCTTCATTCCTAACCCAGAAGTTATCTCTTACTGATAACCAATTGCAAATGAAAAACAAGTTCTCTCCAATGGAGTTTCACTGAGTGTACAAATCATACTTAAGGCCATGCCCCATGCTCAGCACTAGATGGCCAATATATAATGAACTCAGTGGCATCTCTGCCCATTCTTTGTCTCATAACAATTTGACAGGCCATTAAATATACCTTATATGTCCTCTGCAGATACATTATAGCTTCCAATTTGGTGCTTTTAGACTCCTGTATATATGAACATGTGTGTCTTTGTGTGTTAATTTGTATATTATGTTTTTTCTGTGACTGTTTTTCTTCTGGTTTTGTGTGTTTGTTTTTTCCTATTTTGGTTTGTTTATTTTTGTTTTATCTTATTTTATTTTATTTACTACTATTTTTTAGAGGCCAATTTGTTTTCTAAGGAGCGACAGGGTGTCAATTCCAATGGAAAGAAGAGTGGGGAGAATCTTGGCAGAGCTAGAGGAGAGGAAACCATTGTCAGAATATATTGTACAAAAACCATTTAATTTAAATAAAAATAAAAAGGAACTTTTTTTTTAGTGTGTTGTCTCCTTGTTTTTTGAATCTTGAAGGGTGATTGGTATTTTAAAATGAATGTGTTGCATTGACCTATTTAGGTACAGTGATATTTAAAATTAAAATAATTATTGTATATTAGTCTATATGTATGTATGTATGTATGTATGTATGTATGTATGTATGTATATATAGCCAGAAGATGGCATTAGATTCCCTGAAACCATAGTTACATGTGCTTTTGAGCCAGTTGTTTGGTGCTGAAAATTCAACCTGAGTCCTTTGAAACAGCAGGCAAGGCTTGTAGAACCTGAACCCTCTCTCCAGCCCTGTGTTCTGTTCAGTAAGTTGGTTCTGAATTTTCATCCTGTTTTTCCTTCTGTTTAAAACTACATAAAATTATTCTACTGTGGTATTATTTAATATGCAAATTTTATTACATGAAATAAAGTATGATTTTCAAAACAACAACAAAAGAGTTTTAATTGAATTTTATATTGCAAAGATTCTTAGAGTGGCTTGTGGCTGTTCTTTCTCATATAAGGAAGGTCAAGAGTCCTCAAGTGACCTATTCAAGGCCCACAACTAGTTAAAGAAGTAGCCAATGTCTAAGTTAGCGTGTTCAGTTCTTTTAAGACCAGTTCTTCTTTTACCAACTCATACTTTGCTGCTTGTCAGAAAATGAGACTTTTTGAATAACACATGCTTTAGGATGTCTTTCAGATTTTCCAAAGAAATCTTTTCTTCTTTTCATCACAGGTTTCTCTGTGTAACCCTGGCTGTCCTGGAACTGGCTCTATAGACCAGGCTGGTCTGGAACTCAGAGATCTGTCTGCCTCTGTCACCTGAGTGCTGGGGTCGAAAGCATGTGCCACCACTGCCCAGCCCAAAGAAACTCAACTGTTTTAGAATTGGATTATCCAGAATCATATAGGTTACCAAGCAAAGTTAATTCTAGTTCATGATAAAGGAAGTCACAAATAAGTGGCTGATGAATGAGGCTGTCCTTAAATAACTTCTTTCTGTTTATTCTTGTTTTTTCTTTGTATTTTTCAAGGCTCTGGAAGTAAAGCTGTATTGATTGTTGAGTTGCAGGTATCTTAGAGTTGATGCATCTGTATATTTTTTTTAAAAGTAATAACTTTGTAAGTCAAAGTCTGGAATGAAGGCTGCTACTTTCCATTGAGAAACTGTTTAATGTGCTCTTAGCAAAATATAGAGAATTTCATTGATCAAATGAACGTAGGTGGACAATGTAAAAAGGATGATACCTCAAACTAGCTATCCAAAATGGCAGTACATTTTTGTAACCTTACTTGGTTGATTACTTAAATTATCACTATATTTGAATTTGGCTCTATCAGTGCTTAGCACCTGCCTAGTGCTTCAGAGAGAGATGAGTTCCCCTTATTTGTCTTGAGGGGGTGTTGGGGAGTGGAAGTTCATGGATTCTGTGTGGCCATGTAGGAGGAGAGAGTGGAAACTCTTGGGCTGTGTGTAGTCATGGAAAGACCATGGAGGATGTGAGAGTGGAACCTCAGGAAGAATGTGTGGCCACATCAGGTCAGGACATTGTGCAGGTAAGGAATGAGCTCTTCTAGTCAGGAAGAGTCCAGGTCACAGCCACCAAGAGAAAGGACCATACAGCATGTTCAGTTTCTGTGTGTGCTTGTGGTCTCTGAGGTGATCTTGAGTCTTTAGTTTTTCAAATAGTGCTTCTCGTTTCATGTTTTTATTTTCCCAGTACATAGAGTGAGAAAATAATTACTGACATGTTAGCCAAAATTTTCAGTTTTATAACAGAAATTAAAGGAGGGAGGCACTTCTTAATTACTAGAAACAATTCTTCTCAGTTGCACTGCATAATGATGATATAAAATTGCAAGAGAATAAGGAAAAGTGTTAGTACAGTCTGGAGAATGAGTGATTGCAGTTACTGATGCTATTTTTTTCAGTTCAGGGAGCGTTATTATATTTTTAAGCACATAAAAGCAAAACTTGACAAACATGCTTTATGCATTTTTCTACAAAATCAGAATGATAACTCATCTTACCTTTAAACACTCTAAAAACCTAGCGGATATTGCCACATTCATTTATCTCCTGTGTTACTTGAGTTGTAGGGGCTTATGCGAGCCATGGAAGTGGTGCACCACTGAGAAATAACCCAGCCTTTCTTGTGCTAGTCTTAACAAAACCTTTGGGCAAAGGAAACTACAAATCTCCCAAGGGGGAAAAAATAAAGCAAAATCTGGTGCCCTTTTAAAGGCTAAATAACAGGAAAAATCGATTCTCTGCCTTATATTTATCTTAAAGGACAGGCCTGGAGTTGTGACTTTGCGTCTAGACTTTCCATTTATTTGTCCATTTAAAACGCTCACTGAATATCACCCTGGCTTTGTGCTATGTGGTAAGGCAGGCATGGAGCTAAGCATTGATGATATAAAGGTCAAGGGCAAAACATGTCCTCTTTCAAATTATTCATAGTCTTATGGAGAGCAGGAAGGTGTAGGCGCTTACATTAAAATTAATATAGGGAGTGTGGCTTGAAGAACGCATGGGAGAATTCATCTCTGAATGGATGTTAAAGGAGCATGAAGGCTCCTTGCTACAGAGGTTTGACGTGCTCTAGTGTCCACAAACTCAATGCCAAATCTCGGGCACCAGGGAATTGCCCGGATGGTGGCTGCAATTCTCTCAACCCATGATTTTTGTCCAGATGTTGTGACTCATGCAAAAGATGTACAAATGCAATGAAAAGAAGAATATTGAATACATTGAGATCTGGAGTCAAACCATGTTCTCAGCACTCAATAGTGTTTTGACTTTGATAAATGACCACATTTCTTTCTGACCTCTATTTTTAATTTGTAAAATGTTTTTTTACATCCAATGACATTTTTTTCTTTCATATCAAAATTGCATCCTATCTTTTAAATAAGAAAGTTAAGTCTTTTAAAATAAGGCTAAGAAGCTGAAGAGATGGTTCAGTGACTAAGAGCACTTTCAGGGGACACAGACCCAATTCTCATCACCTTCTTTAGGGGGTCACAGTCTGATATGCTCTCCTGACACCTGCAGGCACACAACTGTTGCATAGGCATACATGGAGGCAGAAATACTCATACACGAAAAAAATACAATTAAAAACTCAAAATAATGTCAAATAGAACCATTGTGAAACATTTGTTGGATATATCAGTTCTCATTGTTCATCATATATAGTTCATTGTTCATCTCAGGCTAGATAAAAACTGTTTAACTCACAATGTAAAATGAAAGAGAGATAAAAAAATAAGTTCTTTCACCCCTCACACATATTACAACCTAAACTATTCTAGGAAGCTGACATAATGGCCACTTTTGCTGTTGTATACTTCTGTGAGAATATTGGTGTGTCTGCACAGGCAAATATTAACCAAGAAAGCATAAGCACTCGTGCCCGCACTGTGTGATGTCATCACACCCACACATACACACAAAATACCATGGTATTAGTGGTAGTCATTTGGTCCATGCATAAAGTCCTTATAGATGCAGGGTAATTGATATCACAGGTCATCAAGAAGTCATGAAGTGCCGGGAGCATGCTTGGGTAACTTATTCACTCTTTCAATGAACAGATCTCCTATGATCTATCTCTGCAGTGAGTGTGAAGCCTGACTAATAAATAAGGGAGTTTTAAGCTTTGCAATTCCACAAGATAATACAAGTGAATATGTGGCACTGGAGTCACACTGTCCCCAATGCTGCAAAGTGACAAGTGCTAGGCAGATGTTCACAACGTGCCCAAAAGTAGGTGCTATAGTTAATTTTGTTGACTGCAGTTTTATTATTGATTATAAGTTTAGCTAAATAGAGTAGGATTATATACATGTACTTCTATGATAGAATGCATAATACATACATTAAGAGAGTAAAAGTGGTTATGACAAGTAAAATTTGCTTTGTCATTCAGTATTATTTTCAAACCAAATTGTCCAACCTTATAAAAACATTTAAAATTAACCAGAGAGTGAGTGAATGAATTTATAAATCTGGAAGATCACTAAACATCTCAAGATTATTTTTAGAATATTTTTAAAAATGTGTTTAAGTTGAGGTTTTTCTCTTCTCATTTGAGAATATCCTTTTACTGTTTTTGTTTTTAATAAAACAGAGTCATGTCAATAGCCCAGGTGGGCGTTGAACTCTAGATTCTCCTATTCTATCCTCTAAGTGCTAGGATTACCTTGTGTGCCACCGCACTTAGCAGGAGGGCCTGCCTCTAACAACTTACTTTGCGGATTGTGATGATTGTTACATTTACCTTTGCTGTCAACTGTGCCTTCCCCTTAGGTCCCCTCGCTCATTTCATTCTGCTGCATTGGTTGAGGGATTGAAGCAATTACATATTTATTTTAATGGCTTATGGAATTATACATTATTTACTATTTACTATTTCACAATTTTAGTGTTCATACTTGGCTTATTAAGTTTGCGGTTAATTTTTTTCTTCTGGAGCTGAGGAAAGGGATTGTGGTAAATAGATTATACTTAAACACTAATCACCCACTTGCTTTCTCAAATGCTAAATCTGAATATTTTGGAACCTTATTCTGTCTTGAACTCACATTAGTAACAATTCTTATATTTTGTATCATCAGTTCTTATGTTTATTGCATGGTCATCATTTTTATTTTGAGACAGGCTCTTCCTATCTCAGTTGCTCAGGCAGGATTCCAACTCACTAGGTAGCCCAGGCTGCCCTCAAGCTTCTAATCCTTCCACTTGACTCTCTTCTTTTCATTACATTCGTGTGTCTTTCACATGAGTCACAAAGATTAGAATTACAGGAATGAACTACTATGACCAATTGGCTTTATCTTCCTAAAAATTCCCCTTCAAGGATGCTGTTTAAGTATGGGTGTAGGGGAAGGATACTCTACTCTTCACTGCCATGGAAATTTGTTACCTGTGCCCCACACTGGAATGATGATTCAGTTGGAACAGAGTTATGAATTGACATATGAATTGTTTCTGTGAGCTCCGAGTTCCAGTTCCATGAATGTATGACCTATTGGTATTAGTAGAGGCTTTCCACCACTCTACTTCCTATTTTTATAGAGGATAATCTTCCAAGCTTGATCTCTTTCAAAAGCTTTCTTTTTACAACTCAGTTTCAGCAGAATTAATCTCTGTAAATTTGCTTCTATGCCTGTTTTGGGAGTCACTTGCTACTTTGATCTGAAGAATCATGTTTGCAATATTGAAAAAGAAAAAATTCCCAAGATTACAGTTATTTTATCTATCTATCTATCTATCTATCTATCTATCTATCTATCTATCTATCTATCTATCTAATACACAGCCATGGATATTAGCGAGCACTGGTACTGTGCTGATGGAATATAACATAAAAAAAGTTAGATGGAAAAGTTTTACCTAAGTGCAATGGTTATTAATGGCACCTGCTTCCCAGTTAACTGATGGAATCTACAATAAACAATATTTTAACTTAATGATATGTGTGTGTGTAATTTTAAGTGTGATTAATTGTAGCAATTCATACTGTTTCATTCCTGTGGACATCTTCTAGAAACTTGAACACAAAAGAGAGAACAAAGCAAATTATTTTTCATTGTTATCTTTGTTATGATTATTATCATTGGCAACAGCTAATTCAGCAAACACAACAGTCAAGGCGAGACAGAGGCAAACAAGAACCTCAGTGTTAGGGAAGCAGGAAGGCCAAATGAGGCAGAAAATAATTCTGCTTACTAAATGGGATGTTTTCTAAGGGAAAGTGGTATATGAATTCTGCCTCTACCAATAATATTTCCTGCAAGATTCCTCTCATGTCTTCCCAGATTATTTTAAATGTTAAGAAGTTAAAATACCTGAATTGCCAATATTTAGTATATGCATCATGTGTTTATAAGTGTGAATTTGCATAGTTAAAATACGCAGAGATATACATAGCCTGAGTCACTTGTATGATCATCTATATTTATATAGATAGAAGTAGCAACATATTTATATCCATTTGATTTGACTTGAGCACTGTTTTCCTACAAAATTGAGCACATAGTAGTTTTCTCTATTTATCATTAAGCTTTTTTTTTAATTAACTACAATAGCACAGATATTTTGTTCTTTCTTAATTTCTACACTATTTCTATGGCAAGAAATGGCAAGAAATGAGCCTTTGAATGACAAACTACTCCATCCTGTGTATGGCTCTCTCTCTCTCTCTCTCTCTCTCTCTATATATATATATATATATATATATATATATATATATATATATATATATATACCTGTGGCATGAAGGTACCACTGACACAATGCTAGTACCTTTCCAACTTCCAGCACCCACAGAATGCTTGTTGAGACACTGCTGTGTTTTAGAAGTATCCATTGCATACGTGTTCATTCAGTATTTAATCTCTAGCCTGTGGTAATGTTGAAAAGTAGTAAAAGCCTTAAGAGCAGTAGTTCTCAACCTTCCTTAGGCTACAATCCGTTGATACAGGTCCTCATGTTGTGTGACCCTAACCATAAACTTATTTCATTGCTACTTCATAACTGTAATTTTGCTACTGTTATGAATTGTAATGGAAACATCCGTATGTGACCCCTGTGAGAGGGTGGTTGGACTTTCCCAAAGAGGAAGCAGCCTGCAGGTTGAGAACTGCTGCTTAAGATGTAAGGCCTAGTGGAAGGAAATTAGGTCATTTGGGTATGCCCTTGAAATTGGGGCTCTGACTGTTTCTTTTATTGCTTCTTGGCTGCTGTGAGGAGAGCAATTTCCTTTGCCAAATGTGCCTGTCATAAGGTACTGCCACAGCTCTAAGAAATAGGGTTACAGAAAAAAAAGAAAGAAAAGAAAAGAAAAATGGTCTAAACCTATAGAACTGAACCAAAAATGATCCGTTCCTCAGTGTAAGTTGTTTATCCCAGGAGTTTGACGCATTACTGCAACCTAACACAAAGGCTGAGTTTGGCTTGCTCCGTATGCGTATCTCTCCCAACACTGCCTTGTGAGCTCTGTGGGTAAAGCTTTAGGGTTAGCTCTGGGACACTGCACAGTGAGACTGACTGCTATGGATACGATATGGTGGCCATGAACGTTTGAAGCAAATCTCAAGCTTTCTCTTTGAACACTTCCCAGTTATTCTTTGTGGAGCAATAAGAAACTCCCGTTCCTCTATTGAACTCCGTTCTTTATAGGGGCGTAATTTTACCATCTCTGTTGTCATTCAAGCTTATGTTTACCTTCCAATCTTGCTAATGAGGCTGCTGATGCACACACAGGGACAAACTTTAATCCATGACCGAATACAGTGTTCCTGTGTAGAGAGAGACTGGGACCCAAAGTAAATCCTTCCTAAACAAACTCAAGTTCAGAGAGGCTTACGTCTCTTGTGTTAAGTTCATGGTATTTGCATAGACTCAATAACTGTCTCCATGTAGTAAAAGTTTAAATCATCTATTTATAGTGATTATAGTGTAATTCCTATCTCAATAGGTGTTAAACTATTAGCATCCAATGCAAAATAAGAACAGAGCATTTTTTCCCTGTATAGACACTTTTTTTACCCCCAATATTTTTGATCCATATCGTTTAAATACATAAATACACAGCTCATGGGTATGGATTCTGCCTGTGTATGAGTCCTATGTTTTCATCATGCTTTCTACGGTATGCACTGCATAGCAACAGTTAGAGATTTTGAGCTTCTGTGTGTAAGCTTTCGGGGCTAGAGAGACGGCTCCAGTGAGTAAGAACAAATTGCTCCCGCAGAGGACTTGAGTTTGGTTCCCAGCACCCACATCCTTGGCTTATGGATTCCTTTGACTCCAGCTTCAGGGAATGAATGCCTCTGATATCTGCTGAGTGTGTACATGTGCACGCACACTCCCTCACAGATGCGCGCGTGCGCGCACACACACACACACACATACAAATACACACAAACACACACACACACAAACACACACACACAAACACACACACACACAATTAAAAACTAAAATGAATCTTTAAGAAGAAATAAACAAGATTTCATGAGGTTTCATTCAAATGTCCAGCTTAGACCAGGAACATGAAATTTTACAGGGAAAAATATATTCATGAATTTGCTATTTTTAAATTTTTATTTTAATTTTTGAAACATAACTGTAGCATTTCTCCCATTCTTTTCCTCCCTCCTAACCCTACATTATACCCCTTCTTGCTCCATTTCAAATTCATGTGCTCATGTTTAAATTAAATGCTATTGCATATCTTTGTGTGTGTTCCTACATTTAGGAATATGTATAATTATGCATGTTACTATATTTAGGAATATATGTGTGTTCATATTTATAAATGTGTGTGTGTTCATGTATAGCCTGTTCAGTCTGTATAATGTCAAGTTAATGAATGTTTTCAGACCATTTGGTATTTGATAACCATTTGGTTTGCTCTTCCCTGTGGAGAACTATTCTCTTCTCAGCTTTCTTTAGTTGCCTCTAGTTCTTTATGTAGGGTGGAGGTCTCATGGGTTTCCCCCACTCATGTGGGCAAGTCTACAGTCCTAATTTCCTCTAGCAGCTCTGAAGGAAGGCAGAGGGGTGGAGAAGAGGATAGAGGATTTAAGGTCTCTCAAAGGCATTGAAAAGTTACCAGAGCTATATTTCTACAGTTTTCAAGGCATATTTTTTCAAAAGTTTTAGACAGTTCTTTTTATGCAAAATTATAAATATTATCAAGATATTCAGAAGACATCCAGTGATACCTGTCTTGAACAAAGTCTATTACAACTCCTCTCCTCCCTCATAATAAACCTATGAGACCCTGCCAGGCAGAACATATTCATCAAGCAGACCAGCTGAGGAACTTATTAACTGAAGGCCAGAGCACAGATCTACCTAAAAGTGGCAATCACCACTGGTTTTCAGGTCATCACTGTCAGATAAAACTGACCAGATGAGGCCAGATTTTGCCAGGTTTTTTTTTTTAAAGAAAACAAGGAAGTTTACCTTTGTAAAATATGTGATTTTAAAATGGTTCGCTACAGTTTTATAACCTAGGCCAAAGAAAACATGTGTGTAGTTCTGCAGGGTCATGAGGAAAGCTTGACACTTTAGTGCTTTTGTCTGAAATCAGAGGGCCACAAAACATAGAGAGGTCCCAGCAATTCAAGGTCAAATCTCTGTCTGGGTGTTGTCTGTAGTCCTCCCTCTGTTCCTTTCATCTGGTGCTACTCTTAGTGTTTCAGTTATTGACTTGGACCTGTTGCCTTGGGACTGTAATAGCCCTCTATGATTTCAGCTTTACAGACCTATAGCAGAAACACAGAGGACGGAAGAAATGTTCTCGCCTTAGAATTCTTAGCTTTCTCATTGCATAATGCAGTATTGGATTAAATGCAAGAGGAACGTGGAAAATTGGTATCCAGCTTTTTTGGCCTTGCAGTACAGCATGAGTAAGGTGGCAGGAAACTGAGGGTGATGCTGGGTAGCCACCAGTGTGTGTGCTGTATCAGCCAGTCTCTATAAGCTAGACTTTCTATTAGTTATACTCATATAGGTTAGGGTTAATAACTCTCTTGTGTTTGCAATCTAAGTTATACCCTAAAGGCTCCTGTACTAGGGACTTGATGGACTCTGAGTAACTGGTTTGATCTGGATGCATTGTAGAGGAGCCTAGACTCAAGTCCCTAGGGGCATGCCCTAGAAATATTTACCTTGTTTCCTTGGCCCCTTTCTTCTTCCTGGCTGTCATAAAGAAATAGCCCTGTCTACTACAGACTCTCATAACCATTACCTTCTACTTCAAGTCCAGCACAATGGAGCCCACTGACCATGGCCTAAAGCCACAGGAGGAGTAAAGCTTTGCTCCTTACAAATTGTTTCTCTCAGGTACCCATTGCGGTAGAGATTGGTGATTGCTACCATGAATGGCCTTGGTGCTGTGACTATTTCTGGTATCATATTTTTGGAACTTGGGTAAGAATGTCTAGAATGCTGTGAGGAAAGATGGAATCCCTTTTATTTTGGGAAATTCAAGCCTTTATTTTTGAAATAATTCTATACACTCCACTTTCTTCTATGAAACTGCAATCAGGCAAGAAACATAACAATTTTTTTTCTTTTAACTTTCCATCTGCAACTTGGTCTGGAAAGGTCTGAGGATGCTTCAGAAAAGTGGGACCAAAGCTGGTTTGGGGATAGAGACACCCTGTTCTCCTGTACCTGCCTCTGAGATAACCAATTGTCAGCGAGAATTGTATGCCAATCCCCTGGGGAAATGGCATAGTTGTCTACCCTGTCTTCCTCCAGACTGGCATGGAATCTTCCTAAAGAACTGAGAAAGACCTACACCTGGATACTGAACTGTCTCCAGTAACTGAAGAAGCCAAGTGTTACTGTTCAAATAAAGCTGTTGAAACAGAAGTAGACGAAGACTCTGTGTGTTTCACACCTGAACTTCTTGATCCTGCTGATACAGAGGAAGGAAACAGTTGAACTAGTTGAAACTGATAGATCCCATAATAATTCAGATCGTTTTTCAGCTAAAGAGCTTTTTGAAACTGTAACTGGATTTGGGTAGAAATGAGAGTCAAAGGGTGCACGGACACATAGTTGAGTGGCATCACACCAGTGAAAGAGAGCAAAGCTGACAACTTGTGTAAGTGAATTAGAGCTGAGGAAACTCAGGAATAGAAACAGGGCCTATAAGCAGTAGGGGAGGGCTCCCTGGTGTTAGGTAATGCTGTCAGAGTTTTGTTAAGCCTTGTCGTGTAAATAATAATTTGTATACTGGGTAAATACTGTAATTAAAATTTTTTAGATATATTTTCATTTTAATTCATCATCAGATTTTAAGTATGTTGTATTCAGAAATACAAGTTGTATTCTAGAGTTCTAAGTAATCTATACAAAGCACTTTCCTCTAGTACATAGTTTCCTGGGACACTTCCAGTCTCACACAATTACTCATATTTTGAAGTTCACTTAATGTGTTTTCATACTGATACACAAAAATTAATCTCAGTTAAATCTAGCCACACTTTAGACATATGTTACTGTGTATTTTAATTCACAGTCTATGCTTTTTTAAAAATCATAGTTTGTCTCCAAAAATTTGCTGTTTCATTAACCTTCCTTAGATCAGGCATAGAGCACACAGCTACTGTCCCAGCACGAGGAAGACAGGTTTACGGCCAGCCAGGGCTGCAGAATGAAACCCTGTTTTAAAGTCAAAAGAAAAAAAATGTTTAAAACTAATTTATTAGGAAAGTTAAAGGAAGGAGCATGCATATTTAATTGAAATTGGGTTGTTTTTTGCTTGCTAAGACTAAAGTATCAGGAAGAAAATTATATGCAGTTATAGAATACCATTTGGAATATTCCAAATATCAGCTCTAATTATTTCACTGTACTGTCCTCATAGGAAGTGATGTGCCTCGACCTCTGGCCTCCATACACAAATAGATATATAACACCCAGACCCTAGCAGTACCAAAGACACACTGTACTGGCTGGTTTTGTGTGTCAACTTGACACAAGCTGGAGTTATCACAGAGAAAGGAGCCTCCCTTGAGAAAATGCCTCCGTGAGATCCAGCTGTAAGAAGACATTTTCTCAATTAGTGATCAAAGGTGGGAGGGCCCATTGTGGGTGGTGCCATTCCTGGGCTGGAAGTCTTGGGTTCTGTAAGAAACCAAGCTGATCAGGCCAGGGTAAGCAAGCCGGTAAGTAACATCCCTCCATGGCCTCTGCATCAGCTCCTGCTTGAGTTCCAGTCTTGACTCCCTTTGGTGATGAACAACAATGTGGAAGTGTAAGCTGGATAAATCATTTACTCTCGCCCCCCAAAGAACCAGGAGGACAGACAAGGCAGCCCCATGCAACATATATTCAGGGGGCCTCAGACCAGTCAATGTATGGTCTTTGGTTGGTGGCTCAGCCTATGAGAGTTCCCAGGAGTCTAGGTTAGTTGACACTGTTGGTCTTCCTGTGGGGTTGGCATCTTCTTCAATCCTTTCCCTAAGTCTTCTGTAGGGGTCTCTGACCTCAGTCCAATGCTTGGCTGTGAGTATCTGTATCTGTCTCAGTCATCTGCTGGTAGAGCCTGTCTTGTCTGGCCTCAGTGGGAAAGGATGTGTCTAATCCTGTAGAGACTTGGTGCCCCAGGGAGTGGGGATGCCTGGGTAGGGGGCATTCTCTCAGAGGTGAAGGAGAGGGGGGAGAACTCTACAAAGGGGGGACTAGAAGGGGCAACATTTGGGATGCAAATTAACAATAATAGTAATGATAATGACACTAATAGTAATAATAATAGCAATAATAATAATAATGAACCAGGAGGAAGAATTTTCAGAAAGGAAATTGGACCAGAGGACATAAACCTAGCTAACAATCTGGAAAAGAGTTTCTATTTTGTTTATGCTGTGCTGGTTGGTTTTTATCAATTAGGCACAAATCTGAACATGCGCAAGAAAAAAAATCTCAATTGAGAAATTTCCCTATGAGGTCAGCTTGTAGGCAAGCCTGTTTGGTATTTCCTTGATTAATGACTGAAGTGATGAGTACAGCTCACTCTGGGCAAGATCACACCCCTGGATAGAGAGTCTTGCATGGTATGCAAAGGTAGGTGAGGAAGTCATGGGGAACAAGTCAATAAGCAGCACTCCTCCATGGCTTGTTCTTCAGTTCCAGCCTCCAGGTTCCTACCACTATGACCGTGTGCTTAACCTGAAGCTCAGTGGAATAGAACCCATCAGCCACAGACAAATGTCTCTGAAAACAAAAACCAAAATAAGTGTTTCCCTTCTTAAAGAAGCTCCTTTCAGGACTTCAGTATAATGACTTCTGACTGTCACATTCACAGAACTACTGCGTCAGAAATTTCTTCACCATTTTTCACACTCCTTCATTGTTGGTGGGATTGCAAGCTGGTACAACTACTTTGAAAATCAGTCTGGAGGTTCCTCAGAAAATTGGACATTGAACTAACCGAGGACCCAGCTATTCCTCTTTTGGGCATATACCCACAAGATGCCCCAACATATAAAAAAGACACGTGCCCCACTATGTTCATCGCAGCCTTATTTATAATAGCCAGAAGCTGGAAAGAACCCAGATGCCCTTCAACAGAGGAATGGATACAGAAAATGTGGTACATCTACACAATGGAATATTACTCAGCTATCAAAAACAATGACTTCATGAAATTCATAGGCAAATGGATGGAACTAGAAAATATCATTCTGAATGAGGTAACCCAGTCACAAAAGAACACACATGGTATGCACTCATTGATAAGTTTGAAACACCCAAGATACAATTCACAGACTGTGAAGAAGAAGGAAGACCAAAATGTGGATGCTACAGTCCTTCTTAGAAGGGGAACAACATACACAGTGGAGGTAGATGGTGGGAGAGTCTTGGGAGGAAGAGAAGAGGGGGAGAAGGAAAAAGGGAGGGGTCAGTATCAGGTATGGGAGGAGGCAGAGATGATATACACAGTGTTAGGAATTTGAACAGAGTTGTGTAGCAATGGGAGATGCAGGTAGCCACCAGCAAGTTCCAGATGCCAGGAAAGCAAGAGGCTACCAGGACCCAACAAGGATGAGATTAGCTGAAATGGCCAACAAAAAAGAGGGAGAACCTGTAGAGATCATATCCAGAGGTTAGGCAAGGCCTTCAGTTGGGACATGGGGCAACTCACTCATCTCCAAATTTTAAAACCAGAATGGCTCCTGTCTAAAGGAAATATGGGGACAAAGTGTGAAACAGAGACTGAAGGAAAGGCCATCCAGAGACTGCCCCACCTGGGGATTCACCCTATATTCAGATACCAAATCCAGACACTATTGTGGATGTGAAGAAGTGCTTGCTGACAGGAGCCTGTTACAGCTGTCTCCTGAGAGGCTTTGACAGAGCCTGACAAATACAGAGGCAGATGCTCACCATTGGACTGAGAATGGGGTCCCCAATGGAGGAGTCAGAGAAAGGACTGAAGGAGCTGAAGGGGTTTGCAACCCCAAAGAAAGAAAAACAATCTTAACCAAGCAGACCACACCCCTACCTAGAGCTCCCAAGGTCTAAACCATCAACCAAAGAGTACACATGGAGGGACCCCCTGGTTCCAGCCATACATGTAGCAGAGGATGGCATTGTCTGGCATCAATAAGAGGAGAGGCCCTTGGTCCTGTGAATGCTGGATTCCCCTGTAGGGGAATGCCAGAGTGGTGAGGTAGGAGTGGGTGGGAGGGAGGGGAAGCATCCTCATAGAAGTAGGGGAAAGGAGGAAGGGATAGGAGAGTTTCTGAGGGGAAACCAGGAAAGGGGATAATATTTGAAATGTAAATATATAAAATATCCAATTAAAAAAATTTCTTTACCAGAAAGAGAGATAATATTACTGTTGAAGAAGACAGGCCTACTTCCAAATTTCTCAGTTTTTTGATGGAAAAGGTCATGACAGACTTTCACTTCATGGTGAAAGATGCAGAATTAATTAGGAAGTGAAATTATGGAAAAATTTCAAAACCCTTGAGGCTTTTAATTTCATTTTTAAACTCCTAAGTGGCCTTTCAGAGAAAAGTACTTCTCTTTTCTAGAGTTAGTTTACCAAAAAATTATTTGGCCTTGATCTTAGCACAAAAAAATCAGAAGAATTAAAATTCAAAGATGTTTATTGGGAATACAAACAGGGAACCAGCAAGACCTGACCAGCATTCTTCAAAGCTGCCAAGGTCAGTTCAGAGGTATGGAAGGAAAATGCAATTGGGGGTCTTTGATGAGCTTCTGGAACAGATATGTATGTGGAGAAAAAACATGCCAAATCTGAATGAAAGTTGTAATAAATCAACTGTAAATAATCGCAGATCTTAGATTTGACAGGTGTACTACTGGAACACAAGACGTTAACTTGAGAAGGGCACGTGGGAGTTCCCTTAGTGGTCCTTGAGACTTTTCTAAAGTCTTTTCCTTTCAGTTTCTCAGTGGGCGACTTTTCTCAGAATCCCTGCCATGTCTTCCCTCTGCAAGGTAGTTTTGGTGAGATTTATTATTTAGGTCATATTTATTAGTAGCTAGCATTTCAGGGCAGATAAGTAATTATTTTCCTAGAATATTTCATCGTAAGAAATGTTTCTCCTTCCTGCCTCCTTCTCCATTCTGATTAACCAGAAGCCCCTCTGTTGCTAGCCGATTTTCAACCCCCTGTAGTAGGTACAGTTTGTCTGTCTCAGCCTTTCTTCCGGAGACCTGCTTCCAGTTCTCTGGCTTTGTGAACTTAACCTCTGCACCTGGCGGATCTCCACTGCAGCTCCAGGAGGACAAATTGTTTTATTTTTATTTTTTATTCAGTTGATCATCTAATCAAAGTGACTTTACATTATTGCCTGGGATTCTTAGCATCTCTTTGGCACATCTCATCCCCAACAAACCACAGCTATTCCTTTTATCAGGTCTATCAAATTTGTCCACTAACCAGGAGCTCTAGTAACACTAGAGTAATACAGCACCAAATGAGGATGACCAGGCACTTCAGAGGGAAAATGGATTCAGACATCAGGAAAGAAGGCCTGGGTACAGGATCAATACAGAATCTAAGCAGAACTAAGGGACTTTAAGGTCTAAAATTTCATTTTCTTTACTTGCTTCCATTCTCTTTCTTTCTCCTCCCTCCCTCCCTCCCTCCCTCCCTCCCTCCCTCTCTCCCTCTCTCCTCTCACGTGTGTCTTCATCTAACTCAGGCATAAGTGAACATAACTGAGGTGTGTGGATAGTCACAGGAATTCAGTGTACATTAACAGAAATTGCTCCTGCAGGCTCCTGAATCTCATATTTTCTTTCAGAGGGTAGTTCCTGGTCCTCTCTAAATGGAACAGCCATCATCACAACGCTTAGAAAATCAGAGAGAAGCAGTCAGTTTTGATTTCCACTTACTATAGTCAGACACAACAATTCAGTTTCTGTTATGAGCAGGAAGAAGGGCTCGTGTTCTTGGCAGACTCATTCACCAGATTCCTCGGACTGAGAAATCCTATTATGGTCTTCTTTCCGGTGAACCGAAGGACCGCTCATACCTTATCCTCCCTTCCTACATCCCCACGCTGCCTTCCTCTCTCTCCTTTGTAGATGCAGCTCCTGTTGAAAAACGAAGCCATTTTCAAGGAAAATCTGACTTTCTCCCAGGTTTGCAGATATTGCAAGACCTGAATAGTTCATACTGTATTGACCTCTCTTTTAAGTACATCTTTGGATAATAATGCTTTCAGGTACACAGAGGAAAAGAGAGTTCAACAAGTTTTACGGCACTGTATGAATAGTGGATGGTGTCAGATATTCTAAGCAGTTCTAAGTAGCTTGATTTTAAAAGTACATAATGATAGAAGTTTTGCAAAGACAAATTAGTAATATCTATCTATCTATTGAAATTCTTAAAAACATATGCATTTTATCTTAGCTCTTTCTCATGTTAAAAACTTGCTCTAATAAATAATTAGTGATTTTAATAACAATTTAGCAATATTGTTTATACTAGTGTTGTTTATCATAGCAAAATATCAGAACTTAAATCTTCAGTAACAGAGGACCAATCTATAAATGATGGAATAAAATAGTAGATACTTTTTAGTGATTTACAAATGAATTATAGGTTAGGTACTTATATGAAATATATTCATAATATATTAACTAAATGCATCCTGCAGAAAGTGAATGCTTTATTTTATTTACCTTGAATAAAACAATGAAATTATGCCAAAATTGGAATTCATTCATTCAGTGTGACTGAATGTATTTAGTGATTCAGTGTAAGGAAATGCATTCAGTGCTAGAAGTAAGGATAATTCTGTATCGCTCATGTCAGCTTTCGAAAGACAGAGGTTTGTATTTGCAGGTGATACTACTTATTAATTAGGTAATCTGCTTTTAATAATTCAGTGATCCGTCTAGGGGTTTGAGATCTAAGGCTATGGATTGCTAATTCAGTTTTGAACTTGATACATGCTTATATATCAAGTACTTTGATTTAATTAAGTCATGTATATCCTAGCTACAAATTTATCATTCAGCAGCAAGTTTCCTCTTTCTTTGGTAGGGGAGGCTGCCCCATCCTTCGTTGTGTCTGGAATTAGGGTGATTTCTCTCAGTTGTCATTCTTACGCTTCCAGAACCATTGCGTGCTTCTAGCCATAGCCCTTCAAGACGGAAGAAACCTTCAAACCTCAGCTCAAAGATTCTTCTCGACTGAGCCTTTCTTGAGCACACACATCCTGATTTCAGATGTTTGGTCATCAGACAAGGGCCACACTCTATGCTCTCTTCTCTTTTTCCACACGTCTGTCTCGTTATCTTATATAGAACAATTGTCCAATAATCATTTCTTGAATTAATTATCTGACAATGACAACAACTGCAGGAAACATGAATTACAAATTTTGGGCAGTTCTGGGAAGAGAAATCAATAAACTCCAACATTAACAGCATTAATATGTAGCTACTACTTTTAAAATAATATATTTTTTAGAGAAATGTTAATTCAAAAGGACTCAATAGCAGCAAAATGGTAAAGGTCCCATGGGTATTAAAACTGATCTGTATATTTGGTTTCAAAGAATTAGATATTTAAAATTTGTATTATGCAAGGACACTGTTACTCTGTTAGATAGTATTTGAAAGTCTAGGATGAGAATCTACCAAGGTTTATTAGATGCCATGTGTCTGCTGTTAATGGAGGAACTCCAAGTAGCACACCCCATAATCTTTATTTCCAAATTCTCATAGTTCCTTTAGTGATTAGGCCAAAATTATTTATGTCTGACTTACTTCAGTATTCACTTCCTGGGTTTGAAACTTCAAAAGAAATGAACGAGGGTGGGTGGGGTGTCCCACTTCTTAATTACAAAAGTCGGAAAGTATGTCCCAATGCCAGTCTGATTTCCCGTCTTTAATAACAGATGCATAATCACATTTAATTAAGAGAATCCTTTTTGTCATTCTCAAATCATCTCATTGTCTGCTTTCCTATCTCACGCTTATTCTGTCATTTTTAATTTTGTGTTGTTGCCACCAACATGAAGTTTTCTTATCCACTGATGGCATCTACCCATTTTCTCCAGGGAAGCGCAGCCCAATCCAGGTTTCTCGCCAATAAAACCACCCAAAGAGCCCATTATCAGATTCCTCATTTGGCAGACAGACTGCATTATTTATGTGCAGCCGATAAAGTGCAAAGCACAGGGCTGAGGTTCCTGAAGGATTTTCCTGTTTAACACCTCCACAGCCTTCATCCTTTAAGACACGACTAGTCCTAAGATCTTCGTTCCTTTTACGAGTAGAGAAATGGTACAAGTGCTGGAGGGCAGAACATGCCTACAGCTTTCACAGGGCCAGTGTGTCCATGAGTGCAGGCTTCATAACCAGGTACTTGTGTACCTGACTACCTGGCTCACAATTTTTGCTGTTCTTTTTTTCTTTCTCTTAGTCAGAACTAAGATTCAACAATGCAGTCTGTTTCATTTTTCCTCTGTATTTTTGTTCTTGTTCTCTGTAGATGGTTTGAAGAACATCACACACCATCATTTTAACAAATCATGAGTCTCACTCCTCCTTCATTTGTTTGAATACTGAGATTTATTTCTTTAGAAGAGATCTGATAAGAAAAAGAAATACAACTCTTATTCCCAGAGTAATGTCCTCTTTGGGATTTGCCAAATCCTGCTGACAATGGCAAATGACCCTTCACTTTCCCTCTCGAATGTGCAAATTTTAACACAGCACCCCCTTGCCTTGAGCTGATCTGACAAGTAGGATTTTTGCCATAAATACACATCTTTGGAGAACAGCAATGACCATTTCTCTACAATAATCCACCTTTTAATCACTGTGACAGTCAACAGTTCGGCTACACAAATGTGCCTCTGTCTATATGACTAATTCATTTTAAACACACTTGCTTATGATAGATTTAGGTGTGAATTATAGTAAATTGCTATAATCGTGTGTGCCATACTTTTGTGATGTTTGTTTTTCCAATCAATATTAATTATACTTTAAAATCATTTTCAGAGCATGAAGGTGTAATTCATGTCAATTCTGCTGTCAATTAATAACTTGAACACTATTAAAAATTTGGACAGTGGGAAAGTGATATTCAATAGTTTGTTTTTATTTGCAGTGTGTGTGTGTGTGTGTGTGTGTGTGTGTGTGTGTGTATGTGTACATACATTCACATGTATATGAGTGTGCAGAATTCAGAGGACAGTTTCTTGGAATTAGTTCTCTCATCCCACCATGTAGACCACAGGTTAAAACTTGGGCTCTCAGACTTGATGGTAATTATCTTTACCTGCTGAGCTACCTTGTAGCTCCTTGTTTACTTTTTTATATGTGGTTGGCAAGCTCACAAATGGTATGGTAACACAATAGAGACTTGACTGGGCCCTGCCTTACATGAGGGGGGAGACATGTGGGAAGAAGTATTTAGAAAGTTATTACTAAGTAACTAGTGTGTTAAAACTAGGACGTACCTCGGCTTACTTCCATCAGGTTAAAGTACTCATTGGTCCATAGTGAGCCAGGTGGAAATACTCGACTGAGTATTTTCCATTTAATTTTCCATACAATATTTCAAACTAGCAAAAGTAAACCAGTATCTACCATCTTGCTATTTTCCAGATTTAACATCTGTTTAACAATCTGTCACAGGTGCATTTGATCTCCCTGGCAAAGCAATGTTTTATAATCACAACTGAAATGCAATTCAGTTTTATTTCTCTCCACAGATAATAATTATGCCTGAGTTGGAGTATGTGCTCCTGATATTACATGTTACCCTTTGTTCTTTTTTTCTGTCACTGTCTATTATCAATATGCTTAAATATTACAGATGTTGGACAGAAGCTCTCTCTATGTAGCCTAGGTTGACTTCAAATCATGATTCCTCTGCCTCGGCCTCCTGAGTGCTAGAATTAAAGACGTGCAACTCAATACCCAGCTAACCAGTGTATTATATCCAGCTAACTAGTGTATTGTATGCATGTGTTAAACCAATAGAATTATACATGTATGTGTTTTACAGTTTCTCTGCTTGACTCATCCAGCATTTTTTATTAAGATGTACCAATGCAGATATATTTTAAATCGTTTTCCCCTCTAGGTGTGCAAAGGTAATATGTAGTGAATCTATTTACCCCCTTGCAGATGGGTCACTTCCCATGTGTTCAGTTCTTGTACTGCCGAGAACAGCTTTGCTCCAGTCTGATTTGGAGACATTAAGAACATCAGGTCAGAAATCTCTCAAGAATCTGTCTGCTGCTGCAGGCTCAGCAAAATAATCCCCTGCATATCTGATTCTATTTGAATCTCTTACTTTAATTTTATCCTATGAATATTTGGGTGGCTAAGTCCCTGTTAAACTTTGCCTGCTTAAGACAAGGAACAAATATTTTTCAATCAAGTGCTATACTGCTATGCTAAGTGGTCAGAACGATCAGCATGAAAACTAGCTCTCTGGAAGGCAATGCCTTGTGGCACAGTAGAAGGTTTTATTTAAAAAGTTAAAGTCATTTGCTCAAGGCATCTTGTATTTTATATAGTTGAACTAATCTTGGTTTTAGCTTGTGTTAGAAACATAGGAAAATTTTCCCTATTTTTTTATTTTAACCAAGATAGTCTGGCTTGTTGTACCAGTAGTTCGTGCCCATTAAGGTTCTGTGATAAAACAAAACATTCCATAAGTTTCTTGAAAGAAAGCTATTTGATAGTAAAGGTCATTAGAAAAACAAATTAGCTTGAAATGATCTTATTCTGATGCTTGGTATATCTTGTACCACTTGATTGTGGCTGACATCATTAACAGGAACAAGATTCTAAGTAAACAAATATTTACTGAGTAAATTTAAACTATCTTTAGCCCAACTATATCCTCACTTATTAGAAATGTATTTCATCTGCCCATCACACTGCAAGGTTAGTACTGCCCATTACATTAACACTGCAATAAAAGCTGATAGAAACCCCAGGAGAAGGGACATCAATTCCTCATGTTCGGAGAGAAAACAGCGCCTGCATTCAGCTGCCGAGTCCCTGTAGGAGCACAGTCCTATGGTGGCAGTGAGACATCACTCTTCACAATCTTCCTTCAGTGGTCATGGTGAAACACTGCTGCTCAGAAACTAGAGGTTTAACTACGATAGCAATTTCTTCCCATTCCTCTGAGGGGGCAGCAGAAAATGTGTACAATTGGCTTCCATTCAAATTCTAGCCATCTTCCAGTGAATCGACTGGATGCCTGCATTGTCTCCTCTGTGCTTTAGAGTGTATATCAGAAGCCACGAGGAGAGAAGCACATCCCACAGTGGATGTTTGTTTTATAAACAGCAGAGAAAGATCTTGAAGAGAGTAAGAATTTTAGGACACTGTCAATGAAAGAAAATTACATTTATCACATTTGAGATGTACATTCAAACTGTAATAGACATAAGCTGTGTGAGGCAATGAAGTTCTGTGGCATAAAATAAATACTATAGCTAGGGATAAAAAAAAAAGGCCCGTGCATTTGCTGATAATGAGGCAATTGTGGTCATTTTCTTTATCTTTGGTTAACTAGAATTGTTGTAGTAGGTATGCCTTTTCCGTCGTAGTTGTTATGGGAATGAAGATTTCTTGACTTCTGTATCTAGAGTGTCCCAGCATATACAGAAGGCACAGGGAATCTATAAATATGTCCCAGATATTGCCATCTTTCCAAAGCCAAGCCAGTTGCCTCATGGATTTAGCAGAACCCTTTCATACTAAGAATTAATTCATTCATTGAAATTCTGCAAAGGATTCTTAGTAGGTTGAGACCAGTAACTTCTTACATGACAGACCCTGGGAAGAGCTTATTTATAAAAGCTTTAGAACATATCTTACAAATTATTCTTAAGCCAAGTGTGTTGGAGTAAAATAGAGAAGTGTCTTTAATTCTCAAATGCTTACGTTTCACTTTTTCCCCTGTATGGACCATCTTCGGTGAATCTCTGCCTTGAGGGAGATATCACCCTTACTAGACTTGGGATCATTCACATGTCAGCATCAGGTATCTTAATTACTCAGCTTCCTGACTTCTCCATGGCTTCAGGCTAGTGTGCTCTGACCTACTGACTTGACAGATGAGTTTAGTTTCTCTCTGCTACCTTATTTCTTGTCACCCTAGAAGGAAGCTATAACTGCCTAAATTCCAATTAGGAGTAGGAGTTCAAGAACTCACCTTGATGGCGCCAGGTAAAATTAGTCTATCAGGGAATCAGTGAGGGAAGACATAGGCCGTGCTTAAAACCATACCTGGCACTAAGTGAACATTATCTGTTACTGCAATTCCCCCAGAGTGAGTCAAATTAGTGAGAAACAACTTTGAGAAGGAATGAATTGCAACCATTGCTACCCCTATCTCACTGCAAAGTAGGTAGGAATCAGGCGTGTTTTTCTTCCTACGGCTATACGTGTATATTTGAACTGCTCTGAAAATCAAAGCAATACCATTATATTTGTTCATTCCTTCATCGCTGGCAATCTACTAGTAGCTAGAGAAGATGTTTTTCAGTTGTGGAAGTTGTAGGATAACTTGGATAAATGGAGTCTCTAGCCCAGCAGTTTTATTTTAGAAAGCCTGTACAATTTGCACGTGTAAAAATAGTGCATCCATTGAATCCCAGAAGGGCTTGATTTCAGCAACATGGGCAGCTCTGTAGAAGTGCACACAGAGCGATTGTTCTAAAAAAATGAGCTGCTCGAAAATGTCAGAATGTTCTACTACAGCCTGGTCATTTGCAGATGATTTTTCATGTTGTGTCTAGCCTCCTTAATACCAAGACACTCTTTAAAATGCCAGATACCCCCTCCAAAAATACACTTGAATCAGTCATTTGCATTTTCTCATAAAGCTCTCGCCTTTTCAAAGATCACTGGCTCCGAGACAAGGGCGCCTTTCTATCTCCTCACTGAGAGCCACTCACTCAGAACACCATATAGTTTCCCTAATTTATTTATGTGCGTGCATCATGGGGCACCGCTCTTTCCATGCTATGAAAGACTGAGAACTTATTAAGCATTTAAATATCAGCTGTCCTGACCCTAATATTTTATGTAGAACGAGGCAGAACACTGTGACGATCGAACACTTTGCTCTGCTCAGTCCCATTCCTTTGGAAATAGATTAGTTGGCTTCTACTGAAGAAAGAGATTTTTCTCATCTCTTTCAGTTCCCACCACCATGGGCCCTTTGTGTCCCCTTGGCTCTCTCATCTTCGTTGCTCCTTTGTTCTTTCTCTCTCTGGTCCATTCCCCTCTTGCTTTTTCTCTTGGCCATCACTTATTTCATGACCACAGCTCCTTTTCAAAGACAGATGCTTGTGGAACTAGGGAAACAGGGCTAGTGTCCTGTTTCCTGTGCACTATGCATGGTGCATCAGGTTTCCTATGCATGGTGCACCATGTGCACTAGACGCAGTAATCAGGTGAACTTCTTTGCTGTTTCTTCTTTCTTCTTGACCATTCAATGCTTCACCTTCTGTAATAGAAGATCCCCAGATACCCATGTGTTCTATACAATTGATGCAGGATCTTTATGACTATATGGGGTGACTTAGCACCTTTGAGGGAACATGTATGTCATGTAAAGTTTCTTCTGAGGAGAATGAACTTCTGCTTGCCTCAAAGAGTGCACCACTGACAGGTGATTACACCCAAGTCTAACTCAGTGAACCAATGACTAATTGGGCTTGCTTACCTGAAAATGTGTGAGGGATTACTTACAGCGTAAATGACCTAAAACATTCTACCCCATCTGCCTGCTGAGTACCCTCAGCTGCATAGAAGATGTTCCTTTTCCTTCATCTGACCTTGTACACTCTGCAGACTATATCATCTCATGAGACCTGGTGCAACCGGGAAAAGTTTTATGCATACCTACAGCTTGGAGGGATGTATAGGAAGGCATGAGGGGCTTGAATCCCTTTCTTTTATAAGAGAGCACCTATAGGCTTAATCTTGAGGCTCTCTTGTGGGTAGTCACAGCTGCTCTCATTGAGATGACGATATCTGTTGTGCTCAGAAAACAGTGCACTAAAGCAGCAAATAATGTTGAAATCAGGTACCAAGGTCCCATTTCCCAGACTGAGACTCAGTGTGTCGGTTACTTTTCTCATCAATGAGACAAAATTTCTGATCAATGCCACTTAAGAGAAGGAGGAATATTGCAGTAGAATTTGAGGTTACAGTTCATCAAGGTGAGGCAGGCATACGTGGTGAAGGAAACAGATGGTGGCTGGTCACATTGTGTGTGTAGCGATGGGAGTTTGGTGCTGATGCTCCACCCCTTGCTCCTTTTTAAGGAGCTCGGGCCTCAAGCTGTGCAATGGTGCCATCCACATACTGAATGTATTTTACCATCAGTTAAACTGTTCTAGAAACAATCAACCAGGACTGTGTGTCCATAGTGAGTCTACATTCTGTCAAATTGATAACCAAGATTAACCATTAATATCACACGTAGAGATTGACGATGCCCTTAGATGAACAGTGAGGCCAGGGAAATAGACAAAAGTAAGACCACAGTAAGGCTGATGTAGTTCACTCTGGATCTATGCACTTCCTTAGGCTCCTGTGAAGCTCTGAAACAAACCGAGTACCTTGGAGGTGAGAGGCCCTCTGTGGGTACTACTGGAGAAGGACAAACTAATGCCATGTTTAAGGTAAAAAATGAATCTTGCTTTGGGTAGAGCAGAAGGGCTGGAGATCCCCTGTGAGATTGCTAGTCAGATGACAACTCTTCGTAGTAAGAAGAAGATTGAAAACAGTCAGTTTTAGGGTAAAACTAAAAAATGAAGGGTTGTTTATTTGTTTAACCTGGATGGGCGGCCTTGCTCTGGCCAGAGGAGAGAGATGCCGGAAGTATTTAATACAGAATGCCTTTGCTTCTGCCCTAGCCAGAGGTGAGGGATGCCAGAAGCAAGGTTTTTCTTATCTCCTTTCCCCTAAAGGAGTATCCCTTTCCTGACAACCATACAGAGGATGTGACTAATCTGTAGGATGTGACACCTGAAATGGAAACTGGACTAACCAGCTCATCCCTTCTCCAGTAGAGCTAGTAAAACAGTATTAACTCCAAGACAGTGGCGTTCAGTGGTTCCTACTCGTGAGGACCCCTCCGGCTGTAAGGAGCTCTGTCTTCTTTCGATCTCTTAAGTATAGAATACTTTGTAGTAAAATTCTTCATTTAAAATTTCACTCTCCATAGTCCATGAATTTCATAACCTGAAGGGCACTGGTCAGTGAAAGTTTTACGTGCCAATGAACTTTAAGCACCCTTGGTTCTGAATTAAAGTACATCCAAGAGCCAAGATAGGTCCTGTCATTCTCACAAACACCGGATATCCACATTATCACTTGTAAGACAGACACTAATCTGTGGGGATTTTAAATTGTCAGCAGAATCAAGTTCTGCATTTTCCTGAGTTTGGGTAGTCAGAGTTCCCAAAGAAGATTGGGAATGAAGACTATTTTTGTGCCACTCCCCTCAAGTTAGCTATTAAAAGCCTACAGTGTTGGTTTGACAGGGACATCAAAAGGATTTTATACAATCCTAAGTTATTGCAAAATGTAATATTTATTTTTTAATTACTTCGTTATTTTATTTGGGGGATGAGAGATGGATGAATCAGAGTAGGGAAAACAGCAGTTCTCATCTGTATGACAGTGACTTTGTCTCTGCATTTATTTATAATGGGCAGGGGGCAGAGCTTATAGAATTCTGTCTTACACCAAAGGGAGAGAGAGCTGAGAACATTTTTATTTTAACACTCATTCTTCATTATTTCCCTGGGGCATTTTCATTTCAAATGGTTCATTCTTTTTCAGAGCCCCTGTGTCTCCTTAGGAAATGTGTTCACCTTGGGGAGGGAGAGACGCTGCACCGAATCTTATGCAACTCTTTTTCTGGCCATGGAATATTTTAAAAGAGCTCACAGGATGGATGGTATTTTGCATTTTATTGCCTTATGTTCTGCATTTCGAGCATAATCCAAATTTCTAAAATGTATTTGCAGTAAAGCACCCTTCCTACATGGAGTGTCCTTGAATAGCACTGAATGTGCCATCAGCTTTCTAATGCATGTATCTGAGACCAAGACTGAATGCTGAGAGGCTGTAAAATGGACTTGGCCTCCATAGTGATGCTAAGACAAAGGTAGAGTCATATTAGAATTACTATCTTCAAGGACAGACTCTTAGTTGGATTTTATCATATGCTTAATGAAAAGTAGGATCAGACTAATTAAAAACTGTATTCTTCGTTCATCTAATATATCTTTCCTGTCACCCCTTTCCATGAGAGACTGACCTGGACTCCTTCTGTTCCTGGCCTGCTTGGCCCATGCTTCTTATAAACATGAAGATAGGCAAAGACCTAACACAAACAGAATGCTGGGACTGCCATGGGGATGGGAAACTGATTTCTGTCTTGTAAGATCACCATTCTTCTTCTTATACTTCTAACTCAATTGCCAGTCTCATGTGATCTCTGGTCAGAGGACAGACAGGAAAGGTTGAACCTAGCACACTGTTGTGTGGAGTTCTTTGCTTTCTCAGTGCTGATTGTACGGTAAGTGATCAAAGGCCTAAACTCCCAAAGTATTCTTTAGTGGTTCTAATGGAAGAAACAATACTTCATCAGGATTTTAGACAGACACAGCTTGTTAACTTGAATCTAACCCGACCCATTGGGGTTGTAAGGCCTTTCTGCTTTTTTGTAGGTGGCTGGGCACTTTGGGATGAGACTGAACCTTCACTAAGCAGCTCAGAAGGCTCTGGGCTCACAAAGGGCTCTGGGCTCAGAGTGCTCTAGGCTCACAGTGCCATCTGGACTTCAGAGCTCTAGGTTCACAGTGCTCTCTGGACACTGGGAATTTGTTGCAAATGAGTCTGTTTTGCAGACTGTATTAGCTTTGGCATTATGCCTCAAAAGGAACCCTGTTTTCATGGAAAATTCAATTTATTGACTTACAAAAATGTTCTTGGTTCTGGCATCATATTTTGTCATGTCTTCTGTTTAAAGAAAGTATTTTTTTCCAGGGCTGGAGATCAAATCCAGTAGATGTCTGCCAATTAGACAAATTTTCTATTATCAATTCACATCTCCAGCCCAACAAAAATGTTTCAGTCTATGTTTCTAGTGATTGACTTGAAATATACTTAATCTTCTACTCTTGAAGACTTTATATTGACCTCTTTTATGAACAGGCCTACATTCAAGGCATGTCAATTTTAATCCTCTTTTGTTCCCTGCCCACTGAAACGTTTAAATTTACACAGATACTACATTTTAGAAATTATTCACTTCTTTTATAGATCTATCAATTTATCCCTTTTAAATATATTTTAATTCCATGTCTATGAGAGATCAGCTTCTTCATACTATCTGACCTCACCGTTCACTTCTTTAGCCAATAGCAATGAATTTTATTATTTCTACATGGCTTTAGATTAGGACATTTGCATTCTAGTCTACAACAAAAATTTTCATATTTGTTTTTCAAATTCTGAGGCTAAGCGGATTTTCTGTTCACAGTCAAGCTTTTGCTCTGATAAGCAGAAGCTTTTCCCTTACAAATTTTTAAGAGCCTCAGCAAATGTACATCTATTTCATGTTGCAAAAGGTTTGTTTTCTGTCTTTACATCTAATCTATGTGTTGACTAGACACATAAATCTCCGTTGGCTCTTTCTTTGAGGACTTTATAGGCATTGATTTCCTGCCTTTAGGGGACTATTGGTAGATTTTTATGTCTCAGCACACACTTATCCAGAAACTGACCAGAAAAGTCCGCTCAGGAATTTATCCAAGAGAAATGCAAATGTGTGCCCATAGAACACTGGGATACGAATGTTCATGACACTCGATCACCACCAGCCCAAGACAGATGATAGCTTAAATGGGTAACATCAGGCTAGATGAACAAGCAATTGTTTTTTTTTTATTCAATTGAATTTTTCTTTGCAATTAGAGGGAATAAGTCAGGATATGCACATCAACAGATATGAATTTCATGAACATCATGCTCACAAAAGGAGGTGATTAAATGTGTTATATCTCCAAAAGAAAGGGTGTATATTAGGACTCTGGACACTAGTAAGGAGTCAAGACTTACTATGTAAAGCAAAGCAAAAACTATAACTTTTAGTGGCTTTGTCCATGCTGGAGCAAATATTGTCAGATTTTTCATGCTTTTATCATCTGCTAAAGAAGAGTATACTGAATTATTTTGAGATTGCTTTTTGTACTTGCAAAATCCAGATATTCAATTATGTGTATGTGCTGTAGCATGGTTGAGACTTATGAAATTCACATAAACAAATATCAATCACACATTATATCATTTATAATTTGTTAGCCGTGTTTGCAAATAGCCTTGGTTTTAACCCAGTATCCATTTCTTTTTTTTTTTTTTTTTTATTAACTTGAGTATTTCTTATATACATTTCGAGTGTTATTCCCTTTCCCGGTTTCTGGGCAAACATCCCCCTCCCCCCTCCCCTTCCTTATGGGTGTTCCCCTCACAACCCTCCCACCATTGCCGCCCTCCCCCCATAGACTAGTTCACTGGGGGTTCAGTCTTAGCAGGACCCAGGGCTTCCCCTTCCACTGGTGCTCTTACTAGGATATTCATTGCTACCTATGGGGTCAGAGTCCAGGGTCAGTCCATGTATAGTCTTTAGGTAGTGGCTTAGTCCCTGGAAGCTCTGGTTGCTTGGCATTGTTGTACTTTTGGGGTCTCGTGCCCCTTCAAGCTCTTCCAGTTCTTTCTCTGATTCCTTCAATAGGGGACCTATTCTCAGTTCAGTGGTTTGCTGCTGGCATTCGCCTCTGTATTTGCTGTATTCTGGCTGTGTCTCTCAGGAGCGATCTACATCCGGCTCCTGTCGGCCTGCACTTCTTTGCTTCATCCATCTAGTCCAATTGGGTGGCTGTATATGTATGGGCCAAATGTGGGACAGGCTCTGAATGGGTGTTCCTTCAGTCTCTGTTTTAATCTTTGCCTCTCCCTTCCCTGCCAAGGGTATTCTTTTTCCTCATTTAAAGAAGGAGTGAAGCATTCACATTTTGATCATCCGTCTTGAGTTTCGTTTGTTCTAGGGATCTAGGGTAATTCAAGCATTTGGGCTAATAGCCACTTTCAATGAGTGCATACCATGTATGTCTTTCTGTGATTGGGTTAGTTCACTCAGGATGATATTTTCCAGTTCCAACCATTTGCCTACGAATTTCATAAACTCGTTGTTTTTGATAGCTGAGTAGTATTCCATTGTGTAGATGTACCACATTTTCTGTATCCATTCCTCTGTTGAAGGGCATCTGGGTTCTTTCCATTTTCTGGCTATTATAAATAAGGCTGCGATGAACATAGTGGAGCACGTGTCTCTTTTATATGTTGAGGCATCTTTTGGGTATATGCCCAAGAGAGGTATAGCTGGATCCTCAGGCAGTTCAATGTCCAATTTTCTGAGGAACCTCCAGACTGATTTCCAGAATGGTTTTACCAGTCTGCAATCCCACCAACAATGGAGGAGTGTTCCTCTTTCTCCACAACCTCGCCAGCATCTGCTGTCACCTGAGTTTTTGATCTTAGCCAATCGCACTGGTGTGAGGTGAAATCTCAGGGTTGTTTTGATTTGCATTTCCCTTATGACTAAAGATGTTGAACATTTCTTTAGGTGTTTCTCAGCCATTCGGCATTCCTCAGCTGTGAATTGTTTGTTTAGCTCTGAACCCCATTTTTTAATAGGGTTATTTGTTTCCCTGCGGTCTAACTTCTTGAGTTCTTTGTATATTTTGGATATAAGGCCTCTATCTGTTGTAGGGTTGGTAAAGATCTTTTCCCAATCTGTTGGTTGCCGTTTTGTCCTAACCACAGTGTCCTTTGCCTTACAGAAGCTTTGCAGTTTTATGAGATCCCATTTGTCAATTCTTGATCTTAGAGCATAAGCCATTGGTGTTTTGTTCAGGAAATTTTTTCCAGTGCCCATGTGTTCCAGATGCTTCCCTAGTTTTTCTTCTATTAGTTTGAGTGTGTCTGGTTTGATGTGGAGGTCCTTGATCCACTTGGACTTAAGCTTTGTACAGGGTGATAAGCATGGATCGATCTGCATTCTTCTACATGTTGCCCTCCAGTTGAACCAGCACCATTTGCTGAAAATGCTATCTTTTTTCCATTGGATGGTTTTGGCTCCTTTGTCAAAAATCAAATGACCATAGGTGTGTGGGTTCATTTCTGGGTCTTCAATTCTATTCCATTGGTCTATCTGTCTGTCTCTGTACCAATACCATGCAGTTTTTATCACTATTGCTCTGTAATACTGCTTGAGTTCAGGGATAGTGATTCCCCCTGAAGTCCTTTTATTGTTGAGGATAGCTTTAGCTATCCTGGGTTTTTTGTTATTCCAGATGAATTTGCAAATTGTTCTGTCTAACTCTTTGAAGAATTGGATTGGTATTTTGATGGGGATTGCATTGAATCTGTAGATTGCTTTTGGTAAAATGGCCATTTTTACTATATTAATCCTGCCAATCCATGAGCATGGGAGATCTTTCCATCTTCTGAGGTCTTCTTCAATTTCTTTCTTCAGAGTCTTGAAGTTCTTATTGTACAGATCTTTTACTTGCTTGGTTAAAGTCACACCGAGGTACTTTATATTATTTGGGTCTATTATGAAGGGTGTCGTTTCCCTAATTTCTTTCTCGGCTTGTTTCTCTTTTGTATAGAGGAAGGCGACTGATTTATTTGAGTTAATTTTATACCCAGCCACTTTGCTGAAGTTGTTTATCAGCTTTAGTAGTTCTCTGGTGGAACTTTTGGGATCACTTAAATATACTATCATATCATCTGCAAATAGTGATATTTTGACCTCTTCTTTTCCGATCTGTATCCCTTTGATCTCCTTTTGTTGTCTGATTGCTCTGGCTAGAACTTCAAGAACTATATTGAATAAGTAGGGAGAGAGTGGGCAGCCTTGTCTAGTCCCTGATTTTAGTGGGATTGCTTCAAGTTTCTCTCTATTTAGTTTAATGTTAGCAACTGGTTTGCTGTATATGGCTTTTACTATGTTTAGGTATGGGCCTTGAATTCCTATTCTTTCCAGGACTTTTATCATGAAGGGGTGTTGAATTTTGTCAAATGCTTTCTCAGCATCTAATGAAATGATCATGTGGTTCTGTTCTTTCAGTTTGTTTATATAATGGATCACGTTGATGGTTTTCCGTATATTAAACCATCCCTGCATGCCTGGGATGAAGCATACTTGATCATGGTGGATGATTGTTTTGATGTGCTCTTGAATTCGGTTTGCCAGAATTTTATTGAGTATTTTTGCATCGATATTCATAAGGGAAATTGGTCTGAAGTTCTCTTTCTTTGTTGTGTCTTTGTGTGGTTTAGGTATAAGAGTAATTGTAGATTCGTAGAAGGAATTCGGGAGGGCTCCATCTGTTTCAATTTTGTGGAATAGTTTGGATAATATTGGTATGAGGTCTTCTATGAAGGTTTGATAGAATTCTGCACTAAACCCATCTGGACCTGGGCTCTTTTTGGTTGGGAGACCTTTAATGACTGCTTCTATTTCCTTAGGAGTTATGGGGTTGTTTAACTGGTTTATCTGTTCCTGATTTAACTTTGATACCTGGTATCTGTCTAGGAAATTGTCCATTTCCTGAAGATTTTCAAATTTTGTTGAATATAGGTTTTTATAGTAAGATCTGATGATTTTTTGAATTTCCTCTGAATCTGTAGTTATGTCTCCCTTTTCATTTCTGATTTTGTTAATTTGGACGCACTCTCTGTGTCCTCTCGTTAGTCTGGCTAAGGGTTTATCTATCTTGTTGTTTTTCTCAAAGAACCAACTTTTGGTCCTGTTGATTCTTTCTATGGTCCTTTTTGTTTCTACTTGGTTGATTTCAGCTCTGAGTTTGATTATTTCCTGCCTTCTACTCCTCCTGGGTGTATTTGCTTCTTTTTGTTCTAGAGCTTTTAGGTGTGCTGTCAAGCTGCTAACATATGCTCTTTCCTGTTTCTTTCTGCAGGCACTCAGCGCTATGAGTTTTCCTCTTAGCACAGCTTTCATTGTGTCCCATAAGTTTGAGTATGTTGTATCTTCATTTTCATTAAATTCTAAAAAGTTTTTAATTTCTTTCTTTATTTCTTCCTTGACCAGGTTATCATTGAGTAGAGCATTGTTCAATTTCCACGTATATGTGGGCATTCTTCCCTTATTGTTATTGAAGACCAGTTTTAGGCCGTGGTGGTCCGATAGCACGCATGGGATTATTTCTATCTTTCTGTACCTGTTGAGGCCCGTTTTTTGACCAATTATATGGTCAATTTTGGAGAAAGTACCATGAGGAGCTGAGAAGAAGGTATATCCTTTTGCTTTAGGATAGAATGTTCTATAAATATCCGTTAAGTCCATTTGGCTCATGACTTCTCTTAGTCTGTCGACATCACTGTTTAATTTCTGTTTCCATGATCTGTCCATTGATGAGAGTGGGGTGTTGAAATCTCCCACTATTATTGTGTGAGGTGCAATGTGTGTTTTGAGCTTTAGTAAGGTTTCTTTTACGTATGTAGGTGCCCTTGTATTTGGGGCATAGATATTTAGGATTGAGAGTTCATCTTGGTGGATTTTTCCTTTGATGAATATGAAGTGTCCTTCCTTATCTTTTTTGATGACTTTTAGTTGGAAATTGATTTTATTTGATATTAGAATGGCTACTCCAGCTTGCTTCTTCTGACCATTTGCTTGGAAAGTTGTTTTCCAGCCTTTCACTCTGAGGTAGTGTCTGTCTTTGTCTCTGAGGTGTGTTTCCTGTAGGCAGCAGAATGCAGGGTCCTCGTTGCGTATCCAGTTTGTTAATCTATGTCTTTTTATTGGGGAGTTGAGGCCATTGATATTGAGAGATATTAAGGAATAGTGATTATTGTTTCCCTTTATATTCATATTTGGATGTGAGGTTATGTTTGTGTGCTTTCATTCTCTTTGTTTTGTTGCCAAGACGATTAGTTTCTTGCTTCTTCTAGGGTATAGCTTGCCTCCTTATGTTGGGCTTTACCATTTATTATCCTTTGTAGTGCTGGATTTGTAGAAAGATATTGTGTATATTTGGTTTTGTCATGGAATATCTTGGTTTCTCCATCAATGTTAATTGAGAGTTTTGCTGGATACAGTAACCTGGGCTGGCATTTGTGTTCTCTTAGGGTCTGTATGACATCAGTCCAGGATCTTCTGGCCTTCATAGTTTCTGGCGAGAAGTCTGGTGTGATTCTGATAGGTCTCCCTTTATATGTTACTTGACCTTTTTCCCTTACTGCTTTTAATATTCTTTCTTTATTTTGTGCGTTTGGTGTTTTGACAATTATGTGACGGGAGGTGTTTCTTTTCTGGTCCAATCTATTTGGAGTTCTGTAGGCTTCTTGTATGCCTATGGGTATCTCTTTTTTTAGGTTAGGGAAGTTTTCTTCTATGATTTTGTTGAAGATATTTACTGGTCCTTTGAGCTGGGAGTCTTCACTCTCTTCTATACCTATTATCCTTAGGTTTGATCTTCTCATTGAGTCCTGGATTTCCTGTATGTTTTGGACCAGTAGCTTTTTCCGCTTTACATTATCTTTGACAGTTGAGTCAATGATTTCTATGGAATCTTCTGCTCCTGAGATTCTCTCTTCCATCTCTTGTATTCTGTTGGTGAAGCTTGTATCTACAGCTCCTTGTCTCTTCTTTTGGTTTTCTATATCCAGGGTTGTTTCCATGTGTTCTTTCTTGATTGCTTCTATTTCCATTTTTAATTCCTTCATCTGTTTGATTGTGTTTTCCTGGAATTCTTTCAGGGATTTTTGCCATTCCTCTCTGTAGGCTTCTACTTGTTTATTAATGATTTCCTGTGTTTCCCTAAGTGTGTTCATGTCTTTCTTGAAGTCCTCCAGCATCATGATCAAATATGATTTTGAAACTAGATCTTGCTTTTCTGGTGTGTTTGGATATTCCATGTTTGTTTTGGTGGGAGAATTGGGCTCCGATGATGGCATGCAGTCTTGGTTTCTGTTGCTTGGGTTCCTGCGCTTGCCTCTCGCCATCAGATTATCTCTAGTGTTACTTTGTTCTGCTATTTCTGACAGTGGCTAGACTGACCTATAAGCCTGTGTGTCAGGAGTGCTGTAGACCTGTTTTCCTCTCTTTCAGTCAGTTATGGGGACAGTGTGTTCTGCTTTCGGGCGTGTAGTTTTTCCTCTCTACAGGTCTTCAGCTGTTCCTGTGGGCCTGTGTCTTGAGTTCACCAGGCAGCTTTCTTGCAGCAGAAAATTTGGTCTTACCTGTGATCCCGAGGCTCAGGTTCGCTAGTGGGGTGCTGCCCAGGGGCTCTCTGCAGCGGCAGCAACCAGGAAGACCTGTGCCGCCCCTTCCGGGAGCTTCAGTGCACCAGGGTTCCAGATGGTCTTTGGCTTTTTCCTCTGGCGTCCGAGATGTGTGTGCAGGGAGCAGTCTCTTCTGGTTTCCCAGGCTTGTCTGCCTCTCTGAAGGTTTAGCTCTCCCTCCCATGGGATTTGGGTGCAGAGAACTGTTTATCCGGTCTGTTTCTTTCAGGTTCCGGCGGTGTCTCAGGCGCAGAAGTCCTGCCGCTCCTGGGCCCTCCCCCACGGGAGCCCAGAGGCCTTATACAGTTTCCTCTTGGGCCAGGGATGTGGGCAGGGGTGAGCAGTGTTGGTGGTCTCTTCCGCTCTGCAGCCTCAGGAGTGCCCACCTGACCAGGCGGTTGGGTCTCTCTCTCACCGGGTCTGGGAGCAGAGAGCTGCTGCGGGCCGGGATCCGCGGGTGTGGGACTTCCGGTAAACACAGACCGTGCCTCCTAGAGAAATTCTGCTTCCGTGTCCCAAGCTCACCAGGCAGCTTTCTTGCAGCAGAAAATTTGGTCTTACCTGTGGTCCGAGGCTCCGGTTCGCTCGTGGGGTGCTGCCCAGGGGCTCTCTGCAGCGGCAGCAACCAGGAAGACCTGTGCCTCAGTTTCCATTTCTAGTATTTCTTAGTATTTCTAGTCTAAGAAAGAAGATAGGGTTCATAGTGAATAAGACAAGTTACATCAACTTCACCAATTTAATTCATCATCCCATGTTTTCTCTTCTATTCAACATTCTTCAAGCATTTCTTATGTCTAACTTTGCATTTATTAAGTATGTGTTGAGTGTTTATCTTAGAACTCATAACTCTGTTTTCTTGACTTTACTGCATCTTGCTACTTTTTGATGATATAAGATAGGTATGTTTTCCTCTGTATGCTGAGTTCTTTTCTTCTAATCAGGTTTCCTTTCATAAATGAAATAGAGGCTCATGGAAGACACAGATCTTGGAGAAAAAAAAAGAACATGCATTAGGTTCTCCTTATTCACTAGGATGCATTCTCCTTCCTCAATCTGTGTCTGAAATCACTTTTTCCTCTGTGTGCAAGCCTGTGATATAGTGATATTTGAAAAAAAAAGCTAAAGTAAAATGTTATCAGCAATAATTGACCAGCAATAGTAACAACCTCAATATACATTTTTCTTTTTCTTTTTAAAAAAAAATCTTTTTCTCTGTCAAGGACCTCCTTATTTTAAGTTATTTCAGGATGACCTTTGTGGCTTCTCTTTGGAATATACAAATTGCAATGCATTTTGGGGACATTAAGATGGATATTTAAACACAAATACTATGCTACCACAGAGAGATAAAGCCAGTGAGTGGGTAGCATATTTGGTGTGGATGCTCTGAGCACAGGGGTCATTCGTGTTCAGGTAGAAAGGAGTAGGAAGGCTCAGATATCATAATACTACTCAGAATGCTATAAATTTTAAGACTTATAAAGAGTTTATTTCCAGAATTTTCAAACCACAGTGGACTGGAGGTAAACAACATTGCTAAAGAGAAATAAGAGCATAGAGGGGTGCTGTGGCAACAGTTACCTCTACAGATTTACTGATTTTTGGGTCATACACAATACGATACTACTCAAACTCAATTCAGATAAGCAGAGTGGCTGCCTGAAACAAATATATTTATTTTCTAAGGTAAACTTGATTCCAACAGTGGTCCAGAGAGTCTGAAGTATCTTGGATTTGAATGTGTCTGCTATCATGCTCCATAATACATAGGAAGAATGCTGTTGTTGTTTTGTTTTGTTTTGTTTTGTTTTGTTTCTGCCTTTCTCTAGATACAGGATAGCAACCCCAGCATTCATTATTTTTCAGATTATAGGTGGTGTACCCTGAAAAACCACTATCCTAACTATCTGGTCCAATGGACAATTTTCTCTTCAATTCAGAAACAGGTTTTCTTGATCTTTTAGTCCTCACTCATAACTGTCTGAGAGTTTTAGGACAGCCCCTTTAACTCCCAGTGAAGGCAAATGTGAACTAAATGAGATCAAAGCTCTATGCTTTTAGAGAGAATTTGTCAGGGCCGACCTCTGAATCCTTTAAACATTGGTCCATTCTGTAAATCCAGGCAGCGGTTCTGCAATTCTACTTGGGGTACTTGTAATACATTTGTTTCATCTCTAATGAGCTTCTGTTTTAACACAATAATTTATAACCCTACATACACTGTGACCAGGAATGACTTATTCCATGCATGTGCAACTTCACCCCCTCCCTTCTGAATGGAGTTAATTGCTTCACAGGGGTGGCAGTCTATGATGTAATCAGCTCTTCTCATGGATTTCTCAGTGGGGTGTGCACAGGCAGATGCATTAGTTGATATTTCTTAAGTGCTGTGCTTCGTTGACTTGAAATATTTACTTAGCCTCTTTTATAATAATATTTTAAAATAAGGAAAGATCTATATTATTATTGGAAATATTTATGTAAGGATGTAGAATTTTATTTCAAAAGCAGCCTCAGTCCTCATTGGGTTGAAGGATGTACCAATGAAATAAATGACGTGGCTGCTGAATCACACCCTCTGTCTTTCCAGTTTGCCCTTAACCCTCTCCAGGGTTGGGGTACATACAATTTCCTTCTAGTGAAGGTGTGAATTGCTTTGATTAGAACAGTTTTGAAATACATTTTCAAAGACAGCATGTGTTACTGCTAACCTCTCTGACATTTCTGCTATCACCCTGAACAGGGAAGTCTTTCACTCATTGGACAATGAGGGAATCTGATACCCAGGTGCCCCCGTGACCTGCTGGCCAGCATGTGTGACCACATGTGCCTTTTGTCTGTCGCTGTGCTTGTAGGGTTTACAGCAATGTTATTGTGACACTGGCTGACTGGCATCGACAAGAAACTCTGAACACAAGAAGATAGCTTCCTGAGCTTTATTATAGAAGCACCTCTTTGCTGTGCATGAAGAGTTCATTAGCTATAATTAATGTCATGAATGCCACATTGATAGCTATTTGTTTCCATTTAAACCCCGGTTCTTTCATGGCTTCTAACAGCTTGGAGATTATATTTGCGCTAACCTATAGAAGGAATCTGGGGTATCTTCAGTCGATGAAGCTGCCTTTACACAATGTTTCACTTTCCATTTTATGAGGCTGTTCATTATTTCAGGTCTACTTAATATTGCTACTTTCAATTTCTATTTGAAATTGAATATAAGAGTGTAATCTAATTTAAAAGGAATTCACGTTGTATAAATTTAAGATCATCCTAGCTGGACATGGTGACACACATCTTTAATCCCAGCAGATTAAATGAAGGGAGGTGGATCTCTGAGTTTGAGGCCAGGCTGGGCAAGTAAGACATTGTCTTAAAAAAGCCAAACACAAAAACCCACAAACAAAGATATAGACAAGGAACACAAAATCTTACAACAGCTTATGCAATTAATGTCTTACTATACAATTAAGAATAGTCTAAGGCATCTTTTCTGGAAAACACTTATACTTATCCTATCCTATTCTGCCATGATGTAGATGATCCAGGTGATTACATTCTATAAAGTCATAATACTCCACGTTGCAAGCCAGAAAACTATCCTCTACCTATGCAGTACTATGAATTGTCCCTACTGGGATATCCTGGGATATCCTGGTTGTGTCAGTTAGCTTTCTATCACATTGACACAACTCCTGAGATAAACAATTTGCAAAGAGTAAGCTTTCAAGCTATGTATTCTTAACTTTGTTGCTTTGGACCTATGGCAATAGCGGATAATGTTCAGACTGTGCGGCATAGACATATTCACTCTACAGTAGCTGAAATCAATGAGAAGAAGAAAGAGGGAAAGCTCCTACAGTCTTCTTCAATGACAAGAGGAAAGGGGGAAAGCTCCTACAGTCTTCCTCAATGACAAGAAGAAAGAGGAAAAGCTCCTACAGTCTTCTTCAATGACAAGAAGAAAGAGGGAAAGCTCCTACAGTCTTCTTCAATGACAAGAAGAAAGGGGGAACGCTCCTACAGTCTTCTTCAATGACAAGAAGAAAGGGGGAAAGCTCCTACAGTCTTCTTCAAGAGTTTACCCCAATGATTTCACTTGTTTGTACTCAGACTCTCTTCCTTAAGGTTCCATCACTTGTCAATGGCGCCATGGTCTGGGAACCAGACTTCACTGTGTAAGGCTTCAGAGGGCATTCCAGATCCAAGCTATAAAGTAGGCTCTTATATTTCCAACATTAATCTTAGCAGGTATTTCAATACTTTAGTTCTCTAAACAACAAGGTTTGAAATACTAGCCACTACATTCTGGATTATTCTGAATCCTGACAGCTAGCTTCCTCTTTGCACGTGCCCTGAATGTCAGACAGAACAGAAGTGATAGCTATTGAGCACAGAGCATCCATTCTATACTTCTTTATTATGTTCCTATTGCTGATCCCCTACAAAGTTCATCAAGTACACACCCCTTGTAGTACAGTGAACTACTTTGACCTGGTAACACAAGACTGCAAGACCTTTCTGTCAGATCCATAACACATGAGTCAAAAATTTTGTTTAATTTATTTTATTTCTAGTACAAATAAATCATTCTTAAGTACTATGTGAGCACCTAGAGAAGAAATATTAACTTCATGTAAATATTATTTCCTCAGACAAAAACTACAAAGTATTAATTTATACCCAGCATAAAATAAAAAGGACACTTACACCACACACACACACACACACACACACACACACACACACTCACTCAAAAGGTTTCTGTTTTTTTTAAAGATGTGTGTATTCTATAACATTTCCTGATTGCAATACAAAACCATATAGTTCACTTTGTAGATGACAAAACCAAGCCCTGAAAGATTTAGGTAATCCAACAATTCCAACTGCTTGGCTGATGGAATCTTCAAGAGTCACAAAAAAGTATAATGCATATAAAACCCAACAGGAATAAATTCTAAGCAAGTGGGTAGGGATGAGAAAGCAAGGGGGAAAATTGATTTTTCACAGGAGTATATACACAAAATTCACGTTAAGCAACAATCCATTAAGCAACTAAACATTGGCTGCAGAAGTGAAGAAGAAAAAGAATGTAGGATACATTGAAAAGAAACCATCAACAATCAGCAACTGCAGAATGAAAGAAAAAAAAAGGAATTTCAAGGACCTGATTTTGGAGCAGGATACAACTCAGAAGCTTTCATTCGCTCAAGGCCAAAGGCCTGTATCAAAACAACTTATCAGAACAGAAGACAGACATCAAAAGGTCAAAATGTGCCACGTTATCCCTGAAGGAGAGAATGAGGCAAAGCACATTAGAGGCAGAGACTTGAAGAACAGAGAGATACCGTGGGGCCTAGGAGGGAAGGGAAAATACAGGCTACAAAACGTGTTCCCCAACTTAGAAACAAGGACACGGGTGCTATCAAAGGTGATGATAATTATGGAGTGCTCTAAGCAGGGAAAGGACAGCAGTCTTAATGGGTTGGGGTGAGGTGTGGCCAAAGAGGGCAGCACAATTTGAACAGCTTCTCAAGACTGTTAGAGAATTCAGGGAGAAATCTATAATGAACGAAGAATCAAGACAAATCAGAATACAGTTATTGCCGGAGACAATGAAAATACTAATAGCAAGTTTGATCTTTATTTTTCCTCAGAAAAATTAATTTCTTGGATCTTAAGAATACTCTGTCAATGTGGCAATTGTATTTTTCCTCTCTGTTTTTTTTTTACATTATCTCTTTAATATAACAATCATCACAATAAAGACAAATTTATTTATTGGACTATATACATGCATTATAAATTTCAGTCATGAAATGTACACCACTCAGATCAAAGTACCCAATGTGCTTTGTGCTATGAACATAGGTTATACTTGTATTATGGGCATAATGTCCCCTCTTGTTCACAAGCAACCTTTATCTTGATTTTTTATAACTTCTCTGCATAACATATTTCTAATAATATTTTACAGAGTTCTAGAATTTCTCCACCAAAAAGTCAAATAGATTCCAATAATTATTTTTCTTTTTAACCGTAAAAGTGGATGGGAGCAGATGAAAATACTTGGGGGAGTATACAGGGACTTGCTAACTTGACACCTGAATTCAGTCCCTGTTTCCCACAAGTAGACTTCTGACCACCACAATACAGAGGAATTTTGATGAAGGTGCAAATACACACACACACACACACACACACACACACACACACACACACACACACGAACACATGCATTCACATGTACACACACAAGCACAGAGAATAAATGTAAAACTATTTAAGAATGTGGCAAGCATTTTTATAAGTCTCAAAGCAGTCCACACTCAGGCATTACCACACTTATCCTAGCATCCTTCTCCTGACCAGTCCGCTCTACAGATCTTGACACAGAAGAGGTTTATGGTACAGTTGGCTGTCAAGACCATCTTCAAATGAAGATTCCTCTCTCTGTTACTTAGAGAAAGTGATTTTGGGCAGTCAAAAGAAAGAGCAAAATAAAGGCTATCTGTATTGCAATGGATGCAATGGATCACCTCCTCTTACCTACTTACAGCAAACAAATCCATTCCAACTTGTTTATATCTCCATCCCCATTCATTGAGAAATTTTACAGATCCTGCACACTTAAGCCATTGTTATTTTCTTTCTAGAACATGACTGTTTGAACATGTTAAATGTTAGAAATATAATAATCATTTAAGAAATGGTGACAGTAGAGAAATGGGAAATTTTTTCTTAATAATTATTTTGTTAGGAGTGGGGAGGAGAGGGGGGAAATTCCCTGAATAGCATGTCATAATAAACCTTTTTCCATTTCTTTTTTTTAATCTTTTTAAAAATTGGTTTTTTATTTATTTATATTTCAAATGTTTTCCCCCTTTCCTGATTTCTTCTCTGCAAACCCACTATATGCTTCTATGAGGGTGCTCACCCACCCACTCACCCACCCACCCACTCGGGCCTCACTGCCCTATCATTCCCCTATGCTGTGGCATCAAACCTTCACAGGACTAAGGGCTTCTCCTCTCATTGATGCCAGGTAAGGCCATCTTCTGCTACATATGCAACTGGAGCCATGGGGCCCTCTTTGGTTGGTGTTTTAGTCCATGGGAGCTTAGGGGTGGGAGTCTGGTTGGTTGATATTGTTGTTCTTCCTATGAGTACAAAACCCTTCAGCTCCTTCAGTCATCCCTCTAACTCCTCTATTAGGGTCCCCATGCTCAGTCTGATGGTTGACTGCAAGCATCCACATCTGTATTGGTCATGCTCTGGCAGAACCTCTCAGGAGACAGCTATATCAGGCTCCTGTTAACATGCACTTCTTAGCATCAGCAATATTGTCTGGGTACCAGGAAAACAAGGACCCCAGGACCCAATGGGGAGGACATTAGCTAAAATGCCCAACAAAGGGGAGAGAGACCCTGTAGAGACCATGTCTCTGTTAAGCATGGTTCTCAATTGAGGGATAGAGCCACCCACCCATCTCAAAAATATTAACCCAGAATTTCTCCTGTCTAAAGGAAATACAGGGACAAAGTGTGAAGCAGAGACTGAGGAAAGGCCGTCCAGGGAATTCATTCCATGTGCAGACACCAAACCCGGATGCTACTGCTGATGCCAAGAAGTGTGACCTCATAGGTAGCAATGAATATCCTAGTAAGAGCACCAGTGGAAGGGGAAGCCCTGGGTCCTGCTAAGACTGAACCCCCAGTGAACTAGTCTATGGGGGGAGGGCGGCAATGGGGGGAGGGTTGGGAGGGGAACACCCATAAGGAAGGGGAGGGGGAGGGGTTAGGGGGATGTTTGCCCGGATACCGGGAAAGGGAATAACACTCGAAATGTAAATAAGAAATACTCAAGTTAATAAAAAAAAAAGAAAAAGAAAAAAAAAAGAAGTGCTTTTTCCATTTCTTAGTCTAGTTACTTACCCGGACAGCCAACAACCTGGACAGTGTTAAAATGTAAAATGTGCCCAGATAAACTAGAACAATATAGAATTGCTTTGCTTTTTATTTACAAATTTTCTTCAAGTTTAATAGGCTAATCTATGCTTATTTTCTTAATGATGTTCACATCTGATGAAATCATCATAGTTGTTTTTAAAGCAAAAAGCACATTTTACGTAATTTAGTAAATGCAATGCGTGGATTCTTAAATGAAAACAAATCTTAGAGATGGGTTGGGTGTCTCTCATTCGCATATTGATTTCTTTCATTGCAAAATGCCAATCCCATCTTCATCTTGGAACAGAGAATGTGAGTAACCAATAACTACGAATGAGCAATGCCTCAGAAAAAAATGAAATTACATGTTTATGGACACACTTAGAAGTTCTAAAATTATAACACTTCTTTAGATATTTGAACCATGAACAAATGCAGTGTCTGAATATATGATCATTTAGGAAATTCCACAGATGGTTCTTCCTGTAAGCTCCTGTATATTAACCCAGTCTAGTCTTTATTTTTTTTACATAATTAAAAATATTGTTACTGAAATTAATAATCTTAGTGGTAAAGAAAATTTCATTTCCCCCTGAAAAATTTTTCCAGGATAATTATCATAGAAAGCTCATGTTAATAAAAAAAATTGTGAAATAGGTGGTTCACCATATAGTTTTTGTGTGATGCTATTTCTAGGGATATGTAGACAAGCATGTACTCATTATCCATCAAACCAAAGGTGTCTTAGTTACTTTGCATTACTGTGACAAAACACCATGACCAAGGCAAGTTGTTTTTTTTAAAGCATTTAGTCTGGGGTCTTACAGTTTCAGAGAGTTAGAATCCATGACTATAATGATGGGGAGCTTGGTATCAGTCAGGCAGACATGGTTTTGCAACAGTAGCTGCGATCTTCCATCTGGTCCAGAAGTACAAATTAGAGTGAGCTAATTGGAAATGCTATGGGCTTTTGAATTCTCAAAGTCCATTCCCAGTGACCTCTTCAAGAGGAAGTCCCCTCTTCCTAATGCTTCCTGAACAGCCTACTAACTAGGGGCTATGTATTTAAATACCCAAGCCTGTGGACATTTTTATTCAAATCACCACACAAAGATACCACCAATGAATTTACTTGGGGTACTTATGGGAGTATGGATAAGAGGTAAATTACAGAGGCATAAATGACTCAAAGATAGCTACATCACCAAAACCACATTCCAAAATGGGTGACAGCTCATGAAAACTGGAAACGTGGAGCATGCTACATCACCTTCAAGCACCTTAACAACCTAGAGGGTTTTTTAGAAGCAGACCAATTGCTCTGATCCATTTCCAGATAGCTTGGCCAGTTTTGGCTTCTTCCAGGCAGCTCAGCATATTTGACAATATCTTTCAGCAGTCCTTACTACTTATACATGCTTGCCTAATGAATCTTGTGTATGTGTATGTGTGCATGCTTTGTCAAATATATATATGTGTATGTGTATGTGTGTTTATGTGTATATATGCATGTTTGTAAGTATACATGTGTGTGTATTTTTTGTGTATGTATAGAAATATCTCTTAATACTGCCTGACTCAACATAGACAAGACTCTCATTATCAGGTTTACATTTCAGCTGACTTTGAGAAATATAAACAGCCATTCCTCTTGTGGGTTTGCATGGTGCCTTTGCTTTCTGTCGCCACTGCCCTTTCCAAGTTTCCCAAAACTTTCACAGATCCCTGATTCTTTGAGATTGAAACCATGTGAAGTTCCTTGCTCTTTAAATTGTGCAAGTGATCACCCAAGTATAATCATAATCTCAAATATCTTTTGCTTTACAAAAGCAATTACAGAGCACATTATGCTGCATAATCAATAAAATCCCAGGAAATCAGCTCGTCATCTGATATCTGAGCTAATGTGATTTGGGACAAAGGTCTCTCTTATTTGCTTTGGTACCTCCAAAGCATTATGGAAATCCATAAATAAAATAATTGCCGTTTGAATACTTGTTCTGCTCTGAAAGTACAACACTGTGATTGAGTTGACCAGACAATCAGGAGAAAGCCACACAGATTGCTGCAGTCCTTTGTTAGAATGTTTCACAGGCTCAGTTTTACATTCTACATTCAGGGCATGATCAAATGAACTGTAGTTAAATTGGAAGAAAATTTATTTTCTTTTTATGATAACAGTCACCTACTAAAGGTTAAATAAAAGGTGAAGAGTATTTCACTTATTGTGAATACAAATGACTTAGCTTGGACTATTTAAATGTTAAATAGTAACTGATCAGCTTCTAACTGTAACCAAGTTTGTCCATATTGTTAAATAGGAAGCTATGTCCTTTAAAAAATTTACATGGTAAAGTACTTAAACAGATAATTCTAATAGCTTTTCACTGATTTAAGGACAGAGAATGATGCTAACTCCTTTTATTAATAGTTTACTTAGGTCTTGCTCTATTGGGAATCCAAGACTGCTCATTAATATCCCTGTCTTAAGGACTTTTTCTCTGATAGCTTTTTTTGAAATAGGTCTTAGAAAAAAATTCATTGCCTTTAAAACCATTCAAAGGGAAAGAAATGATTTCTACACGGCTGTGTGCTGAAGCTACACAAGTCTGCAAAACTTGCTATGTGGCTCTGCTCTCCAGAAACTGTGCCCTGAAATAATTTTTACATTTATTCAAACTGCTGCATAAGTGATCAGTAATTACATATGAATACATCATCTTTAATTATGTCTAATTTGGATGTTACCTGTAAACATTGTCGAGATTACCCCAATTGGGACGGAGTAACACGTAGTTAAAGTAATATCCATAATTTCAAAATTTTTAGACTGTAATGGTTCCTGTTAAAGTATATTTACTAACTAACCTTGTTTAGAGAGAAAATACAGAAATATATCAGCATATCAATGAACTATGTGAAGGCTAAGACGTTTTTCTAGATGTTAGAAAAAGCATATGCTTAGGAAATTATCATTTTACTAATAAATGCAAACCCGCACTGAGTTATCATGATATTTTTATTTTCAAGAAATGAGATTTTTTTATTATTACTTCATTTTCATAATTTTCTTATTAAGAGTGGATAGGTCAAATGCCTATCCAGGTGGGTAGTCCACACAGACTCATCATCTTGTGTCTTTTTTTCTTCTTATTTCACAGAAATGTGCACCAGGAAACTACCCACAATGCCCTGGACCATGGTCATGGGAGTGTTCCCTAGTGCCCCAAGTGAGGGGAATGACCACTATGGCATGTCCCTAAAGACTCTGATTAATCTTTATGAGGCTCAAGCAGGAAGTGACACACAGAGCACCTGAGAGTAAAGCGTAGCACTAGAAGTCCACGGCTATGTACAACCTCAGGTATGACAGAAAAGCTCTATTTTATTTTTATTTTATGTATGTATGTGTTCTGCCACACCAAAGTCAGAAAAGGGTATTAGTTCCCTGGGCCCACAATTGCACATGGTCGTGAACTACCATTTGAGTGCTGAGAATTGAACTCAAGTCCTCTGCAAGAACAACAGTTGTTTGAACCTCTGCATTATCTCTGTGGCCCCAAGAAATTCTTAAATATGCAAAATCCCATGTTTTGTTAAGAGAGACTTAGAATCATAGGCAGTGTTTGAAGGAAGTTTAGTGCTACCCCACCTCTGTTATTTCCCGTGGATGTTCATTCATTGTATACTAAGTATAAAGATTCACCTCTTCAGGTCCTTACGGCTATATTGAGGCAATTGAAGTTATCTTGCGTTCTTCTCCATGTCTTGAGACATGACTTAATTCTTCATTGTTTTTCATTCACTAGACTTTACTTTGATTTCCACACAAATAATTCACACTCTGTGCCCTCTCAGGGCTGTGCTCTTCCACAGAAAGAGAACTGAACTGCAGACCATCAGTGCACTGTGGTCACAGGAAGCAAGAGCCTCCCTAGCCCCAGTTTCTTCTCCCAGAGTCCAAAATCAAAATCAAAACAAAACCAAAGAGTAAGCCTATTCTCACTCCCTAAGTCATTCAGCCATTGTGAAAAATAATGTATGAAGCCTCCTTCTGAAATATAAGATATGAATAAATAAGCTATTAATAATTATTCCACTGTCACTGAGTCTTCCTCTTTTTAGTGCACAGATTTGAAGTACCCCTAACTCTCGTGACGTGATATGGGTTTAGGGGGTCATCACTGTAGATTCTTTCTGGGTTGTTATTATTTCTAAACATATGATATCTAATGGGACTTTGCTAGGTATTTACCTTTAACTTCTAATCTAGTCTTTAAAACCACATCTATCATTTCAGGATAAGAAAACAATGCTTGGGCATGCTATATAACACATGCAAACACCACACAGGCAGTAGAGAGTGGGGTTAGCAGTATATTGTATGAATCTCGTCAGCGCCTGCATTCTCCATCTCTGGTGAAGTCATCATTTGGGTATTATTCAGCATTTGTATTAGATATGAGCTATACGGAAGTTAATAGGGCAGAGATTCTCTCTCCAGAGAACTTAAAAATAGGAGAGAGAAATTGTGTAAGGAAACCGATTGTCCAAGAAAATGCAACATGGTAATTTTCATAACAGAAGTGAGACTAAAGATATTATTACTATTATACCTTTAGAGATGCTATGTTTACTGGGCAGCTGAAGATTTTTATTTATTTTATTTTGTTTTATTATGCTTTGTTTGTCCTGCCAAGTAGCACCTGGCTGTGAACATCATGAAAGCCTGAACACAGAGGACATCAGGTGCCTGATAAGGTCACTCGTGAATCACAGAGAAGGTTAAACAAGGTCCTTTCCAATATGTTCTCAAACTTTTAGATTCTAAGTGCTTGAGCTGGAATCAAATAAACCCCAATGTCATATTTACCCGGACTAATATTCTACAACCTACACATCCGCGGTTGATTGTTTAGAAACTAAGTGCAAAGCTTGACATTTTTCTCTTATGAAATTCCTCTCTGTCAAGTGTGTCTCGCTGTTCTTTGGGAAACCGCTTTCTTCATCAGCATGACTGCTCTCAAGTCCAACCTTGCGTCTTCTGTAAATGCTATTTGCATGCCCTTGTTGTCCTTACTCACACAACGGAATTTATTAAGCTTTTGCTCTGGCCACTTGCCATGCTGATGCAGGTAGGGGAGAAGTGCTCAGATCAGTTAATGAAAAAGCACAGAGTGTCATGGTCAATATTATTATTGAAAGATGCACAGTGGGTGGAATGTCTAATTGAAGTCAATATGAATATAGAACAAATGAGGGGGAAAACTTTCTGCCTTGGTTATGAGACATAAGATATGAAGAGGGGACCCATGCAGAGAAATAGACTGTGTACTGTGAGGAGGGCATAGAGCAGGATGAAATGTAAATAGCTGTACATGAGTTAGTTAGGGTTATGCTACGGGATGTAAAGAAGAGATAATTAAAGAGATGCTGGAAGGGGCTTTCAAGCATCAGTGAATGAAGACTGGCTTTGTTGAGAGCACAGTCCAGTGTGCAGCATTCAGCCTGGTTGTGAGGTAGGACTCTTCTCTTAGCCAAGGGCCTTTCTATGCTGTTTACTATTCGTTGACGCTGCAGTGTGGATCAAGTAAAGGAGAGCACAGAAAAGAACAATACAGAAGAGAAAGAAACAAGGAAAAGAAAAATGGCTCCTGGAATTAGAAATGTACTTTAGTGGTAGAACCTAGCACGCGTGCCCTTGGAATTTACCACCAGCACCACAAGGACAGAGCAACAGATGTCCTGAGTCAGACATTGCCCTCTTAATAAGGGTCATATACTTAGAATTTATCCTGCAAAATATAACATTTAATAAATAGCTTTAAAAATCCTGGTATGGGTGTGTATGTTTTACTTAATTGGGCCTTTTAAAAACGTTTTTTATTTGCTTCTTGACTTAATTTGTGTAATTTTAACTCTAGATTTAGAATTGTGGGAAAATCTAAGACTAGGCTCTCTTTCTTTTGATTAATCACCTGTTAGTGCAAAATACTTAAGCACTGAAATTGAAGGTCATTCTACAAGGACTCCCCAATGATTGACTTGGATTTGAACATCCATGTTTCTCTCAAAGGAATCATTCCCAGAAAACACCCAGTAACCTGCCTCGCGTACCTTTGCAAATGTCTCAGCAGCGGGTCAGCATTGCCTGTGAGACACCTGTCTTCCCCCGTCTGTTGCTCTGTTCTCTATGTGCCATTTCTTATTCTTGGCTCAATTTTGTTCATTTCCGAGGTTTCTTGTTGTGTAAATCAAGTATGCATGGATCTGTTGGAATTCCCATATTTCCAGTAACCTCTAAGGTTTTACAGAAATAAAAATTCTTTTCTCCTGGGCAGTTCAGCGATGTCTGCTCAGTGAGTGTCATTTGGAATATACTCTCCATATTGGTATCTAAAGTGTCTTCTACAGACATGTTTTCCTTATGTATATGAATATTATGCATTATATGTATGAATATGATGTGTATCATATTAGACTGTATGCATAACTGAAATATATTGAAGAACAATTGGTAAAGATTAACACAGTTTTGTTAATTCAATATATGGAGAAATAAAACTTTTGTTATTCTAAGTATGTATTATCTATTAAAGGCTATCAACATTATTTAATTACATTATCATCTCTTTTTAAGTGATCAGCATAATTGAATTGACTTGACTTTTCCTGTGAGTTGGCATTTTATTTTATTGTCTTTCATCTGAATTCTATAATCTACTTGTTCCTCTTTAGTTGTCTGTGCATTGTACCTGAATCACGCCTCCTCTAGGCATTCATTCCACCAAGCGCAGATGCCTGCTACCTACTACACTTGTCCACAGTTCTTTGCTTTTGTGTCTTCACAGCATAGGAGTCACTGAGAAGAGAACTGCTCATACACTCATACACAGAAAATAGATCCATGGTCTCACTGTCGATTAGCCTCAGCTTGAAAATTCAAATTCACCTTAAGCCAATTTAAGCAAACCACTAATTCTTTCCTACCTGATGTGTTGTATTCTAAGAGAAAACGTTTGGCCTACAGTGATGATGCAGTGTCCTCCACTGTGCAGAGGACAATCATGCTGCCCTGTGTTCACATCAGCTTAGTTGCCGCAAACTAAGGAATAAGAATTCTCGCACATGTTCAGTTACAGTTTTCATGAGAGAAAGATGTCAGGTGTTTTTAATAAATAGTCAAATGGGCGACAGTATAAATAGAATCAACAATATTGAAGATGTCCTATATGTGCTTACTCTGGTCCATAAAGTCCATTGAAACCTGAAAATGGAATGGGACAGGATTTGTACTTTGACCATTTGCTTTAAATCCTGATGTTTTCCTTCATCAGTCACATGATTTCAGTGATATGAACTACATTCATCCCTGGCTTCTATATAACTGTATTTGGAGATATGGTCTTTAAGGAGATAATTAAGGTGGAATGATGACATAGGGGAAGTCTTTATCTGATAGACTGATATTTCTATAAGAAAAGAAGATGCCAAGATATCTCTCTCTCTCTCTCTCTCTCTCTCTCTCTCTCTCTCTCTCTCTCTCTCTCTCTCTCTCTCTCTCTCTCTCTGAGGTAAGGCCATGTAAAGATACAGACATACAGACAAATCACCTTTGATCAACCCAGAAGAGCTCCATTCTCTTTCTTTTCTTCAATCCCTCCTGTGTCCTTCTCATTCAGTCTTCTTCATATTCCTACCTCCATGTCCCCACCCTGCAGAATCCCTCTCAAATTCAGGGCCTCTTTTTCCATGATGTTTGCTGTTTCTATGATTTTACTCTTCTTCCCTCTCCCTATCTCCCCCCTCCCCCTCCCCCTCTCTGTCCTTCCCCCCTCACTCCCACCCTCCCTCTCTCTCCGTGTATGTCCCCACACATGCATGTGTGAATAAACAACACTGAATGACTTCATTTACTGTGGCTCATATGTACATAACTATAGGACAGACAAATTGGTGTTGTTTAACTGTAGTAGAGGGCTTGTCCCTAGAGAAGACTAGTTTTTCTCTTGCAGAAATAAGTAGTTAATTGTAGGTCTTTGTCCAGGTGTGGGACCCCTTGAAATTTCTCCTACCCATCTTAGCATACCTATTGGAGTTGTGACCATTCTAGGCTTGATTAGGCAGCCATGTTGTTGAAGCTTCTCTATAAGTTTTAGAAGGTACAGTCTCACAGCAGACTTCTCATTCCTCTGACTCTCATGTTTCTGTCCCCTCTTCTGAGATGTTCCCTAAGTCTGAGGTGTAGAATTTATGTTAAAGATGTATCTATTGGGCCTTGACAGCCCACCTCCAGTTATTCGGTGTATTTTGACCAATTGAATTTTCCTGTAATAGTCTCTACTGCAAAGAGAAGATTTTTGATGAGGAGCAAGAGCTAAACTTTTCTGTAGGCATAAGGATCAATATTTGGAAAGCAATTATGGATTATGTTGGCTTAGTAACTTAGTAGTAATAGGCCCTCCTCTTAAATCCATGAATTCACTTGCCTTGAATATTTGGTTAGGTTTTTCAGTACCAGGCACGATTTACTTCTTGTTGACTGAGCCTTGAGTCACATTACAGCTGTTGGTTTCCACCAAAGTATGCATGGCAGGATTGTACCTTTAGGGATATCTTAGAAGGGCAGGTACTGCTGTGGTTCATAGGTGGCACAGCAAGGTTTGAGTATCGATTGTCATCCACCAACTGCGACACCTTGTATATCAGCTTCTGGTACCATGAAAGCTAGTTCTCAGGGAAAGAGCTTTTCAGACACATACTGCTAGAATCATCTAAGTCCTGTGTCTAACGTGCCCAGTATCTTCAGCAATAGGGGCTCAACTTCAACCCACAAGAAGCCACCAATGACATCAACAAGCGTCACCACTGTTTTGTGAGTCTCTTGGACTCCACTGATCAGTATCAGGAAGAAGTTTCTCATGCCTGCTGCTGGTTTTCCAAGAAGAGCTCTTACTAGGATCCAAGTGTACTGCCAGTGCCTTGAACTCAGTTCTGTTGTTTAAGCCATCCAATATCTTGTTACTGTATCCTAAGCAAAGCATCATGGTGACTACCCATAAATCAGATCACTTAACTTTCACCAGGTCTTAATTTTTGCTGTAAAGTTGTTACTATTTTTGTTCCTGAGGAAGCATTCGGATGGTACAGTTGGCTCTTAACACAGTGCCTGGCACTGAGAAAGTGTTCAGAATCATTAGCTACTAATCACTTCACTATGAAGCCATTCATTGGGGCCTGTACCCTTGTGATTGAGAACCTTTCAGTGATACTGACATAATTCAGTCAAGAGTTTAAGCAATGAGAACTCTATGAAGTCCTGGTCAGTTTAAATATTTGTCACACAAAGCTTGTTGTCCTTGCTAACTCTGGTAACTCCAAAAAACTATAGTCATAATTGATGAGGCTTTTTATAGAGCGTTATTAATTAGTTAAAAAGACAATTTGCCCATGGCTAGGGAGTAATAATTATCAATTAGTAGTTAATTAATGAGGTTACATCCATATAGAAAAGATAGGAAGAGAATGGGAAGAAGGCAAAGAATGTCAATAAGGCGTTGGAAAATGACAATAATGTGCATTTCACTGCATCTTAAGTACAAATTTTCAACAGGATATGCCTCTAAATAGGGTATCATTGGTTCTCTATAACTCTACTTTTATCATTATACTATTTCCTGTTCGGTTGGAGGTGGGCTTTCTTTAGGGAATGGATTTTCAAGCCACATATGTCAATAGCTCTGTTTACATTCCTTTTTTTTTCTTTACCATCAGTGATCTTGGCATATAACATATACAACGCTCATCTGGAACACATTTGTGCATTTCTGTAGAAAGGATCGTTGTCCACTAAAAGCCTATAGTCCTATTTATAAGAAACCACACGTGCACATCCTCCACCTTGAGTGAATTTCTGCCACTCGGTGGCTTGCTGCTTTGCTGCTCAGATTCTACAGCAGGATTTGTACAATTTTCTGTGTCAGCGTCAGCAGGATCATCTACTTCCCACCATTTCCTCTTCTCCCTTTTCATCTTGTCACAGCTGGCAAGCCTCATTCCATAGCATCGTTATCTCCACCATTCTCTGAAAGTGACTAAGACTAGCAAATGTTTGCTAGGGCTGGACTCAGAGTCCTGCAGAAGGAAATTCTGAAGTCATTTAAACACTCATGCGCTTTCTCAGCTCAACAAATTAACCGTGTTTACTCTGCCAACGGTGGTGTCTGGAGTTACATGCAGCTTTTTATTCAGGTTTATATTGGTAAGGTGTCTCTCGAAGCCTCTCTCCTCAAGATCACTTTGTGAAAAGCACTTCCCTCTCCCACAGTTGTTCACTATGGGCAGTTTGGCTGCCAGCATCACCCTTGCACCTCCTCACTGAGACTGTGACAGACTGTGACATAGCTGTCTTACTTTTGCATTTTTCATAGTTCAGATCATTTTATACTGCTGCCACCTATTTTCCAAGTCATTTTTACTTTTTGCTTTAACTTTTCAAATCCAAATTATATGCATTAATTACATCTATATGATACATTTGTTTTGTTTTTACTTATGTTCAAATGTTTATAAGGTATCTTAAGTAAGTGGCCTGATACTTTAAAAGTAGACCAAGGCTTACCAGTTCTTAATAATCCATCACTTTTCAAATATTGCTCATTTAAAAGACATTTAACACTCCTAGAGTTGCCAATCAATATTATATTTTTATTTCTACATTGAAAAAGTTCATATCTCTCCCACCATATATCTACCTATGTATCTGTGGATGTATGTATGTATGTATGTATGTATGTATGTATGTATGTATCTATCTATCTATCTATCTATCTATCTATCTATCTATCTATCTATCAGATTTTCTATTACTTTCAACACTTTCTTCACTTTGATAAATATAGTTTTGAATAGCTTTTGGATGGCTAGTTGTCTCAGTCGTCTGTGAGCATATACTATTAGCTAGAATTCTGGGGGTTGGGAGTAGAGAAGCATATGAGTATTGTCCAGCCACCAAGTCTACATTGTCATTTTTATTCTTGGGCTTTGTTTGTGTTTCTACATATGTATCTTGGATATTTTGAAAGTTTAGTGTTGATGTTATTTCATGTATACAGAAGAAATGATATAGATAGGACAAACTGATCACATACCTTGCACCCAGCTTTTAAAATATTCATCGTGCCATAATTGTCATACATTTACCAAAAATTAAGAGGTTGATATTGGGTGTAAGATTTTTTTATTGAACTTCAGTCTTAACATCAATGTTCTAGTACCTAATCCAGAACCCCATGCTATTGGTCGGTTTTATGCTACTGTAGCAATACTTCAGATGATCAACTTATGAAGGTAGAAAGTGTATTTAGAAAGTTTCCTCAGTCCATGATCAGTAGGCCCCATTGTTCTGGACCCATGTCAGGTAATTACAGTGGGGAGGAAATGATCGAGAAAAACAGCTTATGGTTTGGCCTGTAGATAAGTCAGAGAAGAAGATAACAGAGTCCCCAGTCTCCTCCTAATGCATGGCCCCAAAGACAGTAAGACACAATGCAAGGCCCTGTCCCTTAAAGTTTCTGCTACTTTCCAATTGTTCCATGCAGGAAATGAATCTGTGGGCTTTTTAAGCATTTGCCAAATAAACTCCAGCACCACATTGCATTTCGTTATAACATCTTTTTGGTTGCCTTTGTTTGCTGACAGCTTTTCTGTTTGTCCTTCTTTTCATGACATTCCTACTATCTACTTTAGTATTTTTTTGTTATTTGTCATAAACTTTTACCTTTACTGTACAGGGTTATATTATGGCATTTTCATGCAAGTATATAACGTACTTTAGCATGCTGAAACATACCGGTGAGGTGTTTTATAGACTGTCCTTCGTCCTGAGCATGCCTGGTGATTGCTCACATCTTATTTCATATCATAATTAGCCTTGATCAATTAGGTGGCTTAGAAGGTCCCGGCCAGTTTCTAACACTGTTAACTTATTTTTCATCTTTTGTTTGTAAATATTCGAAGGAAGTAATGTCAAGCACTTGCCAATATACTGTTTCTTTCTAAACGTACTCTTATTAATTTCAGCACTTGTTAGCAGAAGGAAGCCAAAGTAAGTACTCTTTCAGCACTGCCGCATTATAATCCTTCTGCAAAGAGAGGTTTCGCTTTCCCAAGTCATTTTATTGACTCCCTCACATGCTCATAGCAGCCTGGGTTTACAATCTTAATTGGTTGCTTGTCTACTAGATGTTCTTTCTATCCGTTCCTGTGTACTTCGGGTACATTATCATTCTTTAAAATAAGCTATTTTGATTTTGAATTTATTTTTAGATTTATAGAAAAGCTGTTGCAATTGTTCAAGTATATCCCCATATAGGCACCATTCACCTCATTCTGTCTGCTTTTACCATAGTATTATTTACTGGTTCCAGATTTCACATTTTGCAAGCATTTTTCACATATGTCCTCATTGTTGTCCCAGAATCCAATCTTGTGTTCTATATCCCCTTCAGTCTCTGTGTCCACCCATCTCCCCTGGGTTTCTCTCTTCTCAGTCTCCCTCTGTTTGATGGTCTTGACAATCTTGAGAACTACTAGTCAGAGTTCCCGCAGAATGTCCCCTGTGTGGTTTTGTTTGATATTTCCCTCACGACTAGAATATAATCATATACTTAGCAAAGAATAACATGAAGCCAACATGCCCTTCCCTTTATATTGTGTTGCAAAGGTGTCTGCATAGATTCATCTGTGTAAGGTGCTGTTAACCAGATCTTCCTACTCTATTCTATGGAATCCCCTCACAGAGAATAGGCCACCTTAGAGAGAAGAGGGCTAGGAGTCAAGATTATTTAAAAATTTCCTGGATATTATTTTTTATTTTTAGTATTGAGATATAATTTAATTGCAATATCTTCCCTTCCAATCCTCTTATATACCCTGCCCCCTTCAAATTCATGACTTTCCCCCTCTAATTGTAATTGCATCATATGTGTATTTTATATGCATATATATTCCTACATGTAACTGTGAATTCAATGGTCAAAACACAGATGCATCATATATTTCTAACAACCCAAGCTGTGCTCATTCATATCTCTTCCTTTCAGATAAACATGTGGTAAGTTTCTTCTGGTTTTCATCCTTAGAGTTTATGTTTTTCTCCTTCCTGTTGACTGTATTTATTCCATGTGTGGCTTCAATTTCAGCCTTGCGGTTTTCATTCAGCTCATTTGACTCCCAGCCTCTCAGGATTATCAGATCTCAAGAACTACTCTCTGCTTTCCCTCTACCTGTGTGCACTCGGTAGCTACTTTCCTAGCTTCTTTGTTCCTAAATTGTAGTCTGGACAGACCTTGCTTTTGAGCATGCTCACCTAGGAGTAGCAAAGTGTTCTCTCTCCCTTCCCCCACCCCGCCTTAGCTACAGCTGTTGTTTATCTCACTCCTCTGTTTTCTTTCTCTCTTCCACCTACTCTACCATCTGGAAATCAGTGTTTTATTTTCTCCGTTTTCTCTCCCCCACCCTGATTTCTAAGGTTCTCCTTAAATTCATGTCGGTGGATATTACCTGCTTAACAGTTTGACATATCTTTCCTCTTCATTATAACACACCTTTGCTGTAGCACTCTCTTCTTCTCTATTCAGTCTGTCCATCTATCTATCCATCTATCTATCTCCTATCAATCTCCAATTTAATGAACACATTTTTATTTCCATACCAAAGCCTAAAAATTTGCTTTAAGTGAGTTATGACTTTGGCCTCCGTACTTTAAAACATACATAGTAATTAATAGTTATACATTTCTAGAACAAAACCACCATTATTCCTGAGCATCCAGACTGTGCCAGATGCTATACATCTACTTCATATTCGTGAAACTTCTAACGTCCTATAGGATATTGTTATCATATCTGTTTAACAGGAGAGAAACCAAGCTTCAGATTTTAAACTAGCTTACTAATTTACACTGTTAATTTTAAACCTTCCAAATCGTTACTCATCACTTAATTCCAGGTGCTTTGGTTGGTTTTTTTTTTTTTTTTGGATGCATTTCATCAGAAGATTAATTTTAATATTATAAACAAATATGTAGCTTCTTAAATTTAATGACTGTTTGTCATTAATTAATTTATTTATTGACTTTACATCCCAAGTGCAGCCTCTCTCCTTCCAGTCCCCCATCATATATCCCTTCCTCTATCCCCTATCTTTTCTGAGAAGGGGGAGGGCCTCCCTGGTTACCAATCTACCCTGGCACATCAAGTACCTGCGGGGACTATGCATATCCATTCCTACTGAGACCAGACAACTGTTCCCCAATTAGGAGAACAGGATCTGCAGACAGGCAACAGAGTGGGGGACACCTTCCACTCTAGTTAGGGTAGCCACATGATAACTGAGCTACACATCTGCTACATACGTGGGGTTAGGGGTCAGGTTACCTAGAGAAGCCTGGTGCTAGCTCCCTAGAGCCTCTTTATCTCTCTTGATAGCCTTTGAATTTTTAGTACATTTAAATGAAAACATTTGCTTTGTGAGAAACCTGTCTTTTTTGCTGTAAAAATTTTTAGGCTTCCATAAAACCCTGCAGTTTTGCTTCTAGCATCTCTTTGCAGAAGACACTGTTAATATTACCTGTGATACATATAAGAAATGGAATTTTTAAAGTAAGTATGATTACACAAACTAGTAAGTAGTCAAGGTAGCAATTTTAACTCATGTCGTCTAACTCAGAAGCCACAGTCTAACCGAGTGGACATCATGAAGTCTCTAAAAGTTCCAGCTCTGGGTTTATTTTTCCCTACTGAATAAGTCAAATACATTATCTGTTTCTTTTACATTTCATCCTGAGCCTTAACTAAGAGTTGTCATGCTGTGACTAAAACTTTGATTATGTCTTCATAAAGGTCAAATGAAAACTTTTCATTTAGAAAACATCATTTAGCATATTCTCAGACTATGATATCATGATTATCTCTGGGCTGTTGAAAAGAGCTAGTCATAATAGAGCTGTAAGATTTTAAACAGGTATTAGTCACAACGAAAAGAAATTTCAGCATTCTGCTCTGATTCACATATTCTGGGTAATAAAATGAAGACAGTCACGTTAACCACTGTGTTTCATTTCTCGGTGCCATTTTCTTACAGATTTCCGAGTATCAGTAATTGGCTGGATGTGCTCCTTCACCTCACATCTTAAAATTTCATTACCATGAGTGTTAAAGGGATGCTTGAGTGTATTCATTTGCCTGGAAGATTGTGGCATTCAATATCAGGCATAATAAGTGAGGCATGGCTAAGACTTGAAAATCTTGAAGATTACAAATACGTTTTTACTAGGGAACTGATCATAATGAGATTTAACTTTATTGCAACCAAATAATTCAAGTTTCTAAGTGAAAAGACCCTGGAAATTATGTAAAATTTTTATTTGCACCCAAAAGTATAAAATTAACTCTTCAGGATGCTAGAAGGCATCACGAACTAAAGAAGTTGTTGAAATAAAACTCCAGGGGTAAGTTAAGCAAGTTTTCACAGTGGTTTGCTTTTGTATTGCTGCATTTACTGTCCGTATTGCAGAAAGCAGGATAAAGGCAATATGTCTGAAATATAGTGTAATATGCTGTCCTCCCAAAGTTTTCTGAATGTTCACTCCTCCATCAAACGAAGACTTGGGCTTTGCGTCTTAGCTCTCAGCTCTCACTGCAATGAAATATGAGCATGTCTTGATCCAAGGCTTTGCCTACTGCTCCTTCCAGGTCCTTCAAGTCTAGGATATCGCCAACCATATCAATATCACTTCACAACGCAAATATGAAAACAGTGCAGTTTAAATGTAAATGGATCAATGGTAATTTTGCATGCCAGCGCATGATATAGACTTCAAAGGGGTCAAAACAACATAGACTGAGAGAAACTCTTCCTCCCCTGGCTTTTGAGATCCAGACACAACTACTGTTGCATTTCTTATCTGCATTTCCAGAGGTGCTCTGCTGCTTTCCAGAGGTAGAATTATTTCAAATATGACTTTGGTGAAACATCGTCATTTTAATAAAAGTTACTTGAGCTAGGCTTGCTGGAACATCTATGATGCTAGCATTTGAGGAACCGAAGCAGGGAGACTGCAAGTTGGAGGCTGGTCTAGGTTTCATAGCAAGACATTGTGTCAGAAAATGATCAATTTTATGGAGCATAATTACACACATATCTAAGGAAGGTAAGTCAAATAAACTTTCAGTGACAGTTTAGAGTCACATGACCACTAATAAAGCCTAATTTTAGAGTATTTTCATCATTTCTAAAATATTCTTGTTGGTCATTTTTGTTTTTATTCAAACCCCAGGAAACCACCTACATATTTTGTGTTTTTATAAATTGTCCATTTCTGGCATTTTTGGCATTCAAGGAATATGAAGTCTTTTGTTACTGGCTTCTTTCACTCAGCTTGATGTTTTCAAGGTTTGTTCACATGGCAACATAACAATAATTCTTGCAGATGTTGCTATTCACCATCCTTTATATTTTCTATCCACATGTTTTAATTTAGCCTCGGTTGACATCAACTTAAATATCAACATATCCAAACTCCTCCAAATGAAATAATTCTAAAAATTCTACTCACTGAGTTTTATGGTAAATTTTCCTAATGATTTCCTAGGAAGGCAGAAGAGTGTATGAAAATAATCTCCTCAGTTTATTTTTCCATATGAAGTTGAGAATTGCTCTTTCAATATCTGTGAAGAATTGTGTTGGAATTTTGATAGGGATTTCTTTAATATGTAGATTGCTTTTTGTAGGATGGCCATTTTTACTATGTTAATCCTACCAATCCATGAGAATGGGAGATCTTTCCGTTTTCTGAGATCTTCTTCAATTTCTTTTTGGAGACTTGCAGTTCTTGTCATTCAGATCTTTGACTTGTTTGGTTAGAGTTACTCCAAGATGTTTTATATTATCACTGTGAAGGATATTGCTTCCTTATTTTCTTTCTTGGCCAGCTTATCATTTGTATAAAGAAGACTAGTGATTAGTTTGAGTTATTTTTATACCTAGCCACTTTGCTGAAGTTGTTTATTAGCTTAGGAGTTCTTTCCTGGATTTTTTGGGGGGTCACTTATGTATACTATCATATCATCTGCAAATAGTGATATCTTGACTTCCTCCTTTCCAATTTGTATCCCCTTGATCTCCTTTTGTTGTTTAATTTCTCTACCTAGAACTTCAAGAACTATATTGAATAAGTAGGGAGAGAGCAGGTAGCCTTGTCTTCTCCCTGATTTTAGTGGGATTGCTCCAAGTATCTCTCCATTTAATTTAATGTCAGCTGTTGGTTTGCTGTCTATTGATTTTATGATATTTAAGTATGTGCCTTGGATTCTTAGTTTCTCCAGGACCTTTAACATGAAGGGGTGTTGGACTTTGTCAAAGGCCTTTCAGCATCTAATGGAATGATCATGTGAATTTTTGAGTTTGTTTGTATAGTGGATTATGTTGATGGAGCTTCATATATTAAACCATGCCTGTATCCCTGGGATGAAGCCTGTTTGATTGTAATAAATGATGGTTTTGATGTGTTCTTAGACTCAATTTGTGAGATTTTTTTTAGTATTTTTGTATCGATATTCATAAGCAAAATTGGTCTGAAGCTCTCTTTCTTTGTTGGATCTTTGTGTTTGGCACAAAGGAGGCCTTCAGTAGGTGGTATTTTGTTATCTTCATATTTTTCTAGAGTAGCAATTCTTAACCTGTGGGTCACTATCATGTTGGCAAAGCTCTTTTTCCAAAAATATTTATATTAAAACTCATAGTAGTAGCAAAATTGTAGTTATGAAGTACCAATAGAAATAATTTTGTGGTTAAAGTCACTACACCATGAGGAACTTTAGCACAAGCTCTAGAGAATAATCAATTACTTTTGTAGTCCCTCATTTTTAAAACTACTTTCTTTCAATAGTGGGTAGACATATTCTAAGATACTTATTAAATACACTAAGTTCTCAGTATTCATAGGCAAATGATTATGGGATACTTATTACAACTCTGTAATAGAACAATCAAATCATTGCTATTGAAGGCTTCAACTGGTCCAGGATGTTGACAGAGGCAACATCTGCACCAAAAATCATCATTAAAAAGGAGCAGGTGATTAATTTGGAGTTTACAGTTTACTAGAACACGTTGTAAAAGAACATGTAATATCAACTTTAAATTGCTTTTTATAACACTGTACCCTTTGAAATTCACAGCTTCCCCTTGAAATAAATAGAATTTCTGTGACTATCTCCACTATGAGATATGTACCCAAAGCTTAGACAGATGATAGATCTGAGACATTCTGCTTTTTAAGCTATAATTCAGGCGAAATGAAATATAAATGCTAAAAATAAAAGTTATTTAATTTAAAACGTAAGTAGTTAGTATGATTGTTTTTATTTTGCTACAGACTAAATAAGAAAATCAGAGCTCCAAAATTTCCATCAATAGTTCAAAGCAAAACATGTAATCCCATTACAAAAGGCTTCAGAAGGAAACCATATTCTTTTCCTACATAAGAATCTTCTTTTCCTCCAGAGCTGGGCAATCAGTGGTGCTGAGCTTAGAAGTGACTTCTATTCAAGACCTACAGGATACCTTTGGGAATGTGAGTTTCCAGGGACAGATTGCCCACAAAAATTGGCTCAAGTCCTTGCCAAAAGAAGGTAGCTATGATCTGTTAAACCTTGACTACTGATACAGAGCCAGCTACTAGAGTTGTGTGGACCACAATTCTTCCTTTTAAAGCCATATCTTGAGACTATAATTTGAGGACCTGGGACTTTCATATTGCTCATGAACTTCTATGCTGTTAAGACATCTCCATAAATCTTCCCAGCTTTTACTTTGCAAGTGAGCCCAGATCATCAGGGTTACAGGCACCAGTAACAATTCAGAGTGAAATCAATCCTGAAAATCTATTTAAACCGTAGTTTTAGTGAACTTTTATCAGTGCATAGCTTGGAGCCTCTGGCCTTTGGCTAAAAATGTATGCATTTCATTTATGAAAATTATCTGCATTATTTCCAAGGTGACTGTATCATCTTTATATTTCACAAATGAAAGACCTTACAATCTTGTGAGAATAAATTTACATAGAGATGATTAATAAAATTCTCCTGTATCTTTCCATCAATAGGCACTCTGAATAATTCTCAATATCTATCCTAAAAACAAAACTGAAATATCCAATCAGCTTTTAAAAAGCTTTATGAAACAAAGTTAAAGTTGAATAAGAGCTCAACACTGATTGATGCCTGTCAGCTCAGCTTTGTTTAAAACATTCATAGGGAAATAACTCTGAATTCAAGTCATTTTTGTATTATGCAGCCGATGGTATGATAGAAGTTTTATAAAATTACTGACAGAGTTGTCTGTGTTCTTCTGACCAAGGTGCTCTCATCCTACTCTCTACTGAAATATCCAAGTGTAGCCCAATGATGATGGCAACTCTCTTCACATGTCTGAGACAAAGAGTGGAAAAGAAAAGTCTGTCAGTACAGAAGCATCAGGTACTACCTACCCTGTGACTGTTGCTGTGCATCCCTCAGCTGATGGAAGTTTTGAATATAATATTAGGATTCAGTGGGAAGGAGATTTTCCAATCTACACCACAGGTTTACAGGGGTTTGAACAACACTAGGCAATTACTACAAGCTGAGTTATGGTCTCCTCCCTAATTCACATACTAAAACCCTAAGCATACTTCTTCAGAATGTGAAAGCATTTTCAAATAGTATTTTAAAAAGTAATTAATTAATGAGGTCATGAATATATACATATACATATATATAATTTTACACACACACACACACACACACACACACACACACTCATGTAATTTGAGTCCTGGGAAGATGTAACACACATATGTGCCTTCTCACCCTAGAAAAGGAAGCCATGACAGACCAAGTTAATGATTGTACTGAAGTCTGACTTGGTTAGCCAGTGAGCTTTACTTGTTAAGTTACTAAAAGGAATATGAGTTAGGGTTACTTTTAGAAGTAGAGATGACTCCAAAAAGCAGCATCAGAATCAAAATCCCACTCCAACACAAGTCAAGACTTCCAAAAGCTTCAAGCTGAAGATCTTTGTACAGTTTGTATCAACAATGGAGCTCTTTGCATACTTTGCAGGCTGCCTACATTCCAAAAGTCACCTTCCCAAGCATGGCTATTCAGAGGCATCTCATAGCAGCTGTTCCCTTCTTTTATAAAGCTGAGGAGGGGCCCTTTGACGATCTTGCAAGATCCCACTTTTCCTGACAGATTTTGTTTAGCTCCTGAGACCCATGAGCTCCTCTCCCTCTAATCCTGGAGCGAATGTTTCAATATGAAGGAAATTTCTATACAGTATAGTCCTAAATCAATTTATGGCACAAATATATACCAAAGGAAGACTGTGAAAAACAGAGAGATAAGAGGACTCTCTTTTTTATTAGATATATTTTTTATTTATTTACATTTCAAATGTTATCCCCTTTCCCAGTTTCCCCCTATCCCATCCTCAATCCCCCTTCTTCTATGAGGGTGCACCCCTACTGATCCACCCACCCCTTCCTGCCTCCCTGCCCTGACATTCCCCTACACTGGGGGTTGACCCTAAGAATAAAGACCAAGAAAAAAAATCAACCTTGCTGACCCCTTAGTCTTAGATTTCCAATCTCAGGATTGTGAGAAAATAAATGTCTAGTGCTTTGTTTTAGCATTTTGATGAATTCAAAACATCAAAAAAATACCCCATGTTTTTATTCTCCTCTCTCTCTCTCTCTCTCTCTCTCTCTCTCACACACACACACACACACACACACACACACACACACACATGCACATAGAGATTACATTAGAAATCTATAAACATATTTAAAAGTATCTCCCAATTGTCATTGGTTTTATTATTACTTTTTGGCCGCTCACCCATCCAAATCCAAAGATGTTCTGTACAATCCACTGGCCAAAGAACAGCTGGAAGAATGCATTAAATACTGTTACTTACCCTGTGATCCAAAGGAGATGAAGATTTTTCTCCTATTTGATAATATATCATAATTAAGAAGTATACTGGCTACTTTAAAATCTATATCCCATCACTTTATTGTCTGTAAGTAAAGGCAAATTACTTATCCTAATTTTTCAGTAGTAAAATAGGAATACTAGGGCTCAGAGAGATGGCCCAACAATTAAGAATGACTACTGCTCTGTCAGAAGAACCTAGTTAAGTATTCAAGTCAGGTGACTCACAACTCTCCCACAAGCAGAGGTGTCAGACACCTCTAGGCTTCCCATGCACGTGTACTTATAAACACATATGTCTCCGCATCATAAAAAGTAATAAAAATTAATACTTAAGATATTTAAGGGAGAAATTGGCAATTGGGGGAGGCTTTAAGGTAGAGAGGAGAGTTGAGTCAATACAGAATTAGAGGGAGGGGGAAGATTAAATAACAGTAAAGATGTCTGAAAAAGTAAGGAATCATATTATTAGATATTTACATAAAATTTCATATAATACATGTAAATCTATTAGTAAACATATATAGTTACAATGAAAATTTTCCATTTAGGCTGACAGTTCTCCTTTGAAAATCCAAAACTACAACAGAACCCCAATACTAGGTATGAGAAACTTCTCTTTGAGTTGTAGATCAGGAGAGTCCAAGAGACACCCAAAACATTATGGGGTATTACTATTGCATTTGAAGCTTTTCCAGAGATTGAAAATAAACCCTTATTGCTATAAACATCTTTCCTTAGGACACAGGATCCAGAGGATCTGAGCTGCATTTGACACAAAATCTTGTAGTCTGAAGATGAACTTTCATGCTACTGGAAAGTGTTATGCAAGCTCCAAAGGAGGAATTAATAGTCTTACTGAACTCTTATGCCTGTGAACAAAAGCAATGACCAGAAAGGCACAATAACCCCAAGGGTGCAATGGTGGCCTGTGTATCTTGTTGGCAACTTACAGGCCTCTAACTGGACTTAAGGCTTGCTCATCAGGAGGGAAATGGTGCCTGGTAGTGGAAAGCTAGCAAAACTACCTGAAACTATTGAGGTCATGGGTCTTGGAGGAGAACCTGCAACTGTCACTTTACTAAAGCAGCATGATTCCTAATGACATTGTAGATATTGATCCCTATACCCACAGAAAAATATGGCTGTTACTGTAACTTCAACAAAGATATTTCTCTTTCACAACAGAGACAGCAAAAGAAAACCATATCTGATATAAATGCAGAAAACAACTGATTATCTGGTACCCATCTCCAACTGATTCTTCTGTAACTGCCCCCCAAGCAAGGCTCATGGAATTTGTGGAAGAGCAGTTAAGTTGTAAGAGACAGAGGTAAAGGAAGTCTGCTACAAGACTATCCGATAACAATGTCAGGGAAATTATACCCATGAAGTTTCAACAACATGGATACCTAAACAAGACCTGAATGAGGATAACACCAGCAAGGCATGCTAATGTAGAAGGGGGGAATCTTACAGGGTCATGCCTCTTGACAAACAACTATAGGCACCTAATTTCTGAGAGGAAGAGAAAATTGTCTTCCCCAGGAAAAATTTTCTTAATTAGTTATCAAATTAAATAGACACATTATATGGACTGAGCAGATTGTACTTTTATATTTAAGAATATTTGATACATTTTTCTAAATCTATAGATAGAATACATAGTATATATAAATGTAAAAGCAATTAAGAGAAAGAGTCCAGCCACCATGGATTGGAGAGGGGGTACATAGGAAAACCAAGAGGGAGAAATTGAAAAGAGGAAATAATGTAATAATAATTTCCAAAAAGCCACTAAATTACATCTTTTATTGTGCTATCAATATTAATATGTTTGAGGCAAACAATAAAGGCAAAGTTATGCTTTAATAATGATATGCGTGTTAAGTTGAGAAGTTAGATTTTGTTAACGTGACACAAGTTAGGGTTGTCTGGAAAGAAAAAAAAAACCTCAGTTAAAAAAAAGCCTCCATCAGATTTTCCTGGAGCAAGCCCCTGGGTCATTTTCTTTGTTAATGATTGACACAACCCCAAGCCCACTATAGGCAGTCCAGTCCTTAGGCAGGTCTTCCTAGATCGTATAAACAAACAAGATGAGAGAACCATGGTGGGCAAGCAAGGAAGAAGCATTTCTCCATGGCCTTTGTTGCAGTTCCTTCCTTGAGTTTGTGCCCCGAACTTCCTTCACGATATAAACTATGAGATGAAGTAAACTCTTACCTTCTCAGGCTGCTTTTAGTCATTATTTTGGTTTGAATGAAAATGGACCCTGTAGGCTCATCAGGAGGGAACGGTACTACTAGGAGGCATGGCCATGTTGAAGGAAGTATGTCATTGGGGAATGGGCTTTGAAGTTTCAGATGCTCAGGCCAGACCAATGTCTCTATCTCTCATCCAGCTGTCTGACAATCCAGATGTAGAACCCTCAGCTACCTCTCCAGCATCATGTTTGTCCACAAGCCAACAGATTTGCTGTCATGGTGATAATAGAGTCAATCTCTAAACTATGTCAGTCTCAATGAAATGTTTTCCTTATAAGACTGGTGATGAAGGGCAGCACAGGTCCTCCTGGTTGCTGCCCTCGTGGAGAGCTCATAAGCAACACCCCACCAGCAAACTTGAGCCTCGGGACCACAGGTAAGACCAACGTTTCTGCTCCAAGCGACCTGCCTGGTTAACTCAGGACACAGGCCCACAGGAACAGCTGAAGACCTGTAGATAGGAAAAACTACACGCCCGAAAGCAGAACACTGTTCCAATAGCTGACTGAAAGAAAACAGGAAAACAGGTCTACAACACTCCTGACACACAGGCTTATAGGACAGTCTAGCCACTGTCAGAAATAGCAGAACAAAGTAACACCAGAGATAATCTGATGGCAAGAGTCAAGCACCGGAACCCAAGCAACAGAAACCAAGACTACATGGCATCATCGGAGCTCAATTCTCCCACCAAAGCAAACACTGAATATCCAAACACACAAGAAAAGCAAGATCTAGATTATTTGGTCATGATGATGGAGGACTTCAAGAAAGACATGAAGAACTCCCTTAGAGAAATGCAGGAAAACATAAATAAACAAGTAGAAGCCTATAGAGAGGAATCACAAAAATCCCTGAAAGAATTCCAGGAAAACACAATCAAACAGTTGAAGGAATTAAAAATTGAAATAGAAGCAATCACGAGAGAACACAGAGAAACAAACCTGGATATAAAAAACCAAAGGAAGAGACAAGGAGCTGCAGATACAAGCATCACCAACAGAATACAAGAGATAGAGGAGAGAATCTGAGGAGCAGAAGATTCCATAGAAATCATCGACACAACTGTCAAAGATAATGTAAAGCGGAAAAAGCTACTGGTCCAAAACATACAGGGAATCCAGGACTCAATGAGAAGATCAAACCTAAGGATAATAGGTATAGAAGAGAGTGAAGACTCCCAGCTCAAAGGAACAGTAAATATCTTCAACAAAATCATAGAAGAAAACTTCCCTAACCTAAAGAAAGAGATGCACATAAGCATACAAGAAGCCTACAGAACTCCAAATAGATTGGACCAGAAAAGAAACTTCTCCTGTCACATAATAGTCAAAACAACAAATGCAGAAGACAAAGAAAGAATATTAAAAGCAGTAAGGGAAAAAGGTCAACAGATAAACCATCTAAACAGTCACGTAACTCCTAACGAAATAGAAGCAGTCATTAAAGGTCTCCCAACCAAAAAGAGCCCAGGTCCAGACAGGTTTAATGCAGAATTCTATCAGATCTTCATAGAAGACCTCATACCAATACTATCCAAACTATTCCACAAAATTGAAACAGATGGAGCAATAACGAATTCCTTCTATGAAGCCGTAATTACTTTTATACCTAAAGCACACAAAGACCCAACAAAGAAAGAGAACGTCAGACCAATTTCCCTTATGAATATCGATGCAAAAATACTCAATAAAATTCTGGCAAACCGAATCCAAGAGCACATCAAGACAATCATCCACCATGATCAAGTAGGCTTCATCCCAGGCATGCAGGGATGGTTTAATATACGGAATACCATCAACGTGATCCATTATATAAACAAACTGAAAGAACAAACCACATGATCATTTCATTAGATGCTGAGAAAGCATTTGACAAAATTCAACACCCCTTCATGATAAAAGTCCTGGAAAGAATAGGAATTCAAGGCCCATACCTAAACATAGTAAAAGCCATATACAGCAAACCAGTTGCTAATATTAAACTAAATGGAGAGAAACTTGAAGAAATCTCATTAAAATCAGGAAATAGACAAGGCTGCCCACTCTCTCCCTACTTATTCAATATAGTTCTTCAAGTTCTAGCCAGAGCAATCAGACAACAAAAGGAGATCAGGGGGATACAGATTGAAAAAGAAGAAGTCAAAATATCACTATTTGCAGATGATATGATAGTATATTTAAGTGATCCCAAAAGTTCCACCAGAGAACTACTAAAGCTGATAAACAACTTCAGCAAAGTGGCTGGGTATAAAATTAACTCAAATAAATCAGTAGCCTTCCTCTACACAAAAGAGAAACAAGCCGAGAAAGAAATTAGGGAAACGACACCCTTCATAATAGTCCCAAATAATATAAAGTACCTCGGTATGACTTTAACCAAGCAAGTAAAAGATCTGTACAATAAGAACTTCATGCCTCTGAAGAACGAAATTGAAGAAGACCTCACAAGATGGAAAGAACCCCGATGCTCATGGATTGGCAGGATTAATATAGTAAAAATGGCCATTTTACCAAAAATGATCTACAGATTCAATGCAATCCCCATCAAAATACCAATCCAATTCTTCAAAGAGTTTGATAGAACAATTTGCAAATTCATCTGGAATAACAAAATACCCAGGATAGCTAAAACTATCCTCAACAGTAAAAGGACTTCAGGGGGAATCACTATCCCTGAACTCAAGCAGTATTACAGAGCAATAGTGATAAAAACTGCATGGTATTGGTACAGAGACAGACAGATAGACCAATGGAACAAAATTGAAGACCCAGAAATGAACCCACACACCTATGGTCACTTGATTTTTGAAAAAGGAGCCAAAACCATCCAATGGAAAAAAGATAGCCTTTTCATCAAATGGTGCTGGTTCAACTGGAGGTCAATATGTAGAAGAATGCAGATCGATCCATGCTTATCACCCTGTACGAAGCTTAAGTCCAAGTGGATCAAGGACCTCCCCAGCAAACCAGATACACTAAAACTAATAGAAGAAAAAGTGGGGAAGCATCTCGAACACATGGGCACTGGAGAAAATTTCCTGAAAAAACACCAATGGCTAAGATCAAGAATCGACAAATGGGATCTCATAAAACTGCAAAGCTTCTGTAAGGCAAAGGACACTGTAGTTAGGACAAAACGGCAACCAACAGGTTGGGCAAAGATCTTTACCAATTCTACAACAGATAGAGAGAGAGCTTATATCTAAAATATACAAAGAACTCAAGAAGTTAGACCACAGGGAGACAAATAACCCTATTAAAAATGGGGTTCAGAGCTAAACAAAGAATTCACAGCTGAGGAATGCTGAGTAGCTGAGAAACACCTAAAGAAATGTTCAACATCTTTAGTCATAAGGGAAATGCAAATCAAAACAACCCTGAGATTTCACCTCACACCAGTGAGAATGGCTAAGATCAAAAACTCAGGTGACAGCAAATGCTGGCGAGGATGCAGAGAAAGAGGAACACTCCTGCATTGTTGGTGGGATTGCAGACTGGTACAACCATTCTGGAAATCAGTCTGGAGGTTCCTCAGAAAATTGGACATTGAACTGCCTGAGGATCCAGCTATACCTCTCTTGGGCATATACCCAAAAGATGCCTCAACATATAAAAGAGACACGTGCTCCACTATGTTCATTGCAGCCTTATTTATAATAGCCAGAAGCTGGAAAGAACCCAGATGCCCTTCAACAGAGGAATGGATACAGAAAATGTGGTACATCTACACAATGGAATATTACTCAGCTATCAAAAACAACGACTTTATGAAATTCGTAGGCAAATGGTTGGAACTGGAAAATATCATCCTGAGTGAGCTAACCCAATCACAGAAAGACATACATGGTATGCACTCATTGATAAGTGGCTATTAGCCCAAATGCTTGAATTACCCTAGATCCCTAGAACAAACGAAACTCAAGACGGATGATCAAAATGTGAATGCTTCACTCCTTCTTTAAATGAGGAAAAAGAATACCCTTGGCAGGGAAGGGAGAGGCAAAGATTAAAACAGAGACTGAAGGAACACCCATTCAGAGCCTGCCCCACATGTGGCCCATACATATACAGCCACCCAATTAGACAAGATGGATGAAGCCAAGAAGTGCAGACCGACAGGAGCTGGATGTAGATCGCTCCTGAGAGACACAGCCAGAATACAGCAAATACAGAGGCAAATGCCAGCAGCAAACCACTGAACTGAGAATAGGTCCCCTGTTGAAGGAATCAGAGAAAGAACTGGAAGAGCTTGAAGGGGCTTGAGACCCCAAAAGTACAACAATGCCAAGCAACCAGAGCTTCCAGGGACTAAGCCACTACCTAAAGACTATACATGGACTGACCCTGGACTCTGACCCCATATGTAGCAATGAATATCCTAGTAAGAGCACCAGTGGAAGGGGAAGCCCTGGGTCCTGCTAAGACTGAACCCCCAGTGAACTAGTCTATGGGGGGAGGGCGGCAATGGGGGGAGGGTTGGGAGGGGAACACCCATAAGGAAGGGGAGGTGGGAGGGGGATGTTTGCCCGGAAACCGGGAAAGGGAATAACACTCGAAATGTATATAAGAAATACTCAAGTTAATAATAATAATAAAAAAAAACTCAGGTGACAGCAAATGCTGGCACGGATGCGGAGAAAGAGGAACACTCCTCCATTGTTGGTGGGATTGCAGACTGGTACAACCATTCTGGAAATCAGTCTGGAGGTTCCTCAGAAAATTGGACATTGAACTGCCTGAGGATCCAGCTATACCTCTCTTGGGCATATACCCAAAAGATGCCCCAACATAAAAAAAGACACGTGCTCCGCTATGTTCATAGCAGCCTTATTTATAATAGCCAGAAGCTGGAAAGTACCCAGATTCAACAGAGGAATGGATACAGAAAATGTGGTACATCTAAACAATGGAATATTACTCAGCTATCAAAAACAATGACTTTATGAAATTAGTAGGCAAATGGTCGGAACTGGAAAATATCATCCTGAGTGAGGTAACCCAATCACAGAAAAACACACATGGTATGCACTCATTGATAAGTGGCTTTTAGCCCAAATGCTTGAATTACCCTAGATGCCTAGAACAATTGAAACTCAAGATGGATGATCAAAATGTGAATGCTTCAGTCCTTCTTTAAAAGGGGAACAAGAATACCCTTGGCAGGGAATAGAGAGTCAAAGAGTAAAACAGACACAGAAGGAACACCCATTCAGAGCCTGCCCCACATGTGGCCCATACATATACAGCCACCCAATTAGACAAGATGGATGAAGCAAAGAAGTGCAGACCAACAGGAGCCGGATGTAGATCGCTCCTGAGAGACACTGCCAGAATACAGCAAATACAGAGGTGAACGCCAGCAGCAAACCACTGAACTGAGAATAGGATCCCCGTTGAAGGAATCAGAGAAAGAACTGGAAGAGCTTGAAGCGGCTCGAGACCCCATATGAACAACAATGCCAACCAACCAGAGCTTTCAGGGACTAAGCCACTACCTAAAGACTATACATGGACTGACCCTGGACTCTGACCTCATAGGTAGCAATGAATAACCTAGTAAGATCACCAGTGGAAGGGGAAGCCCTTGGTCCTGCTAAGATTGAACCCCCAGTCAACGTGATTGTTGGGGGGAAGGCTGTAATGGGGGGAGCATGTGGAAGGGAACCCCCATAAAGAAGGGGAGTGGGTGGGGTTAGGGGGATGTTGGCTCGGAAACCGGGAAACAGAATAACACTCGAAATGTAAATAAGAAATACTCAAGTTAATAATAATAATAATAATAATAATAATAATAATAATGATAATAAAGACTTGTGATGGTTATGGTGTCTCCTCACAGCACATTAGAAACCGTAACTAAGGTAGTCACTTTGTTTATCACAGAAATAACAAGCAAAGTAGGATAGTGACTTTATATCTTGTTGTATTTGTTTTAATGAAACTGTGTTCTGATGCTTGATATCATCTATATGGACTATTCAAATTTGTAACTTCTACCCAATTTTTAAAATCTCTACCATCCTAAATTTCTTCATAGATTTAACATTTAAAGCACTATGTAACTGTATATAGTATATATTATTTGCATTTTGATATAGAGTCTCGTTGTTTAGCTTTGGGTGGCTGGAAATCACAGAGATCCACCTTTCCCTGCCTTCTAGTTGTTGGAATTAAAGAGTGCTCATAGAATATTTTTGATCATGTTAAAAATGTATTTTCTGTGTTTTGCAACATTCTTAGTGCCTGACACATAAGATGTGTCAGCAAGTATTTATTGAAGGAATGGACAAATGTCCGATTTTTGTCAGATACAAAGAAAGGGAATAAGTAACTTTAGATACACAATGGGAAATGATAATGTGTAGGAAATCTATACAAATCAAAACTTACTATCCAGCTTTCAATATTATTTTCTGACACATTATAATACACGTTCCTCATTGTGGTATGCTTTCTTTGTGAACTTTTACATGCACATGAATGAAAATGTCTAAGAGTTTTATGGTTTAAGAAGACATTTAGTACTTTCCATCGGTAATATATTTTAGGCATACATATAGAAAAATGGAATGTATTTTAAATTGTTCCAATGTGATTATAGCATTTCCCACATTAGAAGTGGATGGCGGATCTAAGATCTATAGAACAGATTTGAAGCTACATCTTAGAGTAGATCCAAAAACTAATTTCTGTAATTATTTTAATGAACTTCCTAGTTAATACTATATTTTCTTGGGAAGTAGATAGCATGTTTATAGTTATTTGGAATAAAATTTCTGCGAAGTAATAATTTTATAGTAAGAGTTTACTTTATAGAAAACCTTGTACTTATTTTTGGAAATTATCGACTATATCTTGGCCGATTTTGGTATAGACAAAGAGACTAAGACTAGGTGTGGTTTTTGGCTTAACACTACATTACTAGTGCAACCAAGCTATCAAAACTTGATTATAAAACCATTTAATAAGGCAAATACTTTCATAGGTTATTATATAATAAAAAATTTGGATAGCTTTTATCCTTCATTCTTGGGAGATGATCACTTGATATTTCCTAAACAATAAAAATTTACTTCTTATTCGTGGTGGGTTTCTAAATAGTTTATGATAGCAATATGATTCAGGATGATTATGGGCATCCTAGGGAAAAAATAGGCATGGGCTTACATGTTGAGGGCTGTGGATAACGTGTATGAGCATGGTCTCCAGGGAACAGAAAGAAGCTGGAAATTGAGTTCAACCTTGGGGTCAATGATGTAGTCAATACTGAAAACCAAGAATAAACCTCTAGATTCCAAAGGTGAATGCCTATTGTCACACCCTCATGTGTCAGGGAGTGATGTGCTTTCTCAGGGAAAGCAGCAAGATGAACTTAAAATAAACAGCATTGCCAGTTTCCCCTGTGGCTGCTTCTGATCTGCATCCTTTTTGTTTAACACAATTTTCATGCCCTCGGCCAAGCATTCTAATGAATTATCAAGCTAAAGGGACAGAACTAAATTAACCCGGACTCTGAACTTGTAGCTAATCCCTTAAATGACAGCAATCCAGTAACTTTGTGGATATGGCTCTTACCTGAGAAGCTTGACCTAACTCATGGTGTTTGGTATCAGCCGTCACTTTCTTTCCCTAACTCTATGGCAATAATTACCAATCTCTTAGTGACTCCTGCTTGACATTAATGCTTTAAAGTAAAAAGACACTTTTCCTCTGCTAGTACTTTAACAGTGACAGATTCATTCATATGATTCATTTTGTGAGATAAATGGATTGTCATGGTCCCCTTGGAAAGACATATAATGAGAGAAATTCAGCCACATCTAAAATGTATAAGGACTTTTCTTTGACTCTTTAAATGAATATAAAGTGGAAAGGCTGATAAGGGGAAGCTGTAACTCATGATGATTTCCATGGGATAGGGGAAAATAGTTTATCATGGTTCCATTAGGAAAACATCAAATGTGTAAAGTCTTGGTGAGTCTCCAAAAGACCCCTAAATTTACTTTATAAATGAATTTATTGTCAAACAACAGTTGAAATAAAGCTCAATATAGTTCTTTTCATCTAAAATCTACTCTGGGATATCTGATTGAATGTGGCATTGAGGGGTTTAAGTAGAAGAATTATGTGCCTCTTTCATATTTTAATACATGAAGACTATCACAAAGAAAATCAAACAAAATTGTCCTACTTTTCTTCCCATGGTTATAACATTACATCACTCACAGAGGAAATCATGGATCTCTCCTATACTTTATGATATCTTGCCAGTGACTTTGCAGTGGGCACGTTTTAATTAACGTGGTGTTATACTCTACCATGCACCTTCCTTAAGTGTGGGTTGTGATCTTATTTGAGATCTTGGAACTGAATGTCCAATAACTATGGCAACAATAAAATATTCCTGAATGTCCAATGGCCAAACATTAATTAAAAACAAAACATGTAGTGAATCCAAGGGCTCCAGGACAGAACTCTCTATGCTGCTTTGCCTGACTTCTGGAGCCAAGATTCTGAACACACATGTTCATGTTGCCCTACACAGGCCATCTTGGCATGCAATGCCAGTGAATACTTTTTGAAACATGCCAGCTCACATTTATGCTAAATTTTATTATTGTATGTGCAAAGTTTTCTGATCCTATAGAATTATAATGGTTCAAATACGAAAACCAACATTTATTATATCTCTACTGTCATTTCTAAGCATGTAAGTATCAAATAAGTTTATAGTGTTAGAATGTTTTACTTTTAAAATTAATTTGAGGGACTGACTTGAATATCATTAAAATCATTAAATAAATTTTAACTTGAGATTTGGTTGAAATTTTCAACAGTTTTGGCAATGGGCCTACAAGTGCTTCTTTCAGTTTTTACTGTGTATTTATGTGAAGCAACATTCTCAGCATTAGCAATTATAAAATTAAAAATAGATCACTCTGCAAGTTGTTAAAGATATGCTACATACTACAATACCAAATATTCAGCTAAGATTTAATTTTCTCTGTGAGAAGCATGTATATTCATTCCATTGGTATACACATTTTTCTTTCATTTTTAGTAAATGGTAAAATCATATGTAACCATAATTATTTTAAAATAAATTTATTTGTTACATACCTATTATATATACCCATATATGGAGATTACATAAAAAATTCTTAGAATAGTGTTTTGTGAGGAAAAAATCTTAAGAATCTCTGGTTTAAAAGACAAATAGAAGCTTTGTATACATTTTATCTTCGTAATTAATTCTGGAGATGAAACTGTCACATAGGTAGTTCATAGGTGATGTCTGGATGGAATTGTGTTTTAAGAGACTCAGTTGAGAGGCAAAAGGTAAATTAAAAAAAGCAATTTATCTCTAACTAGCAATTAAATACTCAGTCTAAAGCACATACTGATGCCTTTCAACCTTGGGGTTTCTCCTAGTTGCAAACCTCAAAGACTCAACAATACCCAACCAGGAGGATGCCTAACACCTCTGTCGATCCTGTCACCCTATAATGTCTTCAGAATGCAGACAGACTTCAGCTTACTCATTACCAAACTCATCCTTCTTAGGGGAGGAAATGAGCAGGAGGACTAGGTTTTTATAAGCTGGAGACTGTCAGTTTGTGGCAGGAGGAACAGGCCTGAACGGACCACAGTGATTTTCTTTCCATCAACATCAGTGAGATAGAATGAATACATTAGTATTCTTCCTCAGTCAGTGCTCCTGTTTGAATGCAGAGTCTATGTGACTGTATCTAATGTGTTAACTTGCTGTGTACACAAAAGTAATACCCAAGTCAGATTGTCGAGTTAAAGCTAAGCACACTTTAAATAGAATTATATATTTCCAAAGGTTTGCATATCGTACTTATATGTAGTTCACAACCATGAGCAAAGCCCAGCTCAAAGAGAAATATTTCATTAGGCATGCCACTGACTTTATTATTTACGCATGTGTGTTGGACTGAGCTTCTAGACAACTAGATGAATAGATCACCTACTGCTCCTTTTGTTTATTTTATGATGAAGTTTTAAATGAGAATATTTTTAACAAGAAAATGTTCCTCATGACAGTGCATGCCTTAGGCTTCACATTTGTAAAATAAAGAATAAATGGCATTTTATTATAGCAGGGAAATAGTACTTTTTCCATTGCCCTTACTCCTTTAATTAGACTGGTTGAAACTGGTATTCAACAATGGAGATGCTAGTCATGTGGTTGGGATGTTCAATATGTTGATAGTTTTTTCCCACTTAAGTGAAGAAATAAAAGAAAAAAAAGAAAGAAAGAAAAAATCCTATTCACCCGCCTGTAAGCAACTGGGCTGTCCTCTCTGAAAACAGATAATTTTGTAGTTGTGTCTTTCTGGTTGATCTGCATAGCATTATTGTTATAATAAAGCTCCGCTGATTTCAACTCTGGGCAGACTTTAGTTAGAAGGTGTCTGTTTCTTCCCCTGTAGCATTAGCCTTCTGCGTAATTATATGGTTCATTACAAAGAAGAAAGGCTTTGTTTGATGGCTGCACACTTTTTGCTTGTTTTGTATTTAATGCACTTAAAGAGAACTTTATGTTTTGGTGTCCAAGTTACCTAGTGAATCAGCAAGCAGCATGTTCACGGAGTGCTGCTGGTGTCTTCTGTAAATGCACTCATTAGAATGTATTTGGTGCTGCTTAATTTTGTGCAAATTGCATTCCTGGTTGTTTTACTGTCTGTATGTTACATTTTAATGTAACTTGTAGTGTTGTTTTCTGTTTTGTCTTTCCTTTTAGTGGGCAAAAATACTGGAGATAAGCTGCTCTACTTTGAGGTAATGGCTGTTCTAGAACTCCAAGACAGCTGGCAAAATGCACTTGTGAAATTTCAGGGGAATCAAAAATGTGATTGGCATCCAACAGGGTTGAATATCAGAAGCGTCTTCAAGGTCTAGGCTATGACATTGCGTTGTTCCACAAAACAGAACAGACTTATGGGATTCACACGTCAAGTAGAACTTTTGTTGTCAGATTGTACATAGGTAAATGGCATCTGAAAGCGTAACCTTGAAGCAGTTTGAATGCTTCAGGAAATAGTGAAGAAAGATTCAATTATTTTTTCCCATAAGAAACAAAAGATTATTTTTACTGCATTTAAATTCTTAAGAATGTATGTTTATATCTATACATCCAATATCTGATAGGTGCCTATTCCTAAATAACAGTAAGTATCTTTCAGTCACTTGGTACAGGTTGGCTGGCTATGACAAATATGTATCTAATTTAGATGCATCTAATTAGTCTCCGCTTGATCAAGTTTTTCTGTATAGCAAATAACACCTACAGTCAGTTTTGTTTATACTTATGCTCTGATAATTATAATAACAATTAGGTTTATTACAAATTCTATGCTATGATAAGTATTGAGGAGTGTAGCTCTTTAGCATAGCTGACGACTTGGTTACTATGCGGTATCTGGATATCACAACAGGAGTTTCCTTGAATGACAACTTGTCTCCAGATATATCATTTTTTCTTTTCCCAGCCATAAATGATGTCTCTTGTCCTTTTCAATGGCTAATTGTATAAGCCTCCATTTAATTTACTCACACTGTGCAGTCACAAGTAGATAAATCCAGCTGGATGGAAGGGGAAAAAAAGCTATGATTTGAAATGTTTCTGCTGTTGAAGGATTTTTCTTTTTTGTTTGGATTACCTATCATTCTTGGAGTACAAGACAGAATTCCCTAAGAGAAAAGGAGTTAGGGAAGAAGAGAGGAGAGATAGACACAGAGACAGACAGACATTGAATTGACTACTAGCTATTCTAAAACATTGTTTTTGGTATGTAACTGTTCTTTAAAAAAAGCACGGGTCCACTGTTTGTAGATGATATGATAGTATATGTAAAGTGACCCACAAAATTTTCCCAGAGAACTTCTACTCCTTATAAACACTTTCAGCAAGATAGCTGAATGTAAAATTAACTCAAAGAAATCCTCTTTTATATAATTGATATATAGGCTAAGAAAGAAATTAGGGAAACAACACCCTTCACAATAGCCACAGATAATAGAAAATGTCTTGGTGTAACTCTAACCAAGTAAATGAAAGATCTGTACGACAAGAACTTCAAATCCCTGAAGAAAAATAGAGGAATATACCAAAAATGAAAAGATCTTAATGCTCCTAGATCATTACGATTAACATAGAGAAAACAGTCATCTCATCAAAAGCAAAATACTGATTCAATGCAATTTCCATCAAAATTCCAGCACAATATCTATAGACCTCGAAAGAAGCAATTTTCAGCTTCATATGGAAAAACCAAAAAACCACAATAGCCAAAACGATCCTGAACAATAAAAGAATTTTGGGAAAACTCAGCAATCCCTGAACTCAAGCTGTATTACAGAGCAATAGTGATAAAAATCACACAGTGTTGTTACAGAGACAGGCAGATAGATCAATGGGAATAAAACTGAAGGCCTGGAAATAAACCCACACACCTACAGATACTTGATTTCGACAAAGCCAAAACTGTACTGTGGATAAAGGAAAGCATCTAAAATAAATGGTACAAATGATGCTGGTCTAGCTGTCAGTCTGCATCTAGAAGAATGCCAATTGATCCATATTTATCACCCTGCACAAACTTAAGTCCAAGTGGATCAAGGACCTCAAGATAAAACCAGATACACTGAATCTAATAGAAGAGAAAGTGGGGAAGAACCTTGAAGTCATTGGTACCAGAGACAATTTCCTGAAAAGAACACCAATGGTTCAGGCTCTAAGATAACAACTGATGAACGAGACTCTTGAAACTGCAAAGCTTCTGTAAGGCAAAGGACACTGTCAATAGGACAGAACGACAGCCTACAGATTGGAAAAATATCTTCACTAACCCTACATCATACATAGAGATATATCCCAAAAATATAAAGAAATGAAACTCAAAAAAATCCCAAATAACCCAATTAAAAATGGGGTACAGAGCTAAACAGAAATCTCAGCTGAGGAATATCGAATGACTAAGAAACACTTAAAGAAATTCTCAACATCCTTAGTCATCAGAGAAATGCAAATCAAAATGACCCTAAGATTTTACCTTACTCCAACCAGAATGGCTAAGATCAAAAACTTAAGTGACAGCACATGTTGGCAAGGATGTGGAGAAAGAGGAACACTCCTCCATTGCTGGTGGGATTGCAAACTGGTAGAACCACTCTGGAAATGAATCTGGAGATTCCTCTGAAAACTGGAAATAGTTCTACAAAAAGACCCATCCATACTGTTTCTGGCCATACACCCAAAGTATGCGCCACCATTCTACAAGGATGAATGCTCCACTATATTCATAGCAGCATTATTCATAATAACCAGAATCTGGAATCCAACCAGATGTCCCTTAACTTAAGAATAGGTACAGAAAATGTTGTTCATTTACACAAGTGAATACTATTCAGTTATTAAAAACAAGTACATCATGAATTTAGAAGGCAAATTGATGGAGCTAGAAAATATCATCCTGAGTGTGGTAACCTATACTCAAAAGAACAGGCATGGTATATACTCACTGATATGTGGATATTAGCCAAAAAATACAGAATACCTATGATACACTCAACAGACCCAAAAAAAGTTATACAAGAAGGAAGGCACAAGTGAGGATGCTTCAATTTCACTTAGAAGGGGGAACAAAATAGTTCTGGGAGGCAAAGGGAGGGACCTAGGTGGGAGATAGGAGAGGGAGATAAGGGGGGCCAGGATCAGGTATGGGGAAAAACAGGAAAGAGGCCCAGAAGGCCAGGAGAATGAATGGAAATATTCAGCTGGCAGGGGTTGGCAGGGAGATCCCTGGGAAGTGCTAGAGTCCTGGGGTGCCCAACAGTGGGGATATAGAACTTGAATAGACCACTTCCAGTAGCCTGAGGAGGGATGGGGACACTAACTCACCTACAACATTTTTGCCCCCAAATTCCTCCCATCTAAAAGAAGTGCATGGTCAAAACTGGAGTAGAGACTGAAGGAATGGCAAACCAATGACAGGCAAAACTTGGAATCTATCCCACAGGCAGGCACCAATCCCTGACATTATTACTGATGCTATATTGTACTTGCAGACATAAACCTCGTATGGTTGTCCTCTGAGTCTCCACCCGCAGCTGACTGAGACAGATGTGGATACTTAAAACCAACAAATTGGACTCACTTCAGGGGTCCATATGGAAGAGTTAGAGCAAGGATTGAAGAAGTGTAAGGAGATGGTAACCCAGTGGGAAAACCAACGTTGTCAACTAACTTGGACCCATGGGAGCTCCAAGAGTCTGAGTCACCAACCAAAGAACATACAGGGACTGGTCCAAGGCCTCAGACACACATGTAGCAAAGGGTTGCCTTGTCTGGCCTCAGTGAGAGAAGATGCACCTAATCCTGTAGAAATTGGTTCTTCCAGGATTGGGGGGATACCCAGGGAAGACCCTTTCAGAGGTAAAGAGGAGGGGGGATGTGGGGAAGGACTTTAGGGACAACATTTGGGATATAAATAAATAAATAAAATAATTAATAAAAAAGAAATATAATAAATGGTAAAATATTGTGTTACTATAAAAACTAAAACCAAAACTAAAACCCCAAATTGCCTTTATCGAGAGGAAGTGACATGTTAATTATACTCAAGCAGCAAAAAAATTAATTATCCACTCTAGAGCTTTGCCCTGAGTGATAAATCTTTTATGCTGATGTGATGAGATAATATATATATATATGTATATTTCTTAATTTTTAGGGAGGAAACTAAGATTACCTGTTTTCCAATTTGGAAACTATACCATATTTTATTGAAACTAGACTTGTTTTATTTAATCATGCCATCTTTACCAGAAAAAAAATAATATTGTGTAGTCATCTTTGTAACAAAAATCATGAGGACTCATGCCACAGGTTTATCATGTGAGTGTCTGAGTGAACTGCTGCTCCATGGCTGCCTGTTGCATTGAGTAAGCACATGTGTAGTCCCCAGGTTTGCTCAGCTGTTGCTAGGATTGTCTAAAAGACCCAAATCACATCTCTAGACATCCTCGTGTTCTCTAAGTTAGGCAATTCGACTGTAGTTAATTTAGTTGGTATATCATATTACTTCCATATAATCTTATGATCTACACTAATTTAGTTAGGAAGCACAATAAGCCCATTTAGCTTGTACCATGGGGGAAAGAAACCTTCTAAGTCGATTTAAAGCAGACAATTTGTCTTTGAAACACATCAGCCTTTCTTTGTACCAGCTCTTTTTCCACTTAAAAAAAAAAAGAGCCTGTACTACAGCTTGAGGTCAGGGATGGTGATTCCCCTAGTAGTTCTTTTATTGTTGAGTATTGTTTTTGCCCTTTTTTTTTTTTTGTTATTCTAGATGAAGTTAAGAATTGCTCTTTCTATCTCTGTGAAGAATTGAGTTGGAATTTTGATGATGGAATTTGGGATTGCACTGGATGGTAATTTTTACTATGTTAGTCCTTCCAATCCATGAGTGTGGGAGAGATTTCTGATGGCTTCTTCAGCTTCTATCTTCAGAGACCTGCAGTTCGTGTCATATATATCTTTTACTTGCTTGGTGAGAGTTATATCAAGATATTTTATATTAGTTGTGACTATTGAGAAGGGTGTTGTTTTCCTAATTTCTTTCTCAGGCCATTTATCTTTTGTATAGAGATATTTTTGAGTTAATTTTATATCCACCTACATTGTTGAAGTTATTTATCAGCTGAAAGAGTTCTCTGGTAAAGTTTTTGGGGTTACTTATGAATACTAGCATATCATCTACAAATAGTGATGTCTTGATTTCTTCCTTTTCAATTTGATTCCCATTGATCTCTTTTGTTGTCTAATTGCTCTAGATAGAACTTTGAGTACTATATTGAATAAACAGGGAGAGAGTGTGTCCCTGAGCAGATTCCTATGAAGGGTTTGACCTTTTCAAAGAACATGGCCCCGGAAGACTGTTGCCTCTTTGTTATAGGAGGATATCTTGCAGTGTAGTGATTCACCTTATACCCTTGGGCACTTCCCAAACTCCCCCACCCTAAGCTTCAGTTCCTGCTTCTATTCCTGTCCCAGAGCTTTAAATGCTGTACATTTCTCTCAATAAACGAGACCTTGACAACAGAACTTGGGTTGGTCTCCTTCTTCTCTCACCCCCCATTTAGGCCCAAGGGTAGCGCCCCTTCGGGACCCTGAATAACTGGGTCCCTGCTGGCGGGGGCAAGTGGTGCCTGAACAGGGTCCCCGAAGTACGGCCAACTACCGGACAACAGAGACAGGAGATCCGCGGAGAGATTGAGGACTCTTCAGGCCGTATCGCTCGTGCGTCCCTGGAGAGGGAGGTAAGGACTGGTCGAATAAGTGTCGTCCCATCGCCATGGGGAAGGTATTGTCTAAGGAGGCTTGATTCATAGGAGAGATCAAGCGTTCACTCAGAGAGAGAGGAAAGAGTTAAGAAAAAGGATTTAATAAAATTTTTTTGTTTTGTTGATGAAAAGTGTCCTTGGCTATTTTTAAGCGGCCCCGATATACACCCCCTTACTTGGAATAAGGTGGGTCAAGACATTAATAAACTCTTGAAAGCCAGTGACCCAGTGTCTGCAGCATTTTTCAGTTATTGGGGTAAGATGGGTTAGAAAAGGCCTTGATGATTTGGGCTAGCGTAAGTAAAACTTGTAATAAAAAAGGGACAAGGTAATGGTAAAGTGTTTTTGTGTATGCGTTCTTTTAGAGTTATGTTTTAGTCTTTGGACCCTGATTAGAGATAGTTTACACCCTAGACATGAGAGAGAATGGGTTTGGGAAAAAGAGTCCTCCCGGACTCGCCACAGATGCTTTGGAGAAAGAGAAAAACTTTCAGAGCTCTCCTAGGAACAAAAGAAAGGCAGGAGATGTCCTGCCTCTCTGCTGGCTCCTATTGAAGAAATGCTTATTTATCGTACCTATGGAACGATACGATATCTGGGTCCCTTCGATGGCACACCATCTAGTTTTTCCCCTCTATGTCTATTGTCTGTCCTTGGTGCACCAAGCTGTCCATGTCTGTCAGTTTATGTCTGTGGTTTTTGTTTCTCGTTGTTTAAATGTTTTATGTTTCATGTTCAAAAGAAAAAATGGTAAAAACTTTATCTGCTGGTCGTTCACACCTTGACTTGGTTTTAACTCGTTTCAAAAAAAAAAAAGAACAAATGAATAAAAAACAGTTTCAATCTGCCTTTGGAGCCCTGTATCTGTAGCTAGGAGCCTAGGTCAGTTGGAGAAGCTGCCCGGGGGCTGAGCGTCTGCAGTTGCTGATCTTAAAGGCGCCAACAGCTAGCTCCTCAGCTTCTATGGTATGGGAGCTGATGGCTGTTTCTCTTAGAAAAATCCCTGACTTATTATTAGACTTAGCAGGTGACAAGGTGCTTCTCTTAAAATCACAGCTAGAAAAGTAAAAATGGTGCTTGGTCTAAATATTAAAGACATGTGTAGCCACCTCAATTTTGTTTCTGACTGGTTCTAAATGTATAAATATGCTCTACAGGCCTTGGTCATGGATTATTGGCTTTTAAGTTATTGGATATGGTTAAAAAGGTGTAACATTGGTAACAGAAAGTTGGCCTAAAACTGTAATTTGGATAAAGTCATTCTAGACAACATGTGGCATGAGCCAACCTAGGGAAATAGGTCTAAATTGAGATAATATTTTTATGGAATTCTTATTCTAGAAACCAGGCCCAAATCCAATACGGCTCCCTACATCCTCGTCCCCGCTAGCGGGGACCCAGTTATTCAGGGTCCCGAAGGGGCACTACCCTTGGGCCTAAATGGGGGGTGAGAGAAGAAGGAGACCAAGCAAAAGTTCTGTTGTCAAGGTCTCGTTTATTGAGAGAAATGTACAGCATTTAAAGCTCTGGGACAGGAATAGAAGCGGGAACTGAAGCTTAGGGTGGGGGAGTTTGGGAAGTGCCCAAGGGTATAAGGTGAATCACTACACTGCAAGATATCCTCCTATAACAAAGAGGCAACAGTCTTCCGGGGCCATGCTCCTTGAAAAGGTCAAACCCTTCACAGGAATCTGTTCAGGGACATCGGGTGTTTTGCTCAGGCTGAAACATCCTGTCATTGCTCCCAGGGTCTTCCTGGGAGAGGCTTTAGTTCAACAATCTCATGTCTGTATGGCAGTCATTTCAAGGTTGAACCTCTGTGGCCATACAGCCCAGAGTCACATAGCCATCTTGAGCTATGCAGTCACGAAGTGGCCAGGCCCAAATCCAATATGGCTCACTACAAGAGTGGGCAGCCTTGTCTTGTCCCTGATTTTAGTGGGATTGCTTCAAGTCTCTCTTCATTTAATTTGATGTTGGCTGTTGGTTTGGTGTATATTGCTTTTATTATGTTTAGGTTTGTGCTTTGCATTTCTTATATTTCCAAGATTTTTAATATGAAGGAAGGGGGCATGTTGTATTTTGTCAAAGGTTTTTTCAGCATCTCAGGAGATGATATTTTTTCTTTGAGTTTGTTTATATAGTAGATTATGTAGAGAACAATACTGATAAAAAACACATGGTATAGGAAAAGAGACAGGTAGATAAATAGAATAGAATTGAAGGCCCAGAAATAAAACCACACACCAATGGACACTTGATTGTTGACAAAGAAGCCAATCCATACAGTGGAAAAAAGAAAGCAAGACCTCAAGCTGTATTATAGATCAATTGTGATAAAAACTGCATGGTATTGGTACAGAGACAGGCAAGTAGATCTTTGGTATAGAATTGAAGACACAGAAATGAACCCACATACCTATGGTCACTTCATCTTTGACAAAGGAGCTAAAACCATCCAATGGAAGAAAGATAGCATTTTCAACAAATGGTGCTGGTTCAACTGGAGGTCAGCATGTAGAAGAATGCAGATCAATCCATTCTTATCACCATGTACAAAGTTTAAGTCCAAGGGGATCAAAGACTGCCACATATAACCAGATACACTCAAACTAATAGAAGAAAAAGTAGGGAAGAGCCTCAAACATGTAGGCACAGGGGAAAATTTCCTGAACAGAACACCAATGGCTTTTACTCTAAGTTTAAGAATCAACAAATGTAACTTCATAAAATTGCAAAGTTTCTGTAAGGCAAAGGGCACTGTCATTATGACAAAATGGCCAAGAGATTGGGAAAAGATCTTTACCAATCTTACATCCAATAGAAGGCTAATATCTAATATATACAAAAAACTCAAGAAGTTAGACTCCAGAGAAAAAAAGTCCTATTAAAAATGGGGTACAGAGCTAAACAAAGATTTCTAAACTGAGGAATATCGAATGGCTGAGAAACACCTAAAGAAATGTTCAACATCCTTAGTCATCAGGGAAATGCAAATCAAAGCAACGCTGAGATTCTACTCACAGCAATTGGAATAGCTAAGATCAAAAACTCAGGTGACAGTAGATGCTGGCAAGGATGTGGAGAAAGAGGAACACTCCTCCATTGCTGATGGGATTGCAAGTTGGTATAACCGCTCTGGAAATCAGTCTGACAGTTCCTCAGAAAATTGGACATAGTGCTTCCTGAGGACCCAGCTATACCACTCCTGGGCATATACTCAAAAGATGCTCCAACATATAACATGGACACATGTTCCACCATGTTCATATAAGCTTCATTTATAATAGCAAGAAGCTGGAAAGAACCCAGATGGATACAGAAGGATGGATACAGAAATGTGTTATATTTGCACAATGGAGTACTACTCAGCTATTAAAAAATGACCTTATGAAATTCTTAGGCAAATGAATGGAACTAGAAAATACCATCCTGAGTGAGTTAGCCCAGTCATAAAAGAATACACATGGTATGCCCTCACTGAAAAGTAGATGTTAGGCCAAAAGCTTGGAATACCCAAGATCCAATTCACAGACCATATGAAGTTCAAGAGTAAGGAAGACCTAGATGTGGATACTTCAGTCCTTCTTCGATGGGGAAACAAAATACTCACAGGAGAAAACACAGGGAAAATTAGTGGAACAGAGACTGAAGGAAAGGCCACCCAGAGACTGCCCCACCTGGGGATCCATCCCATATGCAGCCACCAAACCCAGTCACTATTGCTGATGCCAAAAAGTTCTTGCTCACAGGAACCTGATATGGATGTCTCCTGAGAGACTCTGCCAGAGCCTTACTGATACAGATGAGGATGCTTGCAGCTGATCGTGATACTGAGCACAGGGAGGAGTTAGAGAAAGGACTGAAGGAGCTGAACAGGTTTGCAACCCCACAGGAAGAACAAAAATATCAACCAACCAGACCCCCAGAGCTCCCAGGGACTAAACCACCAACCAAAGAGTACACATGGGGGGGGGGTGGCTCTATTCACATATGTAGCAGAGGATTTTATTGTCTGGCATCAGCAGGAGGAGAAGCCTTTGGTCCTGTGAAGTCCCTATTCCCCATGCAGGTGGATGTCAATAGGACAAAACGGCAACCCACAGATTGGGAAAACATCTTTACTAACACTACATTCAACAGAGGGATAAGATCCAAAATATACGAAGAACTCCTGTCTATAAGCACATCTTGGCCTCAGCAATAGTGTCAGGTTGGGTGTGTGCAGATTCCAAGGTAGGTGATCTCCAGATGGTCTTTCCTTTGGTCTCTGCTTCCATTGTTTCTGTCTCTACATTGCCTTTAGACAGGAACAATTCTGGGTTAAAATTTTTGAGATGGGTGGGTGGCCCCATCCCTCAAATGGGGGCCATGTCTAGTTTGTGGTTTTTTATTGTTGTTTTGTGTTTATTTGTTTTGTTTTTTACTCAGCAATCACGTCCTACACTCACATTGTTGGGACAGACATGGAACTGGGCATTCTCAGGTCAGCTCTTCCTTCCTTTCCAGTTCATTCTCCATCAACAGCAAATCTATCTTAAAGGACAATGAAATCATAGTACTGTTTGGTTTAATTTCCTTCTGTGGCTTTCAAAGGTAAGAACTCAAGTTCGCCTTCTGCAGCAGACCCTACAATTTCTGTACTATTAGGCTACACAATCTCCAGTGCTTCACCCTCATCTCAATACCCTGTAATCACACTGACCATTTGTTTTAACATCTGTGTTAGTCCTATCCCTTGTCTTCCTTATTTTTCCCTCAGGGGAAAAAAAACTAATTGAAACTAAAAGATATTCCATAAATTCTTTAGAACTACCACTAAGCTGCATCGCTAACATTTTTAAGTTTTATATTTAGATTCAAAATTATTATTATTATTATTATTATTATTATTATTATTATTATTGAGATGGCATCTTCCAATGTAACTCAGCTGGCCTTGAACTTGCAATTCTCCTGCCATACATTCTAAATGCTGGCATGGAGGTAAATGCTACCATTCCGTTGTAAATTCATAGATTTAATAGACAAACTATTTTTAGATTTTGAAATTTTCAGAGGTGTAATATTTAAAACTGATCTTTGTAAACAACCAAATTTTTATTCACTGTGCTTTTTACGAAATAATAACATAAAATTTACGCATGCACACATACTTAATTTTTGTGATAATTATGTCTTATAAAGTTTCCTTGAACACTAAGTTAGCAAATATTAAACTCTTATTTCTAAACTTACTACAGGTTAAGTTCTTCTGAGCTTGGTGATCATCAGATCACCAATCAATCAATATATAACCTATGGCTATTTCTTTTTGGCAAGAGGACTTAGGATCTACCCAGTTAGGAAGTTTCAGGTATACACTGCCCAACTGTTACTTACATCACCACACTGAACATTATATACTCAGAATTTACCCATTTGCATTGGTCAACAGTTGTTTTGGTCAGCAATTTCTCCCTTTTACTTCCATGTACAAATAACCTTGCTTTCTGTGTGCTTTGGTAGGAGGATTCCTAATTCAATATACATTATCAATTCATTAACATCAAACTCACAGTTACACCATGTTTCATGCTTGAACAAAACTTACTCTACACATTAATTTTCTCCTTAAAGCACATCACAGCCTCCTTGTGCTTCAGAACCCTAGACAAAGCTTCAATACTGAAACATTGGGGCCACCTGAAACAATTATCACCCAAAGCAACAATGCAAAGAATATGGTTCTTCACAGACTATCCAAAGAATACTTGTTAGATTTTAGCCCCTTGGAGGCCTCCTATTTTCTGCTGCTTTGTGCTGGCCAGCAAAACATTCACACAAATATGGCAGGTACTGATTTGTTAATTTTGGAGTAACAAATCCTGGTGGGTAGGAAACTTCATAAATAACAACTTGATGAATGAGATTTACTTTTGTGTGTAAGTGTACACATGAAAGTGCTCCATTATATTCTTAAAAGCAGAGATTAAAATGTTAATTGGACTCATATTCATGTTAAGTTTGTCATGCTTTCCTTATTTTCTCTTTTGTTCATTAACTCACTTTCTTTTTAATTCTATAAGAGTAACAGGAAACTAAGTAGCAATTATTTTTCCTATTTAGTTTATTTGAATGTACCTAGAACTTGTTTTAGCAATGTTCATGGTCAATGCTAATAAATGCATTGTGACTTTAAGAGACTGTCCTGTTAGAAAATGACAAACCAGTACTAACTTGAAGTCTTGAAATGCATTACCCTCCACCATTAAATCTGATCATTACCTTTGAGATATAAGTGAGCGTGTTTCAACCTCATGAATAACTTGAACAGTTTGGTTTGGCTTTGCTTTGTTATAACAGCATTAGAGATATTTTCCCTTTGCACTGATTTGCTTTCTTATTGTGAAAGAAATCCATTCTTTCCATAGAAAATTTCGGGTATACTGGTAAAAGGAAAAGAAGAAAAAAAAAGAATTGCCCTCTCTGGTGAGTGAGAATAGCCTATCATTAATGCATGTCACTCAAATGGTTTTCCCCAACCATGTATGCATTTGTTTCTCTGTCCCCAATATTGTCTGTCACTAATGTCCATTCATGAGGAACTTGGCTTTCCAGCACCCTTCCCTTGGTTACTTGAGGAGATCATGTGTTTGTCTCCCCATGTGCAGAGCTGAAGGTAGGACATTTCTTTCATTTTATCTTACCAGGATGGTTTTCCTTTCTGTTGATCACACCACTTTCCTTACTGGGAGAGTTTGAATTCTGACAAGGGAGAGCAATGCAAGTCTGTATTAGGGACTTCTGAGAATAGTCAGTATAGTGTTGAGGAGGAAAGCAGTATGGAGGTTTTTCCTCTTCTTTAGAGCTAAGCACTTATGTCTGTTTTTAGTTCAGTTCCTTGTGGTTCGGACACTAGAAGCAGCTTCTATATGCACATCTGAATAGCTAGGAAAGATCCCAATGGCTGATAGCTGTGAAATAACCTGTGGTGAGGTCACAGGCCAAACATCAATAAGCAACCAGCAGAGTCACTTCAGAACAGCAAATCAAGTACTGTGCAATTAATGAGCTAGACACCCCTGAACACTGTCTGACCTCAGAATAGTAATTTACCTGGAGAAGGCTTGAAATGTTCATGGTGTTTTTATGAGCTAAGCAGATCTATTCTAATACAGCCTGAGAAAGGGAACAAAGAAAGCCTCCAATTTTGTACTTTGTTAGGGTGTCCCTTCAGCTCTTCCAGTGACAATTTCCTAGTCTATCACAGAGGTAGAAGAGGGCCCTACCAGAAATGTTTTGAAATCAATTTTGAGGTTTTCATCAAATTAATGTCTGGTAGGTTTTGTGAGGCAACAAAGCAAAATCCTCTAAGATTGATCAGCAAACATTACATTTAAATATCAGAGTTTGTTATTAAGAGCTTTTGTTGTGTCCTGTGGACATGCTTCTTGTTTTGGCTCTGTTTGCTCATGGCTATGGTCTCGCCCTCATTCTAATGAAAATATGTTTGCCTATTCACATACTGCTCACCAGGATCAGGCCAGAGGACCTGAATTATTTTGGCTTCATTTACTTTTCTTCTGACACAGTTCATCACTGTGTAAGTCATACCTGGGTTAGAATTTATTCATATAATATACAGATTTCCTTAAAACTATTATTATTATTATTATTATTATTATTACTACTACTAGTAGTAGTAGTAGTAGTAGTAGTATATGAGTATAGCTCAGTATAGCCATGAACTTGCTAAGTAACTAAGGATAATCTTAAAGGTCTGATCCTCCTTCCTCCCCTCCTGAATATTAGAATTATGAAAGTGTGCCACCACATTTAGTTTCTGTGGTGCTGAAAATCAGCCCTGGGCCCCCTGCATTCCAGGAAAGCTCTATAATAACTGAGGAATACCTGCAGTCTAAGAGCTACTTTTACAGACATGATTCGACTTTATCTTATACATTTAAAAATTATGCACAGTAGAAGTTTCAGATACTGGTTCAGAAGGCTGCATGACTGTGTAAACTACCACAGCTGGTCTGTTTAATCCAGTTCTTACTACTCTTATAATGATGTGCTAACTCTATATAACAGTTCATCTTTATGTTTGAAAGAGTAAAGTCTAAATATAAAAATAAAAATTTGAGAAAACAAAGTTTTACCAAGAGGCCACATCTCTTTTGTTCTTGGAAGCAAAATAATTACTACTATGAAATATGGACGAGATTATTAAATATTTTATTTTGAGCCCACCTAATAGTCTAAAATAAGAACATAAATACATAATATAAAATGAAAATACCAGGAGTTTGTATATATTATTAGAGCTCAAAAAACAAAGATATCCATTGCCTAAACACTGTCATACCAAGATAAATTCAAATATATGGCGAAATGACAGAATTATTCTAGTAAAATGTAAAACCAGCCAGAACTTATTTGATAGGTTGAAACAGGAAAATCACAAGTTCAAGGAGAATCTGTAACACGTACAGAGTCAGTGTTTCCCTCTCCTCCACATACACAGGATGAGACAAACTAATAGAATTTGGAACTGAACAAAACAGTAATTACAAAGTGCTGGGTAGCACACACAAGTGGAGAGGGTTATAGCAGGAGCAGGAGAAACACATAAAACAAAGGTTAAATTAGCAGTTTTAAATCCTATTCCTGACACTTTCATTATCTGAAGAAATGTTGTTAGATTCTCAGCACAAATTTCACAGTAAATTTTACTTTAATTTGTTATAGTCATTCCTAGTGAACCTATGTAGACACTTGTAGCACATTTGTAGTATTACAAACTATCTTTAGAATTTATTTATTCTATTTTTAAAATTTCACATATGTGTACTGTTTTTACATCATTTTCCCCCATTTCCCTCCAGTCCCTCCCATATCACTTCCAGCTCTCGCTATAATTTATTGTCTCTTCTTCTTTAATTATTATTGTATGGGTAGATGTGACCCTGTGTGAGTAAATATATAAATATACATAATGTGTCCGTGTAGGATTAGTCGTATTATATGTTTTTAGGGCTACCCATTTATATTGGCTAACCAACCATGGGACTAATTCTTAGAGAAAAGTAAACCCCACTCTTAGGAGTCATTAACTACCTATAGGATTGTTTGGTTTTTGTTTTGTTTGTTTGATTTGTCTAGTGTTAGGGTTCTGTGCTATTTGCCCCATTCATGTTTGTATCTAAATTTGTGTTGCTATTATTCATGTCCTCTATAGTTTTGAGTTCATGAGTGCAGCTTCCCTGTCATATGTATATATATGAATGTGTGGTTGTGTGTTGGTGATTTCTAAGTTTCTGTAATTCCCCACCTGCCACACAAAGCAGATTCTTTGATGACAGGTAGGAGTTGCGTGCTTACCTAAGAATACAAGGGTAGGTATTAAACATATAGTTAGAGATCATACTGGTTTTGGAAAGGGGCAGTAGAGAATTTTCCTTAAGGCTCCATGGTCTCACCAGCCATAGTAGTTGGTTAGTCTTAAAGTACCAGGCATGAGTTCCCTTGAGCAGGCCCTAAGTTATTAGACAGATGTCACTATCACGTCTTTGGTGGTTTCTTGCTCTGCTGGTAATTGCTGTGGTTCATAGGCATCCCAGATGGGTACAGGTATTGATTGTTTTTCTCCCTTGGGAGCTTGCATAGTTTCTTCCAATACTGTGAAAGCTAGTTCTGAGGCAAACCCAGCTCAACCCTGTCTCACAGGCAAAAGGAATAACCTGTGTTGTTTGAGAGTTCTCTTGAACTCCCCCGACCAGCAGATCAAAGGGAGATTACTCAGTGTCTGAAAGGTGCTATCTCTTCAGTAGAAAATCACATGGCCTTTCTGACACCTCTCAACAGAGCTCAACTGTACAAGTGACTAAGATTTACCTGGAAAGAAGTCTTGCAAATTATACCCAGTCTTAATGTTTTGTAACTAAAATAAAGCAGGAAAAGAGGGGCTAAGTCTCCCGTTCCAAGGCTCAAGGAATCCCTGGCTTATTTATCTTGATTTGTCCACTCTCACAGGACCCTGTCTCAACCGTCTTTTGATTTTTTTCTCCTAATTTAATGGTTGAAAGTTTTTACTGCCATAACACGTTTGCATAGCTTTACTAATTCAGTTAGATGTTTATCTGCATGCTACCAGAAGCTAGAGGGAAGAAATATCTTACACTTAGTATAACACATTTTTATCTCACACAAAATGAATTTGGAGTTGGGCAGTATAAGTAACTGTTTTGGTCCCTTGGATATTAGAAGTCAATTCTCTATCTCTGTTTCTGCTCCCTGTTCTTAGATGATTACTTCTATCTGCAATGTCAAGACAACAGTCCAGTGTGGTGTTTGAAGTCCCTTCTATTAAATCTGTATTGGAGGAAGCATGGTGTCAGAAGTGTGAAGTGATAAAATGGCACCCCTAGTTATTTTTCTTTTCCATTTAATTGATTTGTTTACATCTCACTGATCCAGCTCAGTTAAATGGTCACTTTCACACCAAAGAAATCAGAGAAGTTCATTGTTTTAGCTGGGTTTATTATTTTTCTGAATACAACAGGAGGTTACTTATCAACAAAGAAAGGGTAAATGGTTATTAGCATGACAACAACAACAATAGCAACAATAACAACAGCTTTTGTCAACAGTTCTTCCCAAAGATGACTTTAGAGCGCCTTGGAATTTTTCCATCGCTAGATACCTGCCAACCTACAAGGCTTGAAGGCATTTTTAAATTTTTTTTTTTAATTTTTTTATTTTGCCTGATAGACATAATGTATACCTGAACCTCTACCTAACTCTGGCTTCTACTCACGAAGAGCTGATTTCTTTTGTCCTCTTTTGTCAAAGATTTTGCTGTAGCACATATTGTCACCCACAGATGTAAAATGAATACTCAAGATATATGTTCCTCTCATTACGAAAATTATTCTGCCTGCCATTATAGCTTCTCTAGTAGAAGTGAATGTAGTGGTAGATATCCTAAGTCAATGGTTATACAATCTCTAGACCTCATAAAGAGATCATTATCACTCATGATGACAACAATATAGCATCAACCTCAGGATTTTGGTGATGAAATACTATGTGAAACATATGTTAAGCACATACAAGACTCTTTCCAAACAAATATGTACACTGTTCGTTCTTGTTATAATTTTCGTTATTACCATTTCTGTTTTTATTAGCATAACTTTTTATACTGAGGAGTACTTGACAGATGTCAAGAAAAATATATTCTTGTTTCCAGAACTTGAAACTCCTCGTAAGACAATGACTAATAATAAGTCTAGATGGCAAGAAGGAGGCGTTATATTCAAGAAGCCAGTATTTAAGTGGTAAAGTATCAAACATAGTTTATCAAGTCTCTTAGCTGGTAAAGTAAGTGTTTGCATTGTGTGACGTGCTTTCTGTAAGGGACAGGTTTTTCTTTTAAGCCCTGAATATCTTCTAAGCCAAGGATGGAGATTAGGGGGATAAGAGAGTGCTTAAAAGGGAAAGAGGTACACATAGCCATGAGGGAACCATGCTAAACAGCCTTCTTTATAAGTATTCACTGACCTAGTCTATGCGCTCATCTCTAGACAAGGCAACTGATTGTGCTTAACCTTCTTCCATGATCTACACATAATTTTGTGAGCTTCATGAAAATTTAATGTTCTTCTAAATTAAGTTGAGAGAACAAGAACGTGTTAATTATATGCAGCAGTGAACCAAGTATTATAACCAAAGTTTTTAGATTTATTCTTTTAAGTATATTTCCAGTATATAAAGAAAAAATTAAACTAAAGAAATAATCGAGCGCCTGGAAAGTCTGGAGCCTATGGAGTCAGAGGTATACTCTGAAAGCTATTAACTTAGTGGCTACGAAGGGGACAATGTGCCCTTGGGAGTAACCATAATTAAAGCCTTACTTGGGAGACCTCTTACCCCTAAGATGATTCTAAGAGTGTGTGAGAAAGTTCTAAGAATTGACATTTGAAAAGAAGCAGAGTGACTTTCTGTGCCCTGAGTAAATCACTTCCAATGAACACTGAGAATTAAAGGCAAGAATAGGAACAAATGGCTTAAGGGAACAGAGGATCTGGGGTGAAAAAGAAGCGAATCATTCAATCAGAGTGGTTTATACTGACATGCTTCAAAGGCACAGTCACCTGGAAACCACTTTACACCGGCTTTCAGGGAGAGAAATGGCAGAGCTCACAGGAACTGAAATTTACTGTAGGGCACCTCCATGGATCTTCTTTATCTGTAGATTGCTCAGAAGTGTACAAAAACAGATCTTTGAGTATTATTTTCCATTCTCCATCGTTTGTTAAATCATAGAAGTGTTTCCTGTGAGGAACTGCTAAGCACTATTTAATTGAGGGGAAAGAGAGCAATGATGAGCAACGATGATATCTCCTGCTTCCTTAAAGATGCTTCAGGCTCCCAAGCAGAACATGAGATTCAATCTGTTCACAAAGCTTCTCTATTCAAATCAAATAAAGATTCAATACACAGTAAACAGGAGTCTGCTGAGTTGGTCCATTAGCATCAACAGGGAAGATAGGAATCCAGATATAGCTAGCTATATGTGTCATGTAGTAATTTGTGGTCACTTCCTAGTTAACCACAAAGTTTACTTGATCAGTAGAGCGATGGAAGTTATGGAACAGGTATAGATAACCATGCAGTAACTTTCTACCTTGCAAATGGGAAGAAGCCTGAATGATGCGGGTAACATCAATGAATGCAGCCTCATTCTAGAATACTCACACATGCTGAGCTGAGAACTCTTTCCAAAGAGAGGAGAATCTCATGAGCAGAGACAAGCAGGAGCCTCCTGGGAACATCTGGAGGCGTCCATGATAGCAGAAACAGTGAATATGGCAGGGGAATTAGGAGGATGATGGGGAGGTCTGGTTACTTAGTCAAGTACTAAAATGACAGAGGTTCTGTTGCCTGCATACCAATCTCAGGTGTAGGATGGGAAAAACAAAGAGTATTTGAGAATTTAAACAACAACAAACAAACAAAGAAAAACCAAAACCAAAACAAAACAATGTATTTTGTGACTCTGCTACAGTGAACAGTACAGTTTTGTCTGACCTCAGTTGTTAGATCTCTGCCTGCAGGCTTATGCCTCCATGGGTTCAGGCCTTATGAGATGCTTTTTCTTGGAAACTTCATTCTGCCTACTTTCCTCTTGGAGCCTATTTTAATTATTTTTAACTGCTTTGTTTTATGTGCTATTTCAAATGAATATTGCAGGGGGTTTTGGGGAGTTGGGGAATGATGTAGGTAAAAGGTAAGGACAATTACACTGGACCAATTTTACTGGGCAGTGTCTACCTCTATCAAGACACGGAGATATGGGAGGAGAAGGTTCCTCACAGCAGGAGACCAAGACCCAATGATGAAGAGGGGAGCCTAAATGAGTAGGGGAGGATCTGGGGGCCAATTCCTGCCTGGGAGCAAGATCTGATAGGAGGCTCACTTACCTTGGTGACTCACTCAGCAGCCCAGCAGGGATGCTGCAGAGGACTGAAGAGACTTGGAGCCTTAAGATCACAGGCTTTCTCTTATCAATAGGGAACAGCTGTCCTGTAAGGTTGCACAATTATGCAAAGCAGTCAGGCTCTAAACAACTAAAAAAAGAAAAGATTGCATCTTTTTCCTTCAGCTATTTTAAAAAACAATAAATGTGCCAATATTAGAGTTGGTCATTTTTATAACACTTAAAATAGATGCTTATTATAGAAAACTTCAAACAATGTGAAAAATTAAAAAAAATACCTGTTAAAACAGCTCTATATCCTTTAACACCTAGGTGAGTACTGTTAACATTTTTCATTTGCATGCATGTGCACACGCATACACACATACACACACCACACACACACACACTCATACATTGTTATAGATATGAATATAGATCAGGAAAGTAGCCTTTGTTTCTTCATAGATTTTTATGTTACCTGTTTATATTACTGCTACTCTGAAAAATCCTTATTAATGAATGGTTAGATTGTCTGCATATTTTAGTAATATAAAAAATTCTTCAACTAACAGTCTTGTGCATTATTTGATAATTTCTACAGATTCCTAGAAATGAAGTTGCCGAACAGAAATATGCACATATAACAATTTTGCTACCAACTGCCATATTGACTTCTACATTTTTATCAATTTGCACGCCAATGTATATTCATGAACAGTAGATTGAGTTAGGAAGAACTGTTAGGAAAGTTAAAATGCAAACTAAATCAAGACATGTGGTATTACAATATGAAAAATTTTAATCTTAATACAGCTGCCTTTGGATTACAGTTACTCAGAAGAGAAGACTGTCTGCTATTCCTATCCTGTTGGCCGATCTATTCCCATTAATCTGTAGAAAAAGAAGCCTGCAGACATGGCTGCTTTCATACTTCAGTTCCACAGCTCGAACTTATTTCAGTCTTTGTTACTATAGTATCAGGGTGAAAGACAACGGAAATGTTTCAAATTCCTAGCATGGGAAAGTCCATATGAGAAAGGCCCTGACATAGACTTTCAATCAATTTGTCCCTTATTATACAAAGAGAAGCAGTGATCACTCGAAATACAAGTTTTAAACCTTTTTAAATAAATTGAAATTTGATGCTCAGAATCATTGTATGTATATATGAGAGGTGTGTGTGTGTGTGTGAGATAGGGGGGGAGAAGAAGAAGAAGGAGGAGGAGGAGGAGGGACAGGAGGAAGAGGAAGAAAGGAAGGAAGGAAGGAAGGGAGGAAGGAAGAAACTATTCCTGGGACGACACAAACAAAGCATCTACTTACTCAAGCCTGGGAATTGTAGACCCAAGAGGAGATACTACTAAAGGCCAATGGATGAACCAATAAGTTTAATTGAAATTGCCTACAGGAGTATGGGTGAGGGTTTTCTTACAGGAACAGAAATGATTTAAAGAAGCTATATCACCAAAGGCCAACCCGACATGGTAACAGCTTATGGAAGCTGGAAAACCTGATGTTCAAAGCATAGACTTTAGGTAGCTCAGCAGGTTTTGGAGTGTCCATCCCAGGCAACTCGACAGATCTCTGTATCTTTGGCTAAACCTCTGCTGGGTAGCTCAGCCTGAGAGTGTCTGTCAGCATTCCTTTCAACTTATATGTGCTAGGGGAGGAAAGGACCTAGGAAAACATAGTTTTAGGGATTTCCTGAAGCCTTTGAGTTGTTAACTTCCTGGACTTTAACAAAGGTCCACAGAGGTTGGAATATTTCATCTTTCCTTAGAAATCATGTGTCTTCTGCTTAGGTCACCAAGAAAGGGAGACTAGATAGCCCAGGGATGAAGGGTAAAACCAAATACTAATGTTTTACTAAGACGATGTAGCAATAAAATGACCCTCAATGACATTCTGCTATATTCATAGATCAGTGCCTAATTTACCCATCATCAGAGAAGCTTCCTCCTATAGCAGATGGGAACTAACACAGAGACCCAATGGCAAAGATTATACACAGAGAGATAATGTGGAATACATAGCTTTGTGGGATGTCTCCATCAAGTCCTTCCTCCTCAGGGCTTAGGGAGCCCTGTGAAAGAGTAGGTGAAAGAATTTGTGAGCCAAGAGGATGGAAAACCACAAGGGGACAAGTTGAAGCTCACATAGACTCATAGAGACCGAGGCTCATGAACAGGGCCTGCCAGGTCTATACATGATGGTGTCACGAACTGAAAGGAGAAGTGGACACATGCCTCCATCCCTAACCCAGAAGCAATCTCCAACTGATAACCACTTGCAAATGAAAATTTACTTTTTTAGTCTCACTGGGGAAACAAACTGCTCTTCCAGAAAGGCCCCATCCCCTCAGTGGCCTCTTCGGGGTTCCAAGTCTCATGCCATCGTTTTAAAAAAGATCTTCCCAGTTTTAATTTTTAATTTCAATTTTATTATATATACTTACATGACTTTTTCTTTCTTCTCACCCTACAGGTCCTTTGCATATATAAAATGGCTTCCAGTTTGGTGTTTTTATGGGATGCCGGAGTGTGGGAATGAGTGGGTCTCCGAATATGTATCAATTTCTTGTGTCTTTTTGCACCCCCTTTCCTTTCTGTTTGTCTTGTCCTATTTGCACTGTGTTAGTTTTTGTTTCAACTTATTACATTTTCTTTTATTAGTTTCTCTTAGAAGCCTATTTGTTTTCTAATGAGATATAAAAAAAGGGGGTGGATCCAGATAGGAGGGGAGGTGGGGAAGAACTGGGAGGAGTAGAGGGAGAGGAACCAAATCAGGATTTATTATGTGAGAAAAAAATCTATTTTCAATAAAAGGGAAATTAAAGTAAAACAAACAACCAACAACAAACAAAACAATACAAAGAACAAAGAACCCTGTGTCTTAACAAGCTACACTCGGAGCTGGATGGTTTTATTGAAAGAAATTGGTATGCGACATTTCCTCATATCTAATGAACTCCCTTTATGGTCTTATTGATGGTTTTCCTCCTTCAGCTGTGGTACCTCACTGAACTACCACTGAGTGACTTCATTCTCCTTTTTCCACCAAAGGAAAAGAAAAAGAACCCTGATTGCTACAGGGGATTTTGTTACTGTTTGATTTCTGCTTTCTTCATGATAGTTCTCAATCAAAGCCAGGCCTGCCTTTCTCCTCTGATACTAACTCATCGCCATACGACTTTGCTTCTGTTAAATGAAGTCGTTCTGGCAAAGGCGAGAGAAATGGATTCCTAACATAGAAAGCTGATGGTTCATTCTCAACTGTCATTCTGTGACTTCTCTGTGGATTTTAATCATCTCTACCTGGACATTTTCTGTAATTTTTATTTTCACACACTATTACCTCTTTATTTTCCTTCTGTTTCTGATTTTTTTCTTTACGGTCTTCTTTATCCCATCTCTGAGATTTTCTTTCCTTCACCCCTTAAATGATTATTTTTTATATCCCAATCATATCTCCTCCTCCCAGTGCCCATTCCAAAGCCCCTCCCCATACCCTTTCCTCTTCTCCACCTCTGGGTCTCCAGGCTCACCCTGGCTCACCAAGTCTCTGCAGGGATTCTACAAATAAACAACAGCTTTAGGGACAACCATCCTTCCAGTTGTTGAGGACCCACATAGAAACTTAGTGCACATCTGCTACATATGTGTCTGGGGCCTCAGTCCAGCCTCTGTGCTCTTTGATTGGAGGCTCAGTCTCTGAGAGCTCCCGGGGTTCCAAGGTTAGTTGACACTGTTGGTCTTCCTATGGAGATCCTATCCTGTTCAGGGTCTTCAATCCTTCCTTAAACTCTTACATAAGAGTCCCAACTTCCTTCCAATGTTTGGCTGTGGGTGTCTGCATCTGTTTCAGCTGCTGTGTGGAGCTTCTCAGAGGACAGTTGTGTTAGGCTCCTGCCTGCAAGCACAATGCAGCATCAGTCATAGGGTCAGGGATCACTGCCTGCCAATGGGATGAAACCCAGTTTGGGTCGGTTACTGGTTGGCCATTATTCCAGGCTCTGCTCCATTTTTGTTCCTGAATTTCTTTTAGACAGACAAATTTTGGGTGGAAAGTTTTGTGGATGAGTTGGTGTTTTTTATTCCTCCACTGGGGAACCTCCTTTGCTATAAGAGGTGTCCTCTTAAGTTTCCATATTCCCACTGCTATGCGGATCAGCTAAGGTCACCAACATTGACTCCTAGGAGCCTCCCCCATCCAAGGTCTCTGGCACTTTCCAGATATTTACTCTCCCCCACTCCCATCCCCAGACCTGCCCTGGGCAGCTGCAGACTTCTGTTCATTCCCCCGGGGTCCCTCTTTCTTGTTCCTCTCCCCACAAGAGCTTGCTCCAACTCCCTATTCTCCCCCTATCCCTTCTCCAGTTCTGTTTCCTGCCTCCCTCTGCCTCCTGTGACTTCTTTATTCCCCCTTCTAAGTGAGATTCAAGCATCCTAGCTTGGGCCTTCCTTCTTGTTTAGCTTCTTTGGGTCTGTGGGTGTACGATGGGCATTTTGTATTTGTGGCTAATATTCACTTAGGAGTGAGTACGTAACATGCATGTCCTTTTGGATCTGGGTTACCTCACTCAGGATGATATTTTCTAGTTCCATGCATTCGCTTACAAAACTCTTGATGACCTTGTTTTTAATAGCTAAATACTATTCCATTGTGTAAATGAACCACATTTTCTGTACCCACTTTGGTTGAGGGACATCTGGGTTGTTTCTAGTTTCTAGCTATTATGAATAAAACTGTTATGAACACAGAGGAATATGTGTCCTTGTGGTATGGTGGAGCATCTTTTGGGTATATGCCCAGGAGTGGTACAGCTGTGTCTTCAGGTAGAACTATTTCCAATTTCTGACAAACCATCAGATTTATTTATTTATTTTTAATGTGTTAGTGTTTATTTTTTCATATACCTGAAAATTTCTTAACTTCATAAAATTTAATTCACTTTACTTTTTTAAAAATGTCTACTTTTTATATTTTTACCTTTTCTTTTCCCAATGCCTGTATATTCTTAATATAATAGATTTCTGACCAATTAGTGGAGTTAATAAATCCATTTATTAGCTTCAACTTTTGTCAGATCTGAATCTAGAACCTAAGTCTTTCTAGGGTTCTCTTTAATCATTTATACTGCATGTCTGGAGGTCAAATCTCTCTTCTCTTCTTGCTAGCAAAAGACAACCATGAGTCCCTTAAATATCCATGGTTGTAGTGTTACATGTCAGTGTTACTTGACTTTGCTATGTGTTTCCAACATGCTTGACTAGCCATTATTCTGGGTGTGTCTGTGAGGATGTTAAATCAGACTAACATTTAATTCAGTAGACAAGTAAAACAGTGAGTAAACATCATTCAGCATATTGAAGGCCCAAATAAAGAACAGGAGAGAATTTTCTCTTTGCCTGTTTTTTTTTTTTTACAATGGGACATCTTTGGATCTGAGTTTTCTGCTTTGGGCTTTTATTTGGATCAAGGTTTTGGGCTGAAGTTAATATTCTTTTATATATGTATTTCTTGGAACTTCCTAGCCTGCAAAAATCATGTGAATCAATTCCTTGTAATCCCTGAGCAATAAAACCACCAATAGACATGCTAAAATGGATGGAAAAAGTTCAGGAGGCTAAATGCTAGACAAAGAACTAGAGAGGACTAGGGAATGCTGAGAGCAGGAGAAATAGTCTTCCACCGGAAGAGGACACCAGTTAGTTATCTAAAGCTATTCCAGAACTCATATACATAAAAGTAACATTATATGACTTGCAGGTTATATTTATTTAGGGATTATGTATCAATAATTAAAGAAAAGGAAATGATTGATTTGAGAGTGAACAGGGAGGGTGGGGGTGCATGAGAGAATTGGAGAGAGAGAAAGGAATGGTAAAATGATGTAATGTATTATATACACTACATTACATTATATAATTTCAAAAATAAAAAAGTAAAAATTTGCTTATAATCACAACCAATATTTCCATTCTTCCTTCAATAAAATGGTTCTGTTTGCTCTGGAGAATTTTAATATGCCTCCCAAACCAAAATCCCCCAAACCATCTCTAGCCTGATGCCTCCCTGAACATTAGATCATAATTTATCTCTAAAACCTGATGCTTTTCTTAATTTCTGAAATGTCTTCTTAGCACCCTGATTTTTCTTCCATATCATGAATAATATTGGCATTAAAAAGTGTAAAAAATATTGTTAAGATGGAAAGGAAGTCCAAGACTGAATAGAATAATCTAAGAAAACACCTGGCAGTTTTAAATGTGTGGCACGTTTCCTGGCCAAGATGAGTCACATCCTAGAGAGTGGGAGCACACAGAAGTCACACCTCCATGAGGGACTGCTAAGGAAATCTGAAGGCTGGGATAAAGTCATAGATTGAAAATTTAGAGGTGGTGTTCTTTAGGGTAAGACCCCCACATATTTCTACACAGGAGAGTCTGCCTCCCAGCTCGTGACTTTCCGCTATGAGGAAACATAAGAAACAATGCCCTTGGTTAGGAAAAGGAAGAGAAATAAAATAAATATTTGTATTTTATTGACAAAATGCTAGAGACTTTGCATTAGAGCTTTGGCTTGTTGATCTTTTCTGAGGGGGAAGCAAACCCTGGGTGGTGGTGCTACTCTTCATATTGAACAAAGGCTACCAGCACCACCAGGGCTCACATATAATGCTGGCTCACACGGAATCAGGATAAAATTTGTGGTTTATCATGATGGCATATATTTAAATAATAAATGACCTTCTGATATATAAATACATTAAAAATAATCTTTATTATGAAGTAATTGCCTTGTAGAGACAGACATTTGACGTGCCAGAATGCTAGGATCTATATGTCAATGTGGTTTTGCAACATGCAAATGAAATGTATTTGGTTTTCTGTTACCTGTCAGGAATTTCATTGTTTAGTCTACGCTGAAGTGTTTGTCAGTTGGAGATCCAAATAAATTTTTGTCTATCAGGTCAGGTGAGAGCAGGCAAAGGCTATGAGGAAGGGTGGATACAGTTAAAATGTTCCAAGGGGGAAAGGACATTTATAAATATGATAAAACAAGTGCAAGTTTAGAAAGGAGGTTGGCAGTGTATTTCTTTAGTATGCTAGGAGGGGCTGTCTTATCAATTAGTGTAAGGGAAAGGAATTGCTCTCTCTCTCTCTCTCTCTCTCTCTCTTCCTCTCTCTCTCTCTCTCTCTCTTCTCTCTCTCTCTCTCAAGTGCTCAAAGACCGACAAACTGAGTTACAATCTCTACCTCCATTATCAGTAACAACGAACATGAATTACAGCAGAAATCAGATGTCTCTGTGAAGAAAAGGACTTGCTGCCCTTTCAAACTGTAGTTTGGTGAGTGAACCCACTTTGCATGCCCCAAATACCTGAAACATTACTCCAAATGATCTGAACCCTTACACACCTGAAGCTTACTCACACAGTCATGCACATATACATGCAAATAAAAATAACAATGACAATTTAAAGCACAGATGTAGGCAGACATGGAAAAGTGGGAGTCTTGCAAAACCTCTATGATTTGAAGTAAATAGAATCTTCTTTGAAAAGGAGTGACAGCTTACACTTTTCTATGGTTTTAAAGATAACATTTAAGGAATTAAGGAATTAAAGAATTTTCCTGTCTAGCAAAATAGCAGTAGTAGATTGCTTTCTAAGTCCCATGTCCTCACAAGCCCCAGGAAACTGGCTAGGTTTTCAATACCTGGCATAATTTTTCTCCCGCTGAGTAGGCCTTAATCTAATGCGTTCAATCACCAATATGTGAATGCCACTGATTATACCTTTATACATATCTTGTTTTATATTTTATTATATATTATATATAATATTATACATCATATACATTACATTATATATATTTCTGCACACACATATATTAATCAAAGGAGGCTATCAACTTGAGAGTGGGAGTATGGGAGAGAATACAGGAAAGTGAGGGAGAAATGATATAGTTCTCTTTCAATTAAAACTGTATTATATTGCTTCTTTTTGTTCCAAAGCTTTTAGGTGTGCTGTCAAGCTGCTAATGTCAAGCTGCTGATATATGCTCTCTCCTGTTTCTTTTTGCAGGCACTATGAGTTGCAGGAGCTATGAGTTTTCCTCTTAGGATAGCTTTCATTGTGTCCCATAAGTTTGGGTATATTGTACCTTCATTTTCATTAAATTCTAAGAAGTCTTTACTTTCTTTATTTATTTCTTCCTTGACCAGGTTATCATTGAGTAGAGCATTATTCAACTTCCATGTATATGTGGGCATTCTTTCCCTACTGTTTTTGAAGACCAGCTTTAGCCTGTGGTGGTCTGATAGGACGCATGGGATTATTTCTATCTTTCTGTATCTGTTGAGGCCTGTTTTATGACTGACTATACGGTCAATTTTGGAGAAAGTACCATGAGGTGGTGAGAAGAATGTATATCCTTTTGTTTTAGGATAAAATGTTCTATAAATATCTGCTAAATCCATTTGGTTCATGACTTATCTTAGTCTATATCTCTGTTTAATTTCTGTTTCCATGATCTGTCCATTGATGAGAGTGGGGTGTTGAAATCTCCTACTATTATTGTGGGAGATGCAATGTGTGTTTTGAGCTTTAGTAAGGTTTCTTTTATGTATATAGATGCCCTTGTATTTGGAGCATAGATATTTAGGATTGAGAGTTCATCTTGGTGGATTTTTCCTTTGATGAATATGAACTTTTTTTATCACTTTGGGTTGAAAATCGATTTTATTCAATATTGGAATGGTTACTCCAGCTTGCTTCTTCAAACCATTTGCTTGGAAAGTTGTTTTCTAGCCTTTTACTCTGAGGTAGTGTCTGTCTTTGTCTCTGAGGTGTGTTTCCTGTAGGCAGCAAAATGTTGGGTCCTCATTGCATGTCCAGTTTGTTTATCTGTGTCTTTTTATTGGGGAATTGGCAAATGGATGGAACTGGAAAAATATCATCCTGAGTGAGGTAACCCAATCACAGAAAAACACACATGGTATGCACTCATTGATAAGTGGATATTAGCCCAAATGCTTGAATTACCCGAGATGCACAGAACACATGAAACTCAAGAAGGATGACCAAAAGGCAAATGCTTCACTCTTTCTTTAAAAGGGGAACAAGAATACCCTTGGCAGGGAATAGGGATGCAAAATTTAGGACAGAGGCTGAAGGAACACCCATTCAGAGCCTGCCCCACATGTGGCCCATACATATATAGCCACCAAACTAGATAAGATGGATAAAGCGAAGAAGTGCAAGCTGACAGGAACCGGATGTAGATCTCTCCTGAGAGACACAGCCAAAATATGGCAAATACATAGGCGAATGCCAGCAGCAGACCACTGAACTGAGAACAGGACACCCGTTGAAGGAATCAGAGAAAAGACTGAAAGAGCTGAAGGGGCTTGAAACCCCATATGAACAACAATACCAACCAACCAGAGCTTCCAGGGACTAAGCCACTACCTAAGACTATACATGGACTGACCCTGGACTCTGACCTCATAGGTAGCAATGAATAGCCTAGTAAGATCACCAGTGGAAGGGGAAGCCCTTGGTCCTGCCAAGACTGAACCTCCAGTGAACGTGATTGTTGGGGGGAGGGCGGCAATGGGGGGAGGATGGGGAGGGGAACACCCATAAAGAAGGTGAGGGGGAGGCATTAGGGAGATGTTTGCCCGGAAACCGGGAAAGGCAATAACAATTGAAATGTAAATAAAAAATACCCCATTTAATGAAGATGGAGGAAAACAACTGTATTATAAAGCAAAAAAAAAAACCTGTACTATAAAAATTATGTGATTTGTGACATTAAATTTTAAGGATCTATTGTAGGCCAGACATCACTGAATGCATGATCTTTTTCATCTTCCACATACACACATTAGTTTATTGAACAAATACTTGCCAGATACTGACAAATAATTACCACAAAATTTCAAGCATCCTTCTAGATACAAGAAGCAAAACACAAAACAACATACATAGAAAAGCTTCAATTTCTAGCAAGAAAATAAGACAAGGTCAGCCTCTCTTCACAGAAGCATTTGTGTAAAGGTTGTAAAGAAATTAAGGGGAAGTATTATGGTTTGAATCTTAAATGTGCTCATAGACTCATGTTTTGGTGTTTGGCCCCCAGATTTTAGTGCTATCTTCCATGCCATGGACCATTTGATGGATACAGAAAATGTGGTTCATTACACAGTGGGACACTATTCAGCTAATAAAAATGAGAATATCATGAATTTTGCATGCAAATGGATGGAACTAGAAAATATCCTGAGTGAGGTAACCCAGACACAAATGACATAAATGGTTTGTACTTACTGATAAGTGGTCATAAGCCATAAAGTATAGGTTACCCATGATACACCCCACAGAACCAAAGAAGTTAAACAAGAAGGAAGGCCTAAGAGATGATGCCTGAATCTCACATAGAGGGGGCAATAAAAGAGTTATAGGAGGTAGATGGAGGGAGGGAACTCTGTGGGAGGGGCATGGGGAGGGGGAATAGGTGGATCAAGATCAGGCTTGGGGAAGGACAGGAGAGAGGGCCAGGAGAATGAATGGAATTCTGCAGCTACCAGTGGTGGAGGAGTGTGGGGATCTCTAGGAAGTGCCAGAGACCTGGGATGGGGAGGTTCCCAGACTCAGTACAGGTCACTTTAGACAAGAAGCAAAGCAGTGGGGATATGGAACCCCAGTGAAGGAATAAGAACACCAACCCACCCACAAATTTTCATCCCAAAATTTGTTCTATCTAGAAGAAATGCAGGGACTGAAGGAAATGGCCAACCAATAACCAACACAACTTGAGATCAATCGTATGGACTAGAACCAATCCCCAACATTATTAATGATACTCTGTTGTTCTTGCAGAGAGGAATACAGCATAAATATCCTCTGAGAGGCACCACCCAGCAGCTGACTGAAATACATTCACAGGCAAACATTGGACCAATGTTGGGGACTCTTATGGAAGGTTTGGGAGAGGGATTGAAAGCCCTTAAGGTAATAGGAACTCTTCAGGAATACCAACAGAGTCAACTAACCTGGACCTCTCAGAGTTCTCAGAGACTGTCACCAACTGAAGAGCATACCGTGGCTTAATCGAGGCCCCTGGCACATATGTAGCAGATGTGTAGCTCAGTCTCCATGTTGTCACCTGACATCCCTAAAGCTGTTAGCTATCTGTGGAGTCTGTTCCCCAAGAGGGCTGCCTTGTCTGGCCTCAGGGGAAAGGATGTGCCTAACCCTGAAGAGACTTGATGTGCCAAGGTCGGAGGGGATGCCAAGGCGGGGCCACTCTCAGAAGGGAAGGGAGGGGATGTGGGGGAGGGTTTCTGTGAGGGGAACACCAGGAGGGGGTAGCTATTGGACTGTAAAAAAGAATGAAAACGTACAAACAAACAAATGAAGTGAGGATTGGCTGGCAGTAACAGGATGTTCGGTTTGTTTGCACCTGCCTCTGGTCACGCTATATCGCCCACTCTCTGGCACATGTGGAGAGGTGGCCGCCATAGGTTCCCACTCAATTGAGCAGAGCCACTCTTCCTGCTGGGGTGCACAGCAAACCTGTGAAATGATCAGCTCGAATAAATTCTTCCTCTCATAAACTGACTCTTCCAGATGTTTGTTGCAGTGAAAATACAATGAGTAATACAATGAGTTTCATGGACACCTAGGGGAAAACGTTTCAAGAAAATGGGAAGCATAAACAAAACCCTAGGGTGGGCTCAGTCTGTGCTGTAGAAATCCCAGGAGGCCTGTGAGGCAAAGCAGGAATAGGCATGGGAGAAGGAGGTAGAAAAAAAATTGAGGTAAGGTGATGAGGACTTCAGAAACCAGGAGTGGTACTGGACACAAATTAATGTTTGTTTTGGTTTGAGTAGACCTTTTCACTTGTAATTAATTTTAGATGAGGAAAAGATTGGCTAAGATTCTATGGATATCTTGTATACCACAAAGTTATCTTTCTAGGATGTCAATATATTCAATCATCCTAATGAACTTTTCAAAACCAAGAAATCTACACTGATACAAAACTAGTAACCTAATTAGACATAATTTATAATTTTCAATTTTTCCACTGATTTCTTTAAATTGTGTCTTACATTATACCCAAATCTGGGATATTATCTGGCAGTCAGAAAGAAAGAGTGTTGAGTAAAGGAGGAGAAGGCCAGATTCTCATTTGCTGTATTATTCTGTATACTCTCTGTACTGGAGACTCATTAGGTACGTCTACAACTTGTATGACACTATGCTAAAACTATGAGTATCCATCATAAAATTACTTACCCAGAAGTATGTTATTTTCATATAAACATGACATCGATTAGAAAAATTCATTGATTCCCACCACTAACTAAACAGACGTCCATTTGAATATATATTTAAGTGTATACATATTTGCTATTGAGTATATATTTTATATATACTTAATATATACATACATATGTATATATTACTGTAAGTATATACTTATATGTATATATTTACATATTTTATATATGTATATATTTGCATATATATACAAATACACATACATATATATCTAAAAAGTTTGAAGAAGAAATACAGGCTCAGAAATAGGTTTATTGTTCAAGCTTTGATTAGACCAATTACTCAAATGCAATCCATAGCATAGTAAAGCTTTTTCAATTTAGATTTTTATGCTTGGGTTATAGAGCGAAGTTGGGTTAGCTTATTTAGTGCCCAATTAAATATTATATACTGTCAAGTTGCTTTGGGGACTTCCCATAACCAATAAATTATTCAGTGCATTTCATCAGGCGTTATCCACAAGACACTTTGCTACTCAGACCTACATAAATAAAAAACAGTGTGGTCCAGTTAACAAAATGCCTGAATCATACAGTTTGCACTAGCACCCCGAGAATCAACTGTAGTTCTATGTAATGACCTTTGCAGTTATTGTGGGATTAACTCTCACTGTTCTGAAGACACTTCCGTGCTCGCTAATGAAACCTTGCAGATTTTCCCACTAACTCTGCTGACACATATAGTGGTCTAAACAATGGCACCAATGTTTCCATGGTATATCACTAATACATCTATTAGACTCTGAGATTCACTAGTCTCTGAATTGATCCCATCAGTTCTCAGGAAGACAATTACTGATGGTGTGGATAGTCACCACTTCAATGGCACCTGTAGAGAGTGCCGTCTACAATAGGTCTGAGCTCATATTGCTTACTCTTCACATGGTTGGTATTTATATACCGTGGATACTGGTTTTAAATTATATAGTTTCAATAGCACTTGGGGAGAATTTGCTTGAAGAATAAAAATATTTTCCTTTTCATTAGATTTTTTCATTCTAACATAATGATACATTTTAAACATTTTAGTATGGAGAGTCATGTTAATAGAAACCCATATTAAATGAAGTTTGTGTTTTTTAAAAGTTGCCCTAACACCTATCTCTGTTGATATATTTTAATGTAAATGTATAATTCCTATATTCATTCAAGAAAAGCTTACTAAAGGTATAAGAAATGTGGATTTATATAAGACATGTAAATTTTATTTAAGATGTTTCTTAAAGATGTCTTTCTCGGAGAGTCCCACTGGATAAATGGACTGAGAAATTGAGGAAAAGAAATAATTGAAATACATCATATTTCATGCACATTTATAAGGAAATAAATTGGTGCTACACAGGGTTGGCTATTAAGTCCAAGGTTCTCAGATGATTCCCATGTTAAGATCTGGGTGACATCTCTTTGGAGGTGAACTTTATTAGCTAATATGTCCCAGTGCCAAGCTACAGGTGCTTTCCATCTTTTGATTGTTCTGATAATTGATTGAGTCAATATTTTCATTGTTCTGCCTTCACTCTATGTGTGCATGATAGGAGTTATCTGCCCATCAGGTCATTTTCTGCCCTTGCCTTATCTTTGCTTCTTTTTCTGAATAGATATAGACTGTGCTATCTACAGGTAAACAAAATGATCTTACATTCATTTTAAAAAAATAATTTAATGTGAAAATGCTATAGACATAATTTCAATTTCAAGAAATTTTCTGGAAAAAATATTGCCAATTATGTGACTTGAATTAAAATCATCATCTCGTGATAGTGAGTGCCTCTTCAAAGAGAATAGCAGATGGCTTGTCTGTTGTTCAAAATGCCTTTCAAGAAGATGATACACAGAATACATCCCATCATGGTGGCCATATCTCTGGATATTAAGAGGATGTTCTTTCACGGTGAATGTGACTACAAACATTTATCATATCTATGCAGTTTTGGTCCTTTACTGTAATTGTAGGTAGCCCTTCCTTTATGGAATTTATATTCCTTATTACGAGTAGAAAATAATCGTCTAGGGTTGGAGAGATGGCTCAACAGTTAAAAGCACTGATTGCTCTTCCAGAGGTCCTGAGTTCAATTCCCAGCAACCACATGGTGGCTCACAACCATCTGTAATGGGATCCAATGCCCTTGTCTGAAGACAGCAACACTGTACTCATATACGTAAAATAAATAAATACATCTTTAAAAAGTAACAATCATCTTATTATCCTTACTGTAATGCTATTTTATAGTAGTAAAGTAAGAAATAATATTAAGTGTTGTGTTTTCGAAACACTATGGGTAAGGTATAAGGCTGACTGCTATTCACATGACTGAAAATGATCATTTTCTTTTATTTTTTGAAATTGTGATATAATTTCATAATTTCTATCTTCCCTTTCTGTCCTACAAACTCTCTCATATACCTACCCCATGGCCTCTTGTTTCATTCATTACTGTAATATGTATACACATATACACATATATGCATATGAATGTGTATATTCCTAAATATGATCTCCTCATTCTGAAAAATGTTGCTTGTATGTATTGGGTAATTAATTTGTGTGCTTTTCTCTGAAGAAGACTCTCTCTCTCCTATTTTCAGCATTCCTTGATTTGACATGTTTCTTTGTGCAGCCTTGAGGCCATGTGGGTTTCGCGTGTCTACTTTGAGACAGCAGTTGCTCTTGTTCAGCTCTCATTTACACATTCACATCGGCAATACTATGGGAGTGTAGCTTCTGACATTCCGAGAGCACCCAGTCTCACAAAATGTCTGTGACCCTCTTCTGCAACGAGCCTTAGGTGCAGAAGTGTTTTAGTTGTATCCATTAGGACTCGCTCCACAACTCTGTATTGGGATTGATTGCTGTTTTCTACAGTGGTCTCTATCTGTGGCAAAGAGAGGTTTCCTTGATGAGGAGTGAAGACTACACTTACCTCTGGGTATAAGGACAGATGTTTGGAATTGTTGATGGGATTGCAGTGGCTAAGTAAACTAGTGGGTATTGCATCTCCTCCACAATCCATGACTTCATCAGCACTGACTGTTTCTCTAGGTTTCTTGTACTAGGTACAGTTTCCCTCTTGTTGAGTGGGTCTTAAACCCTATTGGGGAGCTGTTGGTTACTAACAAGCTATGCTATGCTATGTATGCCAATTCTGCACTCATAATGTTATATAGTACCATGCAGATTGTTTATTAATGCTGTTCGTAGGCATCATAGCTGGGTAGGATGTTGGTTGCTTCCTTACTTTGTAAGTTTGAACGGTACTTTCTGGTATGACTAAGATAGTCCTTAGGAAGGAGGCTATTACGATTAGTTCCAGCTCAGGAGTATCTGGACCATTTCAAAAGCACAGTGTCTTCAACAATATGGGCTTATCCCCTATCTTTTAGAGACAACCAAAGGCCATAGCAGTATGTTTGAGTAGTTCCTTAGACAACCCTGGTTAACAACTCAAAAGAGAGCATGTTTTGTTTGGTTATTGGGGTTATGTGGCCTTTAGTTCTGTGAGGGAGCATCATTATTTCAGATGAGAAAATTTTATTCCTTATATATTTATATATAGAATTATATATAAATCATATATATTATTATATATATTTATATATTTTTTAGATTAACAGCTAATAGAATTATTCCTTGTGACTTTTCAGACATCTTTATTGTTATTTTACCTTCATTTTTTTTATTTACCCTCTTCCCTATCACTCAAGAGACCCTGTCCCCCATTTTCCTGATCAGATCATTTGTATATTGCCATTCCCCTCTATTTTGTTCCCTAATCCCCAAATCCCAGCAGTGACCACATTTTTACATTCCTGAAATCTATGTTAACACCAAGATTATATTCACATCTGACAAACTGGAGCTAGAAACCATAGTTGAGAAAGAAAATGCAAAATTTGTCTTTTTGGCTTTCGATTTCCTCACTCAATGAAATCTTTTCCCAGTTCATTCATTTACCTGAAAAGTTCATGATTTTGTTTATTTTATAGCTGAATAATATTCCATACTGTATGTGTACCACATTTTTTGATTAACCATTTGTTGGTGAAGTATGTTTAGATTTTTCTGATTCTTTTTTTTTTTTTGTTCTTTTTTTTCGGAGCTGGGGACCGAACCCAGGGCCTTGCGCTTCCTAGGTAAGCGCTCTACCACTGAGCTAAATCCCCAGCCCCAATTTTTCTGATTCTTAGCAATGAACATGGGTGAGCAAACATTTATAGAGCAAGATGCAAGTTCTTTGGCCATATGCCAAGGAGCGGTGTCGGTACATCCTATGGGAGGTTTATTTATAGCTTTTTGAGAATTTTTTTAACAGTGATTTCCATAGTGTCTGCTCCAGTTTGCAACCTCACCATCAATGAATGAAAATTTCCTTTCCTCCTTCCATGTTTTTCCTTCTTACATTTCTTGTCAGTTGTTTTGTATTCTGACTAGGGCAAAGTAGTTCTGAATTTGTGTTTCCCTAATCGCTAGCGACAATGAATAGTTTTATGATATTTCTTAGCTGTATTTTCTCTTCTTTACTTCCTTTCCTTCCTTCCTTCCTTCCTTCCTTCCTTCCTTCCTTCCTTCCTTTCCTTCCTTCCTTCTTTCTTTCTTTCCTTCCTTTTTCCTTCCTTCCTTCCCTCCCTCCTTCCTTTCACACCCTTTCCCCTTCCTTCCTTCCTTCCTTCCTTCCTTCCTTCCTTCCTTCCTTCCTTCCTTTCCTTCCTTCCTTCCCTCCTTTTGTTCCTTTTCACTTTTAGAACTTTCTATTTAGATCCAAGGCTGATTTTTTTGAATGGGTAATTTGTTGACTTTGTTTTGGAGTCCTTGTGTATTCTAGATATAAACTCTCTACTAGATGTACAGCTTGCGAAGATTTCCTCCCAGTCTGTGGGTTCCTTGTTGCCAGGTTGTTTCTTTACTTGCACAGAAGATTTTGGTTTCATGATGTGCCAACCACTTGTCAATTGTTGGCCTTAATTTGTTGCAAAATAGAGTCTAATTTATTAAGTTCTTTCTTAGATCTATATCATATACTGAATTGTCTTTGATTTTTTTCTATCGATTTGAACATTTCAGCTTTCTTGTTTAGATCTTTGATTCATTCGGAGTTAGTATGCAAGATGATAAAAAACAAGTCTAATTTTATTGTTCTGCATGAGGACTTTCCATTTTCCCAGTATCATTTGTTGAAGATGGTTTCTTTTTTTTTCAAATTATATTTCTGGCATCTTTATCAAGTATTAAGAGACTGAAATTATGTGAAGTTACATTTGGGTCTTTCGTTTTGTTCCATTGGTCTACATGTTTGTGTGTGTGTGTGTGTGTGTGTGTGTGTGTGCCAGAACTATATTGTTTTTATTATGACTCTATAATATATCTGGAACAATAATCCTTCAAGCATTTTTTCTTGCTAAAATATGTTTTGCATATCCTAGATTTGCATGGATCTATATACATTTTAGTTTTTTCCCGTTCTATGTCTGTGAAGAATATGATGGGGATTTTGATTGGGACTGCACTCAATCTACAAATAGCTTTTGATAAAATGGTCATTTTCACAGTGTTAATTTCTTCCAATCCCTGATCAGGTTTCTGAAGAGAAAAATTGTCTTGTGTCTTTCTCAATCTTTCTTTAGAGGTATGAAAATTTCATTGTAGTGATCTTTCACTTCCTTGGATAGGTTCTTCCCCACATATTTTTTGAGGCTATTTTAAATAAGAGTGTGTCCATGATCTTCTTATTTGTGTTTGTGGTTTTCATATGGAAACACTATTGTAGAAGTTGATTCTGTATCCTTCCACATTGTTGGATTTGTTTTTCACTTCTAGAAGCTTATTTTTTTAAAAAGAATTTTTAGAATCTTTAATGCATAATATCATGTCATTTGTAAATGGTGTGGTTTGACTTCTTACTCTATTCAAATCCCGTCCATTTTCTTCCTTTGCATTGTTGTTTCAACCTGTATATCTAACACAATATTGAAACAGAGTGGGAATAGTGGATATCTTTATCTCATACTTGACTTCTGTGAGACTGCTTCAAGGTGGAAATATTTAGAATGATGTTGGCTGTGGCTTTCTCATTTATAGCTTTAGCTGTGTTGCTATTACCCCCTCCAGGCTCTGTTATAAAGGCATGTTGGATTTTATCAAGGGCTTTTTCTGCATCTATATAGATGGTCATTTTTTGTTGTTGCTTTTAAATCCATGTATGTAGAGTATTACATTTATTGACTTATATGTCAAAGGCTTCACTTACTTCTTTTCTGTTTGCCAGGAACATAGAATATGAGTTATTAATGTATTCCCTTATAATATTCTCATTTTCTTTGGCATCTGTTGTAAGGTTTTTTTTAGATTGTCTCTGGGTTTGTTTATTTGAGTCCTTTTTAAAATTTATTTTGGTTATTTGGGCCAAGTCAAGGACATGTTGTTTATTTTCTCAAATAACCAATTTTTACATTTATTGAATTTTGTTTCTTCGGTTTGTAATATGTTCTTGGTTTTTAGTTCACTGGTTTTTATTTCTTGTCATCAGCTGGGTTTGGATTCAGTTTGCCTTTGTTTTTCCAACTTTTGAGTTGCATCATTAAGCCTGTTATGTGTTGTGTCCTCTTTTGGATTTTTCAATGTAGCTCCATAGAGCTATAAATTTCCCTCTTAGGGCTGCTTTCAATGTATCCCAGAGGTTTTGTTGTGACATGTTTTCACTCCATTTACTACCACAAAGTACTTTTATTTCTTAATTTCTTCTTTGACTCATCCATAATTCAGTAATGAGGTATTAAATCTCAGTGAGTATGTATATTTACTAGGGCTTTGTTTGATGTCCGTTTTAAAATTTATTGCGTTGCTAACCCACATAGGATACAAGGAATGAATTTAAAGTTCTTAAATTAGTTTTCTTTTGTTTTCTGGGATGTGATCTATTTTAGGAACATTCCCTATTGATAAAGTATTTGATGGAATCTTCTATAGTTATCTGTGATTTGATTTACAATGTCAATTAATTTGATATCTCTGTTCTTTTAACTTGGCCTGCTATTGAAGAAAAATGAAGTATTGAAATCAATTAATATTAAGGGATTGATGTTAATCTGTGTCTTTAAAAGTAATAGGAGATTTTTAAAAATGAAATTGGGATAGTCTTTTTGGGTAAATCTTCCCTATATTAGAAAAAAGTGCCCTTCTCTATGTCTTTCTATGTCCTTTGATTTTTTTTTTTTGGTTGTAATATATTTATTTTTTTCCATCTTATTAACTTGACTATTTCTTATTTACATTTCGATTGTTATTCCCCTTCCTAGTTTCTGGGCCAACATCCCCCTAACTCCTCCCCCTCCCCTTCTATATGGGTGTTCCCCTCCCCATCCTCCCCCCATTAACGCCCTCCCCCCAACAATCATGATCACTGGGGGTTCAGTCTTGGCAGGACCAAGGGCTTCCCCTTCCACTGGTGCTCTTACTAGGCTATGCATTGCTACGTATGCAGTTGGAGCCCAGGGTCAGTCCATGTATAGTCTTTAGGTAGTGGCTTAGTCCCTGGAAGCTCTGGTTGGTTGGCATTGTTGTTCTTATGGGGTCTCAAGCCCCTTAAAGCTCTTCCAGTCCTTTCTCTGATTCCTTCAAGAGGGGTCCCGTTCTCAGTTCAGTGGTTTGCTGCTGGCATTCGCCTATGTATTTGTCATATTCTGGCTGTGTCTCTCAGGAGAAATCTACATCTGGTTCCTGTCGGCCTGCACTTCTTTGCTTTATCCATCTTATCTAATTGGATAGCTGTATATGTATGGGCCACATGTGGGGCAGGCTCTGAATGGGTGTTCCTTCTGCCTCTGTTCTAAACTTTGCCTCCGTATTCCCTGCCAAGGGTATTCTTGTTCCCCTTTTAAAGAAGGAGTGAAGCATTTGCATTTTGGTCATCCTTCTTGAGTTTCATGTGTTCTGTGCATCTAGGGTAATTCAAGCATTTGGGCTAATATCCACTTATCAATGAGTGCATACCATGTGTGTTTTTCTGTGATTGGGTTACCTCACTCAGGATGATATTTTCCAGTTCCATCCATTTGCCTATTTCATAAAGTCATTGTTTTTGATAGCTGAGTAATATTCCATTGTTTAGATGTACCACATTTTCTGTATCCATTCCTCTGTTGAAGGGCATCTGGGTACTTTCCAGCTTCTGGCTATTATAAATAAGGCTGCTATGAACATAGTGGAGCGTGTGTCTTTGTTATATGTTGGGGCATCTTTTGGGTATATGCCCAAGAGAGGTATAGCTGGGTCCTCAGGTAGTTCAATGTCCAATTTTCTGAGGAACCTCCAGACTGATTTCCAGGATGGTTGTACCAGTCTGCAATCCCACCAACAATGGAGGAGTGTTCCTCTTTCTCCACATCCTCACCAGTATTTGCTGCCACCTGAGTTTTTTTATCTTAGCCATTCTCACTCTGTAATACTGCTTGAGTTCAGGGATAGTGATTTCCCCAGAAGTCCTTTCATTGTTGAGGATAGTTTTAGCTATCCTGGGTTTTTTGTTATTCCAGATGAATTTGCAAATTGCTCTAACTCTATAAAGAATTAGATTGGAATTTTGATGGGAATTGCATTGAATCTGTAGATCGCTTTTGGTAAAATGGCCATTTTTACTATATTAATCCTGCCAATCCATGAGCATGGGAGATCTTTCCATCTTCTGAGATCTTCTTCAATTTCTTTCTTCAGAGTTTTGAAGTTCTTATTGTACAGATCTTTCACTTGCTTGGTTAAAGTCACACCAAGGTATTTTATATTATTTGGGACTATTATGAAGGGTGTCGTTTCCCTAATTTCTTTCTCAGCTTGTTTCTCTTTTGTGTAGAGGAGGGCTACTGATTTATTTGAGTTAATTTTATACCCAGCCACTTTACTGAAGGTATTTATCAGGTTTAGTAGTTCTCTGGTGGAACTTCTGAGATCACTTAAATATACTATCCTATCATCTGCAAATGGTGATATTTTGACTTTTTCCTTTCAAATCTTGTATTCTGTTGGTGATGCTTGTATCTACGGCTCCTTGTCTCTTCCTTTGGTTTTCTATATCTAGGGTTGTCTCCCTTTGTGCTTTCTTTATTGTTTCTATTTCCATTTTTAATTCCTTCACCTGTTTTATTGTGTTTTCCTGGAATTCTTTCAGGGATTTTTGTGATTCCTCTGTATAGGCTTCTACTTGTTTATTTATGTTTTCCTGTGTTTCTCTAAGGGAGTTCTTTATGTCTTTCTTGAAGTCCTCCATCATCATGATTAAATGTGATTTAAAATCAAAATCTTGCTTTTCTGGTGTTTTTGGAAATCCAGTGTTTGCTTTGGTGGGAGAATTGGGCTCCGATGATGCCATGTAGTTTTTGTTTCTGTTGCTTGGTTTCCTGCGCTTGCCTCTTGCCATCAGGTTGTCTCTGGTGTTACCTTATTCTGCTATTTCTGACAGTGGCTAGACTGTCCTGTAGGCCTGTGTGTCAGGAGTGCTGTAGACCTGTTTTCCTGTTTTCTTTCAACCAGTTATGGGAACAGAGTGTTCTGCTTTCAGGCGTGTAGTTTTTCCTGTCTAGTGGTCTTTAGCTGTTCCTGTAGGCATGTGTCCACCAGGCAGGTCGCTTGGAGCAGAAAAGTTAGTCTTACCTGTGATCCCGTGGCTGAACTTGTTCCTGGGGGACTGCTTTGAGCTCTCTGTGAGGGCGGCAACCAGGAGGGCCTGAGCCGCCTTTTCCCAGGCCGCCAGTGCACTGAGGTCCCAGATGGTGTTAGGTGTTTTCCTCTGGAGTCAGAAATGTAGGCAGAGTGTAGTCTCTTCTGGCTTCCCAGGCGTGTCTGCCTCTCTGAAGGTTTAGCGGTGTCTGGACTGCAGGGGACCTGCCGCTCGAGTGCCCCTATTTTCTGTTTCCCAGAGGCCCTATACAGTTTCTTCTTGGGCCAGGGATGTGGGCAGGGGTGGGCAGTATTGGTGGTCTCTCCCACTCTGTAATCTCAGAAGTGCCCACCTGTCCGGGCAGTGAGCTCTCTCTCCCAAGGGGTTTGGGAGCAGGGAGCTGTGGGCCGGAAAACCACCACATTCTTCACTCTGGCCTCCATAGGTTTGTTCAAACACCCAAGTCTGCAAGGGCAATACATAGCCATAGTACAATGCAAAATATATTTAGTCCAACTTCAAAAGTTCCCATAGTCTATAGCCGTCTCAATAACATTAAAAGTCCAAAGTTCAAAGTCTCTGCTGAAATTCATCAAATCACTTGTCAAAAAGCAGACTACATACCTCCAACATGACAGGATATATTTACCATTCCAAACATCATAGTGAGGAAATACTGCATCAAAGCAAGACCAAAAGCCAGCAGGGCAAACTCCAGACTCTGAGTCTCCATGACTGATGTCAAAGTCCTCTTCAAATCTCCAACTCCTTTCTCTTTTGTTACTACTACACAATTATTTCTATGGGTCATTCCACTCCCTGATAGCAGATTTCCTCAGCAGGTATCCCACAGCTCTGACATCCTTAACATCTTTGGGGATCTAAGGAAATTTCAAAGTTACAGATTCTTTCTCCAGTGTCTGGGATCCACACATGATCTTCTGGGCTCCTCCAAAGGGCTTAGGTCACATCTCCAACCTTGCCCTCTGAAATACTTCAGGGTTTGGTAATTCTACTTCATTGCTGCTGCTGGTCATTCCATGGTAGTGACATTTCTAATACGCAGGGTGCTTTGCCAATAGCCTATCATAGGCTTCCTTCACAGTGCAAAGCTCAACTTATTTGCATGATCCCGTCAGTCCTGGGCCGTCGATTTCAACTGAGGCTGGACCTTGACCAAGTGCCTTCACTGGCCTCTCACAGTGTCAAGCTTCAGCTTCTTTCCATAACTTCTTTATGCCTTCAAAGTCAGTACCAACTGGGTGATTCTTATGCATTACCAAGTCCAGCTGGAGCATAATATGTAACCTCTGCTATCTCTGGAACAGTTTCTTTGTGCTCTGAGAAAACACTTTCCAGAAGATGTGATGCTGGTCTCCTCTAAATCACTGCTAATTTCCTAGCTCCAGATAACCAGCATCAATTGTCCCAGCAACATTTACTATTCATGACTCTAAAGCCAGAGACACATGGCCGAATATTCCAAGTTCTGCTGCTTGGTAGCTCTGGAATATGGCCACCTTTTTCTGTTACATTATCATCAGCTTTCTGTTTTTCAACTCCACTGCCTAAGGTTTGTTGTGATGTTCTGTACTAACTCGTTCTGAACATTGACCTTGAACTCAGCGATCTTCGTACCTCTGTCTCCTGAATTCTGGGATTAGTTGTGTGTACCACTATGCTGGGACTTAAGCTTTTTTTTTTTTACCTGGAACTTGCTGTGTACCAAGCTGGCTCTGAACTCAGAGATTTATTTCTATATCTTAGGAATAAAGTGTGTACCAACATTTTGGATATTAGTTCATTCCAAATTAGAAGTCCAAATGAAAACAATAACCAGGTAATAATGCCTAACATGATAGAACTATGCCTGTTCAAATGCAAAAGCATGAGCAATACACTTAGATAGATAGTAACTTGGCCCGAGGTCACCATTTCCTTAATCTCCATTCTACTTCCTGGTTTTTCTTTAATACTTGAACCATGCATTTTTGTATTTTCCCTATCTAAGATTGATACACTTGATCAAAATTTACTTTATGATAGTAAACAAGAAGAAAAAGGTCTATGCTGGGTTTTTCTGAGACTTCCTTTATCAATGCAAAAGAAGTTAAGAAAGAACTCTTTACCTTAGCCTCAGGTAGACTCTTCAGACAAGAAAAAAAGCTACATTCTTCTCCAAAATATTACAAGAACAGGCTCTAGGTCACACACTAAAATTTTTGTCCTCAGAAACCTATTGTGCTAGGGCCCCACAGTTCAAAACAAGCTCAGGAACACTATCTTCCGTGTTTCTATTAGTATGTCCCATTACTAAGCCCCACTTAAAGCATTCCACTGCTTTACAAAGTCCCAGAATCCACATTCCTCCAGACAAAAACATAGTCAGGACTATCATAGTAATACCACAGTCCCTAGTACCAACTTCTCTCTTAGGGTTTCCACTACTATGAAGAGACACTATGACCATGGCAACTTTCATAAAAAAACAAACAAACAAAAAATCCATTTAATTGGAGTTAGCTTACAGTTTCAGAGGTTTAGTGCATCATCATCATGGCAAAAATCATGGCAGCATGCATTCAGACAGGGTTCTGGAGAAGAAGCTGAGTTCTATATCTTAGTCCCAAGGCAGACAGAGTACATATCATGCATGTCTTTTTGATCTGGGTTACCTCACAGAGGATGATATTTTCTAGTTACATCCTTTTGTCTGCAAAACTCATGATGACCTTGGTTTTTATAGCTGAATATTACTCCATTGTGTAAATGAACCACCTTTTTTGGTATTCATTCTTCAGTTGAGGCACATCTAAGCTGCTTACAGTTTCTGGTTATTATGAATAAAGTTGCTATGATTCTTTATATGCTCAAAGGAAGAAATTTGAACACACACACACACACACACACACACACACACACACACTAATGAAGACATTCCCAAAGGACATAAAAAAATAACAGCAAAACAAAAACAAAAAACTGTCAGCTGAAAACAATTATCCATAAATATCAAAATTTTCTATCATTTTCTTTTGTGTTTCAACAATTGTGTTCTCCTTGAATGTGTGTGTACTAAAGAAATACCCATACAGTATTTTCATTACTCTAAAACTGAGCTTCACTGTTTCTTTCACTCCATAATACTTGACAAACACTAGTCATGTCTCTGTATTTGTAGCTTTACTGTTTCTAAGATGTCAAATAGTTGCAATAGTTTACAATATAATATTTTCCAATGGTCTATTCCCACTATATGTTTTGGACTCCACTATATCCTCTTATCACTAGATAGCTCATTTCCTCTTAAGTTGGAACATTTCTTCGTCTGGATATACCAAAGAGTATTTGTCTTAGTCATCCAAATATGGAATATCTTGATAGCTTCCAAATTCTGGTAATGGTTAAAACAGATACTGGAAACACTTCTGTATAGATTCCCAAGTGTGCAATGGCTTTCAGGTTCTGTCAGTAAACAACAAAGAAAACAGTTTCAGAATCACTTGCTAAGGGTATGTTTAGTTTGTAAGAGTCATTGTCCCTGTGTAGTCCTGCCAGCTCTCTGTACTTTCAGTATTTTGATTTTTAGACATTCTGCAGAACTGTGATGGCGTCCTGTTGTTCTAATCACATTTCCCTATGATGAGTGATATATGAAATGAAGTATGATTTCTTATTCTTGTTGACCATACATTTTAGGTTTCTGCTAAATTCCTTTGCTAAGAAAATGGAGTTTGTCTTGACGATACCCTTTACTTCATTTATACAGATTTCCTCAAGAGTTATTAGTTATTGAAAAAAAATTAAAGCTGGGAAAGTTTCCCAAGAAGAATTCCATATAATCACTACAGTTTCAATCATGTGCAAGTCAATTGAAGAGAAATTACAGGTTCCAGTGCAGTTTTCTTCCTGACTTTTAAAAGAATAAAACTATGTGACTATTTAGTGGATGATTTACTATTTTACAAGAATGAAACTATATGGCTAATTTTAGAAAACATTTTGACGTAATAATGCTGTTTATAAATTGAGTTTAATAATAGCTGAATAGTCTTTCTATTATATACAATTCTCTTAACCAATACAGGTCTTTAAAATGCTTAAATGCCTAAACTGTTAAGCTCTCTCTTATCAAAAGGCAGAAGGATTATGAGCACTGGAAGACCAGAAAGTCTCCTGCAAGATTGTGTCTTCTAGATATGACAGGGAAGTTATGCCCATAAAATTGCAACAATATGACTGTCTAAACAAGCACATGAACAGTGCCAATACCATTTGACATGCTAATATGGATGGGAAAATTTTTCCAAAAGCCTCATCCCTAGATTAAGAGATATATGTAGGATGATGTCATTATGCAGGTGAAGGCAGGTACAAGATAGAAAAGGCCTATCATTAGATGAGAAGGAAGGATGGCTGGGAGAAAAGTTTTAGAGAGGAGGAAGAGACTGGAGCAAGAGAGGAGAGCAAACGAGAGAAGAGGGAGACAGTTGTTAAGATTCCTCTCTGCACATTTACAGGTTGTTATGAATATTCTTAAGGGATGGATATGTACGGTTTTGTATATCTAGGTGGGCAATTATATATCATCAATTGGATCAGAGGTTATTGTGTTGTATGTTCTTTCATGTGGCAATTTAATTGAATTCAAGAGAGTGTGTGGTGATTGGAGACACTGGGCCGTCACCGGATTGGGATGTCTATGTCTGGCATGGTGGCAACCTGCCTTGGGAACTAGATGGATAGAGAGATTATTGCCGAGCTCAGAGAGTAGCCATCGGCAACGTGATATGGGATGGAGCAAAGTGGGCGAGACTCTTTGCTGACTGAGATAAAGATATCTAACAGATGTCTTGGGGCACTACAGTGCTGGATCTACGGTGGGGTAAAGGAAGCCTTTATTTTAATTTGACCACAACAGATATAGGCAATTAATGACTGCCAAGAGAGGAAGAATTAGTCTTTAAGGATGAATCCCCTCATTGGTTATCCAATACCAAGTGGCCGTTTCTAAAATATATATATACACAAGTAGCACTAAATAGAGTCAACAGGATATATTTGTATAATTATTCATGTGTTCATGCATTGTGTATATATAAAACAATAAATAATTAAAGATAAAGAATACTTAACTGGAATGTAAGATATCATGATACAAAAGTGTTTTTTCACAAGGTGAGCATTCTAGATGTGCTAACTCCTGAGATTTGGTTTGCCCAGATGCAAGAAAATAATTCATGGTAGTGAAGCCTATATTCATACTATCTCCTATTTTTAAAAAGTATTAAAAATAGTACGATCAACTCATCAAGAAGGAAACCATTTCTGGTACTGGAAACCTAGCCAATTTTTACTTAGGGGTATTGAAGTCCTAGCTATTTTGGAGGAGAACCTGAAACCAGCCCTTTACTAAACAAGCACAATCCCTAAATGCATTCTAAATATTTACCTTCACTTCTCATCAAGGCAACATCTCCTTGTAGACGGCAGAGGGCATTTCCTAAAACTACAACCAAATTTAAAAAAAAAAAAGACAGACTTGTAGAACCCAGTATCAATGGATATATATATATATATATATATATATATATATATATATATATATATAAAACCTCTCATCAAAGGCTAAAGGGGAATATTGCAGAAACAAGGCAGAAATTTTGTAAAAGCCAAAAGATCAGAAATTTGCTGTGAGACTTTGTCTTCTAGAACTATCAGAAGCTAACCAATGTGGCTGCCTTAACATCTGCTGAATAAGGACATCAACAGACATGCAATGTGGATGGGAGAAAGCCTATGAGGTCTCAATGCTACACAAAGAACTGTAGAGTACTAATGACTGCTCAAATTAGGAGAAACAGTCTTTCCCAGGGAAGCGTTCACTGTTTTGTTATCTAATATCGAATGATCAATATTGAATGACCAATTGGTATTGACCATATAGTCAATACTGTGTGTGTGTATGTGTGTGTGTGTGTGTGTGTGTGTGTGTTTATGTGTGTGTACACTTCTTCATACATACAAAGCAGGTTATATTTAGGAATATATATGTACGTACATATCTACATGTAACAGCGATTAATTTAAAAGGTAGCTAAGAATTTGAAAGAAAGCTAGAAGAAATATGGGAAGGTTTACAAGGAAGAGAGGTAAAGGGGATGATACACTTATAATCTCAAAAATAAAAGAAATAAATTAAAATAAATTATAGAAAAAGAGGCTTTGAGTTTAAGAGGCAGTGGGATACATGAAAGGGGTCAAAAGGAGAAGTAGAACTGTGATGTGACTATATTTTAATTTTAAAATGTATAGGGAATGGAAATGTATTTAAGACATCTATAATTTTTCAAACCTGATAAAAGATTGAAAAGAAATTCTGAAGTCAATTTAAGAGAAAAAGTTCTTGAAGAATCTGAATTTAGATAGAGTTGATAAGTGCTTTTTACCCTCTTACAGAATGTTTCCTTTTGCACTGAGCTTCTTTGCACAGTTACATTAAGCTCTAAGTTAAGACTTGAAAATGCTAAATAGAAATTGTGAGTCAGGACTAATTGAGTCTCCTAACAGCAGCCATTTATATTTAACAATTCATTGTGCAGGTACAATATCTAAACATTTAACATTTCTTGCTCATTTTTAGTTTTAGAATATATGCTTTCAGCCACAACAATAGTACCTATGTATATTTGAAATGTGTGCAAATGTAAAACTTAATATGATGCACTGAGGATGGCTGTTTATGTGGAATCATTCCTACTTGAGTATAAACATCTTCTCATAGTCTTCCCCAGGAACAATCAAGAACTTCCCACAGTTCGACTTTTGGTTGTAGTGTAGAGTATGTAAGTTTACTAAAATATTTTTACAAGAACTGAACTTAGATATTTTCAGTCCACAAAATTTAATAAAGAGCTAGTGTGCAATGTAAGTAAAATGGAAAACTCTCACACTTGAGTAGATTTCTGATTCAGATATAAAGTTTATTATTTGTCATTGATTTTTAAATCAGTGTTTATGCAGGTAGATGGGTGTAAATAATAGATACGACTTTTTTCAGATATTGAAACTATCTCAAAAGTTTCTCCCACAAAATATGCTGAAACAGTGAGATTGCATGTATATTTATTTTTACGACATACGTAACTTTTCATATCTAAATACAAGTGAGCCTTGTAGAATCTTGATAATGTGAAAATTGAAAATGACCCTGAGATTCCACCTTACACCAGTCAGATGGCTAAAATCAAACCTCAGGTGACAACACATGTTGGCAAGGATGTGGAGAAAGAGGAACACTCCTCCATTAATGGTGGGATTACAAACTGGTACAACCACTTTGGAAATCAATTTGGAGGTTTCTCAGAAAATTGGAAATAGACCTACCAAAAGACCCAGCAATACCACTCTTGGGAATATACCTAAAAGTGCCCCACCCTGCTATAGGGGCACATGTTCCACTATGTTCATAGTGGTGTTATTTGTGATAGACAGAAGCTGGAAACAACCTAGATGTCCCATGACAGAAGAATCGATACAGAAAATGTGTTTCATTTACACAATGGGATACTACTCAGCTATTAAGAACGAGGACAGCCTGAGTTTTGTAGGCAAATGGATGGAACGAGAAAATATCATCCTGAGTGAGGTAACTCACACCCAAAAGGACTCGAACTGTATGTTCTCACTAATAAGTAGATATTAGCCAAGGGGAAAAAAGAGTACAGAAAAAAGATATAATTCACAGTATTCAAACAGGTCATCAAGCTGAAGAACACAAGTGAGGACACCTCAGTCCCACTTGGGAGGGAGAAGAAAGCAACCACAAGGGGGAAGGGGAGAGGGAGGGACAGAGCAGGGAAATGGGATGGAGTTGGGGGAGGGGAAAACATGACCTGGTATTGGTGGGGGAAAAAGACTGAAGCCCTGAGAGCCAGCAGAAAGTAAGGAAATAGGACCTAAGGAGGAAGGAGGTTGGGAGAACCCTCTAGAATGTACCAGAGACCTGGGGGGTGAGAGACTCTCAGGACTCAAAGGCAGGATCCCTAGATGAAAGGCCCTGCAGTGGGGAGAGGGAACTTATTGAACCCATCTCCAGCAGAAAGACAGGATATCAAGTGAGGCATGATCCGGATTGCTATCCCATAGTCAAAGCTCTGACCCATAATTCTTCCTGTCTGAAAGAAATGCAGGAATGGAAATGGAAAAAAGCTTGAGGAAAATAAGGTCCAGCAACAGGCCCAAAGTAGGATCCAGCTCAAGGGGAGGACTCAAGACCTGATACCATAACTGATGTTATGGGATGCTCACAAAAAGGGACCTATCATGACTGCTCTCCAAAAGACCCAACAAGCAGTTGAAAGAGTCAAATGAGGATATGTGCACCCAACCAATGAACAGAAGCTGTATGAATAAGGGAAAAACTGGAGGAAGATGAGGAGGAGGGTGACCCTGTAGGAGGACCAGCAGTCTCAATTAACCTGAGATCTCTCAGTCATGGATCACCAACCAGGCAGCATACACCAGCTGAGATGAGGCCTCCAACACATACACCAGAGGACTTCTGGGTCTGGGTTCAGTTAGAGAAGATGCACCTAACCCTCAAGAGTCTGGAAGCCCCAGGGAGTTTAGAGATCTGTGGGATGGGTGGGGTGAGGACATCCTTGTGGAGACTGTTGGGCGAGGGGAAGTATGGAATGTGGAACCGTCGGTGGGTTGGATCAGGAGGGGAATAAAATATGGAGTGTAAAAATAAATAAATAAAAACATTAACAAAAGAAAAGACACACCCATATAGATAAAACAAACAACAAACAAAAACACAGAACACAAAACAGAAAAGACTAGGAAAAATAAATTCCACACAGCATATCATAGATAAAATGCTAAATAAACATAGCAGTGAAGGAGTATTGAAAGCTAAAGAAAAGTCACCACCACTAACAAAGACTGTCCACTGAGAAGCTCTGCCAGCAGCTGACTAGGACAGATGCAGTTTCTCACAGCCAATCATTGGACTGAGCCCAGGGACTCCAAGGGAAGAGTTAGGGGAAGGACTGAAGGAGTTAAAGTGGATTGCAACCCCATAGGAAGAACAACAGTATCAACTAACTCAGACCCCCTAGAGCTCACAGGGACTAAACCACCAACCAGAGTATACAGGGGTGGGTCGATGGCTCCCACTACTTATGTAGCAAAGGGTTGCCTTATCTGGCATCAATGGAAGGGGATGTGCTTGGTCCTGTGGAGGTGTGATGCTCCAGAGAAGGGGGATGATAGAGGGGTGACATTGGTGTGGGTGGGGAGCCCCCTCTTAGAGGTAAAGGAGTTGGTGAATGGAGTGGGGCACTCACCAAGGGGGCACTCGGGAGGAGGATAACATTTGAAATGTAAATAAATAAAATAATCAATTAAAAATCACATATAAAGAAAATTCTATCAGAATACCTGATTTCTCAATGTAAACTTTGAAAAGCCCTCTCCAAAAACAAACAAACAAACAAACAAACAAAATAAAACAAAAAAGACTGGAGCAATGCATTTCAAGACAGAAACCTATACCAGTGAACCTAGAATAACATACCCAGAAAAACTATATGCCAAGATTAAAGGGAAAAGAAAAACTTTTCATGACATAAACATTATTAAATTTTATATTCAACAAGGCAAATCTAAAGAAAATACAGGAAGAACTAATCTGTGCCTAAGAGAGAAGCAAGCATAGCAGAGAGACCATGGAAAGAAATGAAAGGACAACAATTAACACATCCATATCAATAATAATTTTCTATATCAATGTCCTCAGTTCTCCATCCAAAAGACACAGGTTGACTGAATAGGTCACGAAAATCCATCTATCTATTGTGTATAAGAAACATCTATTTTTAAGATGGGCACTGCCTTAGAACAAAAGGAGAACAAAGGACTCTAATGAAAGGAGACCAGGAAGCAAGCAGGAGACAAGTTGTTGTGGTAACAACTAAAAAAAAAGGCCAAACTGAAGCTAGTCAAGAAATCAAAGGACAGCAGTCAAGCTGCAGGAGCCCTGCAGTCCATACTGCATCCCCATATGAACGACCGGGTCAAAAAGCTCCCTGCACCCAAATCCTATGGGAGGGAGAGCTAGACCTTCAGAGGGGCAGACACACCAGATAAACCAGAGGAGACTACTCTCTGCCCACATATCTGACTCTAGAGGTAAACATCTAGCACCATCAGGGACTCCTGTGCACAGGGACCCAGAAGTAGGGGCAGGCCCTTCTGATCGCTGCCTTCACTGAAAGCTGAAACCCAGACCAGAGGAGCGACTTCAGGCCTGAGACCAGAGGTAACACAAACTTTTCTGCCCCAAGTGACCTGCCTAGTGGACTCAGGACACACAAAGGCAAAATTCCTCTGGGATTGGACACTTCCATTTCTAGCTGGGGCCCGGACCTCACTGATCCGGGGATATGGCTCCCTGTTCCCAAATCCATGGGGGAGAGAGCTCATCGCCGGAACGTGTGGGAAATCCTGAGACTACAGGGCAGGAGAGACTGCCACTTCTGCCCACCTTTGCCCACACCCCTGGCCCAAGAGGAAACTGTATAGGGCCTCTGAGAACAGGAAGATAGGGGCAGTCATGCTGAAGGAACCCTGGGGTCCAGACTGCACCCGGTTCTGAACGGACCCGGTCAAACAGCTCCCTGCACCCAAATCCCGTGGGAAGGAGAGTTAGACCTTCACAGGGGCAGATACACCTGGGAAACCAGAGGAGCATACTCTCTGCCCACATTTCTGACTCTAGTGGAAAATGCCTAGCACCATCAGGGTCCCCTGCACACAGGGACCCAGAAGTAGGGGTAGGCCCTTCTGGTTGCTGGCCTCACAGAGAGCTGAAACCCAGCCAAGAGGAGCGACTTCAAGCCCGAGACCAAATTTTCTTCTCCAAGTGACCTGCCTGGTGGAATCAGGACACACACCCACAGGAACAGCTGAAAGCCAGTGAACAGTAACGACTACACGTCTGTTCCCATAACTAGCTGAAAGAAAACAGGAAAACAGGTCTACAGCGCTCCTGACACACAGGCCTATAGGATGGTGAAGCCACTGTCAGAAATAGCAGAACAAGGTAACACCAGAGACAATCTGATGGTGAGAGGCAAGCACAGGAACCCAAGCAACAGAAACCAGAACTACATGGCATCATCAGACCCAATTCTACCACCAAAGCAAACACTGAATATCCAAACACACCAGAAAAGCAAGATTCAGATTTAAATTCACATTTGATCATGATGATGGAGGACTTCAAGAAAGACATAAAGAACTCCCTTAGAGAAATGGAGGAAAACATAAATAAACAAGTAGAAGCCTATACAGAGGAATCACAAAAATCCCTGAAAGAATTCCAGGAAAACACAATCAAACAGGTGAAGAAATTAAAAATGGAAATAGAAGCAATAAAGAAAGAACAAAGGCAGACAACCCTAGATATAGAAAACCAAAGGAAGAGACAAGGAGCCGCAGATACAAGCAGAATACCAACAGAATACAAGAGATAGAAGAGAGAATCTCAGGAGCAAAAGATTCCATAGAAATCATCGACACAATTGTCAAAGATAATGTAAAATGGAAAAAGCTACTGGTCCAAAACATACAGGAAATCCAGGACTCAATGAGAAGATCAAACCTAAGGATAATAGGTATAGAAGGGAGTGAAGACTCCCAGCTCAAAGGACCAGTAAATATCTTCAACAAAATCATAGAAGAAAACTTCCCTAACCTAAAGAAAGAGATGCCCATAAACATACAAGAAGCCTACAGAACTCCAAATAGATTGGACCAGAAAAGAAACTCCTCCTGTCACATAATAGTCAAAACAACAAATGCAGAAGACAAAGAAAGAATATTAAAAGCAGTAAGGGAAAAAGGTCAAGTAACATATAAAGGCAGACCTATCAGAATCACACCAGACTTCTCACGAGAGACTATGAAAGCCAGAAGATCCTGGACAGATGTCATACAGACCCTAAGAGAACACAAATGCCAGCCCAGGTTACTGTATCCAGCAAAACTCTCAATTAACATAGATGGAGAAACCAAGATATTCCATGACAAAACCAAATTACACAATATCTTTCTACAATTTCAGCCCTACAAAGGATAATAAATAGTAAAGCCCAACATAAGGAGGCAAGCTACACCCTAGAAAAAGCAAGAAACTAATCGTCTTGGCAACAAAACAAAGAAGAAAAGCACACGAACATAATCTCACATCCAAATACAAATATAACAGGAAGCAACAATCACTATTCCTTAACATCTCTCAACATCAATGTTGGCAGCAGTATTATTAAAATTAATGGTTTTCAAACAACGTAAGGACTGTAATATGTGATGGGGATCATCAAAAGGAATTTTATTGTAAAATCAAGCTGTGTGGAATTTTACCTACAGGAAAGAAGCAAATGGCTCTTTAGATGACAGTATTTCACAAAATCATCTTCCTTATATTTGATGATTGTCATTCAGTCAAAAGTCAGCTCTCCGGTTTTAGAATATAGTTCTGAAATACATGTCATTTGTGGAAAACATAGGAAGATGGGTGCTTTTGTGAGCCTGGGAGAGACGGGCTGAAAAGACAATCATGGACTGAAAGGATCTCTGACTTCATTTTCTAGACTCATCAGTCTTGTTGTTTTTGTTCCTCTTAATCTAATATGTACTTGTAGTTATTTTTTAAAAACCAGAGATTGAAGAGTTTGTTAGAGGTTGTATTAATGCTATGGAGACAGACAGAGGGACAACAGCATAGTGGTGGCTCAAAAGACAGTTTAGGCCCGAACACTGAAGAAAACATAGCACAGTCTCCAAAGAAAATCAGAACCCACAAGGCAAGTAGTGTCTGTATTTAGGTCTCCTGAGGCATGTGTGTATGAAGGGAAGGTGTATTATTCCTTTACTGGTTGATCAGAGAAGGGCCTAAGCCCTTCAGTATCTGAGGACTCTGACTTACAAAGCATCCATAATTCTCCTCCAGCCTGGACACCAAGGATGACTGTTGTTCAAATCTGGACAGGCTCTTTACCTCTTTTCTTTGGCTTGTTCAAGCTAGACAGTGACGTATAAATATGGAAGAAGAGATTGGGGCTCCAAGCTTCTTTGTTTCATGTTCCTCAGCAGATAGTAGGTTGCATGTTAAGGTCTGGCCATTGTCAGCTTGCAGACTTAGGCTTAAAAAGTCATTCAAAATTGTTGACTATCAGGCCATCTGGAAGAAGTAAGTACTTTCCCTAACCTCAGCTGTGCCTGGATAATCTGCTATACAGTAACACATGAGCAGAAGATAGGAATCTACTCAAATACATAGTATTTTTACCTGCCTCACTGGTAAAAATCCAATCAATTCAAAGAATATTGAAATCCTATAATGTGGCAGGCATAGGATTAATCATTCCTGTGTGTCAGAGAGATAAAAGTGACTATGGACCATTGTGAAGGGCTGATGGAGCCTGTAGCAAAAACAATGTGCAGTTTATCTTTTATAGAAATAAGGTGATGGCAGCACTCCAGACAGAGCTTAGTTTAATCATCATTTTTAACTGCTCTGATGAATCTTATAAAAATTTAAGATTTAGATTGACATTTTCTCAGCAAAGCCATGCCAAATATATCCTCAGAGTCAGCAGTAAAATGGCATGAATCTAATTGTTCATATTCATATGTTCACAGCAATACTCGAGCATTGAATTAATACTAGTGCAATTCTAGTACAGGCTTCAAATATTATTTCTGTTACAAGTGCTTTTTTTCATTTTTGAACATTTGCTGAGGTTTCACTTCAAGAGCAGAGTCTCTTAGAAAAACAAAAGACATTGAAAAGTATTCTGTAAAATAACCCAAGACACTTGAAAATAGGAAAATTCAACAACATAATTTCTGCCATTAGAAATTCTTCTGTCTTTTAAGTAATGTTTTCACATTTTATTTTACTGTAAAGAAAAGAGAAAAAGAAAAATCAAGTATTCAATTTCTTCTAGAAGTGGAAGTCACCTGCCAACTTGTAGGACTGTACAAAATTCTCTTTTAAAAACAATTTCACTCTTTAAATAAACAATAACCACTTTATATACAAATCCTCAATAGTGTTATAAAAGTGTTTTCTTTTTTTGATATAATCTTTTTACTTCTTAGGTCAAGCTAGCCTAGAAACCACTATTATAGTCCAGATTAGCCTTGAACACGCAGCAGTGTTCTGTGTCTGCCTCCTTAGTACTGAGAATATTGGTAGATCTGGCCATGTTGTGCTGTAAAAGCATCCTTTATTATAATAAGCACTGATGGAAATATCAGCAGAAAATCATATATGGGAAAGCCAATAAACTTGTAGAAAATATCAAAGAAATAGGAAGAAATCCCAGCAGACTCTAGGCCATCTTTTATTTTAACATTCGGGATATTCTGTAATTATAGTTCAATCATTTATAGTCTATAAGGTAAGAGTCAATCAAAATATAATGAAAAGATAATCCAGCAAGAAATGGGTTTCTTGATCAAATGTACTATGGCCATGGAATTAGAAGTGCTGCTAGTCAATGCTGAGAGGACTCCTTAGAAAATATTCTTTGCATGAATGAGCCAAGCACAGAAGACTGCACATCAGAAACTGAGCCACTCTGTTTCCGTGTGATGAACCATTTGACTTCCCCCAAACACCATCTGGAAAACAGATGTCTCCCTTTTCCTAAATAGACTCCATTTGTATATGTTACAAACAATCCAGGACAACTGTGAGAATAATGCCAGGGGCAATGGGCAATGGGCAATGTCCTCACTTCTTTTGCCTGGGGGCCATCTACAGGGCCATAGCAGATGCCTGAATTTGACAGAATAACTGCAAACCTACAGAAGTTTCCCACACAGCCTGCACGGATTCAAACGGCGCAAATGTGACACACATTTAAGACAAAAGTGTTGCAATATCCTACTTATTATATCCAAAGCAATTTGACAGAGAGTGCCTTCTGGCAACCTGCAACATCTCTTAACTTCACTTTGCAGATGGAGACAAAGGGAAGAAAAAGGAGATCTGTTTCCTTTTAACTGTCTCTGAGTTCATACGATGGTTTGCGGCTTGTCTAAAGCAAGTTAATTTAACAATTGAAATCTCTCAGACTCTGGTGAACAGGTATAAGCTGTCTTTAGTGAAACTCCCTTCAAGATGGTTTGGATGACCAAACCGTTGGTATTCTGTCTAAGCTCCACTCCCACGACTACCTGGCAACAGCCAGCTATGCTCTGCCCCACAGTTGCCTGGCAACAGCCAGCTGTGCCTGACTATAAAAGGGGCTGCTTGCCCCCTCCTCTTCCTCTTGCTCTCTCTTCCTCTTACTCTTCTTCTCCTTTCTTCTCTGCTCTTGTGCCCTCTTTGTCCCTGTCCCTTCTCTCCCCACCCGACCCCTTCCCTCCACGTGCTCATGGCCAGCCTCTCCTTATTCTTTTGCTCTTCTTCTCCCATTAAACCTTTCCACATGGAACCATGTTGGCTTGGTGTACTCTGTCTGGAAGCGGGCCGAGATTTCTATCCCAACACAAACTGAATTTGATAACAGCACCACATCTAGAACTCTGACACATACTACATAACAGAAAGAAAGCTAGCCAATGCCACAAATATGTGTATGAATAGTTTTCTTGACATGGACAAAAACCGTCATTTGTTATCTATGTGAACTGAACATCCTTATTACCCTAAAAATGTTAATAGCTCTGCTCATTCATTTAATCATTAGTGCATTATCACAACAACTAACATTTAATAAAACTTTATTACACTTAGAGTAAAAATAGCTGCTTCCTTCGATACATGTCTTGGTTAGTAGAGTACTTGCTTAGCATATAGGAAGGCTTATTTTGGTTCCCCTGACTATATAAACTGTGTGTGGTAGCATACCCTCCCTAAAACCAGACTTCATAAAATAGAGGCAGGAGGATCAGGAGCTCAAAGTCATCTTGAGAAGGTATATAGTAAATTAAAAGCAGCCTGGGTTATATGAGATCCTATCTCCAAAACTTATTGTTAATAAGTTAGTTCCGATCACCATGAGGAATGCGTGGAAGGAGTCATCCTTATCTCCATTTTAACAAGGACCAACATTCATTGGAGCTAAGTGATGTGGATGGTTAAACAGCAGGGAGGAGATAAAATGAAGAATTCAAATCCTCTTTACTTCAGATCCATGCTTCCTTTGCACAGAGTGTTTCCTGGCAGGAACCATAATAGCCATGAGTGATGGAGGATGACCTATTAAGGCTTTGGATTGGCCTTCCAGCCGTGATATCTTATCATACTAATTCGATTCCCTGGCTATCAACAATCAGCACGGTCCTTTGTATTATTTAAATAATTTATTTTTATTTCTTTCTTCTCTTGTGTGAGAAATGGCTATTTCTAGTGGGTTGGTATTTAAACAGAGATTTATGTGATAAGAAAGAGAACAGAAACCATCACAGGATAACATCCCAGCCAGAGTAAGAGGAGGTCACTCAAAAACCCTCAATTGAGAATGAGTTTGGATTCTGAGGAAAAGAAAAGATAGGTGACCTTGACAGACTTTCAGTTCTAATGACATAATCTATTGTAATGGGTCTGAATTTGGTTGTTATACAAAGAAAGCATCGGGAGACGGAGACGGGTAAGCCAAGAGTAGAAAACAAAAGACCATTAGGCAGGCATTATAATGCTCTAGGTAACTAATAGCACCGTTCTGTACTAAAAAGGAATCAAGAACAATAGAGAGAAGGGGCTGGATTCAGGATAGCTTTAGAAGGAAGTCAGTTAGATTGTATCAATGGATTTAATATGAGACACAAAGAAAAGAGAACCATTCTTTGTTCACTCAGCTATACACACAATTTAAAAATTGGCCTTTATTTTTGTATTGAAATAAAACCTACAATCAGTGAACATATATAAATGCTCAGCTTGAACCACATTACTTATATTTTATGGAGCCAAGTACTGAGAAAATTCCCTAGCCTTTTCAGTCAGCACTCTCAACATTATTCACTCAATATGCCTTCTCCAACTTTTCCAAAACAATCCATTTTTTATACTATAGACAGGTTCACTTTTTCAGAACACAGTTTTATCTAATTTGTTCTTCTCTTTGGTAATTTAGTTGTGCTACATTGCAACATATTACCTCAAACTATTAACTTGCAGTGCAAACACTTGCATTGATTTTTTAAGTCACTTTCTACTACCTTTTCCTTAGTCATAGAGTATTTCTCCAGCTGCCTTCATTTCCATTTATTGTAGCATTAGATGGTAGATTCTGTACTATCTAATCTAAACATTTTTATTTCCTGTTTCTGTACATTCTTTAAGACTGCAGTTGATCCTTGAAAACTCCTGGTCTTATACCTTGTCATGATGCAGGCATCTATGTTCCTCTGTCTATATTCTAGTCTTGTGTCTTACTATTAAAGGAAATGTCATTCATACATTACTTTGGTGTCTCCCCTTAAACCTATATGTTGAAATGTAGTCCCTAACATGATGGCTTTAGCAATTAAGGAATTTGGGGAGTCATTTGGTTACTACTAAGAATTAGTGTCCTTCTTGGGGTTACAGCGAGAAACCCTTCTCCCATCTTGATGTGGGGCTCTAGCAAGAAAGTAGGCGCTACTGGACCATGAATATCTTGATCTTAAACTTCCTTTCCTTGTGGGAAATAAATTTAGAATGTTTTGAAGCCACTAGTTTATCGCATTTTTAAACATAAGCTGAACAAACTAAGCAGTTTTAAAGTCACACACTTTGCCGTCTGAAACATTTAGCATCCAGGTTGTTTTACTGCCTCTCCTCTAGTGTCTATTACAGTTTGCTTGTGTTATCTATCACACATAGCATAGTGCTAGTTTTGTCTTCAATAAATGTTATACGATAAAATAATCAGTATTTGGACTGGAGATATAGCCCAGTGGTAAAGCATCAGCTTACCATGTGTAAAGCCTCGCGTTTGATTTTCTAGCTCTACAAAATTAATGCACCTGTGGTTATCTCCTCTGATATCTTTATCTTGTCTCCCGATCTATATGGCACATTTTCTACAGCAAAGACCAAGTCTCATATTTATTAACTATCATCCATACAATCTAGTAAAGTGACCTAAAGAAAGTAATGTCCTAAAAAGTCAGCAGCTCCCATCTTTTATAAGCATCCACTTCTTTCCTATCCCCATTGACTTCTTACTGATCAGGTGCTTTACTAATGTATTTATCAGACATGCTCAGATTTTTTGTTAGTTCCAGATGATGTGTTTGAGATGTCTGAGAAAAAATTGAAACCTAAAGGTTCATGTAAAAAATTTTCTACTCTTAAAATTATCAAGCTGGCTCAGATAAGTAGGCTTTTGATTAGGAAAAAGTTTCTAATATTTTGAAGCTATCCTAAATAAACAGCTATATGATAGAAAAATTTACCTAATAAAAGCATTGTGATGATGGTTAGCATAGAACTCATGAGAAAGTTCATAAGAGTAGATCTTAGGCATCTGTAATTCCTCAGACAGGTGAATAGATAGACAGACAGACAGACAGACAGACATACACTTACTGGCATAGACATATACATACACATTCACATAGACAAACACATGCACACACACTCACTTACTCACATATATATACACACATGTGCCCCTACATATATACACACACAGATAGATGACCAAAAGTAGTGATCTTCTAAAATAATAGTGTTAATTGTTTGATTCTAGAAACCATTTCTCAATGTGTTTTTGTATGAATGAAAAATGTTGGCGTTCCTACCTTAAATACAATCAACTTATATTTGTCAATTATGTAATGTTGTGAAAGGAAATTTTTCTTAAAAGATGATAATTTCAGTTAAGAATTTTTCATAGAAATCTATACCAAAGGAATAAAATGTGTTAAAGTAACAATATTATTTCAGAGTGGATTTTTAAAAATTATTTTATTTATTTACATTTCAAAAGTTGCCCACCTTCCTGGGCCCCCTCCCGCAAGTTCTTCACCCTCCTCCACTAACTCTGAGAGGGTGCTCCCTCACCTGCCCCCTCCCCCACGACTCACCCCCACCAGCATCCCTCTTCCCTGTGCATCAAGTTTCCACAGGATAAGCTCATCCTCTCCCACTGAGGCCAGACAAGGCATCCTCTGCTTCACATGTTCTCAGGACCATGACCAGCACATGAAACTCCTTGGTTGGTGGCTTCATCTCTGGCAGCTCCCAGGGACCCATGTTAGTTAACACTGTTGTTCTTCCTATAGGGTTGCAATCCCCCTCAGCTCCCTCCTTCAGTCCTTCTAACTCTTCCCTGGGAATCCTCCCACCTCAATCCAATGGTTGACTGAAAATACCCGCATTTGTCTCAGTCAGCTACGGTTAGAAACTCTCAGAGGACAGCCATGCCAGGCTCCTGTCTGCACGCACAATATGGCCTCAGTAATCGTGTTGGAATTTGAGATATGAGATAGATCCCAAGTTGGGCCGGTACTGAATGGCCTTTCCTTCAGTCTCTGCTCTATTTTTGTCCCTGCATTGCATTAGACAGGAAAAATTCTGGGTCAAACTTTTGAAGATGGCCCCCTTCAACTGGGGGCCATGTCTATCTATAGGTCATAACTTTCCACTGTTGGACACTTCAGCTAGTGTCATCCCCACTGAGTCCTGATAATCTCTCATATTTCAGGACTTTGTGACTTTCTAGAGGTAACCCCTGCCCCAGCCCTCACTGCTGCATATTTCAACCTATTCTCCTGCTGGCCAGCTGGCCTTCTCTCCTGTCTCCCCCCATACCTAGCTCTTTCCCTCCCTTTCCCCTCCCCTTCCCATCTCCCACCCAGGTTCCTCCCCTCTCTGCCTCTCATGATTATTTTGTTCCCCCTTCCAAGTGTGTTTGAGATATCTATACTTGGGCCTCCTTTCTTGTTAAGCTTCCCATGGTCTTTAAGTGCATGTATTAACTATGTGTAAGATAATTCTATTAAGGGATCACTGTCACTTTTATCATCTAGTTCTCTTGGCCCTATCCACTTACTGGTAGAAACTGGACAATATGTCGAAGTAAAATAGTTTAAAGCAATTTAAAATAATCTTAACAAGTGTTTAAATATTCTTCTAATAATAAGTACAATGCCATGATGTCAATAGCAACCAAAAATAAATGTAGATTTTGGGTAATTTTTTTCTTAAGGAAACACAGTCCTTGAGTGTAGGGAAATTGCTTAACCCTGGGAGTATAAACTTCAGAGCTCCATGTGAGTTCTGAGATGTTTTATAAATGGGTAATATAAACAGGAAGCCAACAATTTCAGTTTTACGGAAGGACTGAGCAGGACCTCCAAAACATGTTTCCTTTCTAGCTTGTCTATCACTTGGCCCCGTGTTTCCTTTCTACCATAGTGGGCAGATGAGAAATGACTTGTTTAGTAGTTTAGAGTCAATCACTGTGACATTCCTGGGCATTTTCACTGGACTACTTGGACTTCAATAAAATATTTTAGTTTCCAATAGTTAATATTGTGGTTTTTTGACCTGATCAATTGATGTCTGAAATTTAGGGATACATTAACCCCCCAGTGATCATGGTAGGCACTGACTAGACTGTGAGGTTTGTCTAATGTAATCTTAGTAGGCGTGATGTACATTGTGTCTGCAGAAACTTTAAGAGCCATCAAATGCCATTTCTTTCTCTCTTTGGAGTGACAGTACAACCATACAGGAAGCACTCCCCCCCTTTTTTTTCTTGGATCCCAAAATAGAAGGTTAGGTAGAGATGAGGCTACAGCTTACTCATGGAGGACTGGCAGTGCCAACATTGCCACACAACATTGAGATTGTGGAACTGCTTCTCTTGAAAGAAGCTTGCAAGATTTGCAAGTGTGCAATCCTTGCCACACTGCAACAGATTTTAAATAAATATTTTATTTGTGTTGCATAGAAGCAGGTATTCAATTATTACTTTAAATAAAAGCTCAATTAGTTTACCATCACTGGATTTTTAGCCTCTTAACTACAATACTGTCCAAGTAGTCCAGTAGAAGAATATGTGTTTAGTAGAAGAATAGGGATTAAATTTAGTTTAGCACTTAAATGTTAAAGAGAATATTTAATCTGAGATTAAATATTCTTGGTGTCTTTATGGCAAGAATTTGTCATTGTGTCACCCAGTTTTAGGAATGTTGGTCAGATGTTTCTCAAAGTCTTGTCCATGAGCCAAAACCTCATGTGACCTTTTTTTAATAAAGAGAATTCTTTGGCTTCATCTCAAAGGGACTGAAGCAGAAACTCTTGAAATGAGCCCACCAAAGTCTGGCTTTTAAATTTCCCAGTGATTCGGTGCTTGCTAGAATTTGAGAATCATTACTTCTTGATTCAAGAATCTTCTAATTTTCATGAAAGAATTACACTTTAGTAGATAATACAGTAGTTTTATTAATAATACAACTTTTATAATGTAAAAGTAGACGTTAAAATGATAGAGTGTCTCATAATGTTAAAGACTTCCTGCACACCTAATCAGGGTGCATGGTTAAATATTCATTATCATTGAGTCATTGCACCAAGTGAAGCTTGTAGAAGGCTTATCACACATTTAGATGTGTTCAGGAGTCTATCAAATATCTAGGTCTTTATATTGTTGCTTTTCAATGTGTTCATTAACGATTTGACCTATGCTAAGCGTATTGGCACATTTACATATATGATGAAATTTAAGAAAGGCAGAGGACAAATTAAAACTGAAAAGGATGCAGAAGTATATTCCACATTGTTCCAATTGGAATATATGACCTGGAAGCAAACTTTTCAAAGTGACTTTAAGGTTACAGTTCCAGAGTTTATTTGTGTCAACTATGGTGTGTTTATCTACTGAAGCTATTGCCACCAAAGATCTATGGGTAGAAATGTTGCAGATTCTAGAATGAAGGGCAAGTCTTCAGTGTTGTCTTCAAATATGGTGAACTTGGTACATTCCACCTAATAACAATGGCTTTAAAACCCTCTAAGGGTAAATGTATCATGAATATTAGCAGGTCTGATTTTATTACAAGATTTTAAAATATTAATATACAAGTAGAAGGACAGTAATGAGTTGTTGTTCTGTGCCTAGTTAGAGGCTGGGAAAAAGACCACTTAGTTGGCATTATGTGGTAGAAACTAAAGCTTTAAGCAGCTGGATAGTTTGTGGGTCTCATGGTAACTTTTCTTAAGTCAGAGTTTTAAAGATTGTATTACTCTACAACTCCTTGATAACTTTTATTTTAGTTCTAGGTGGCTGGTCTAACTTTTTCAGAGCTTTTCTTTTAACTCTTAATTGAGTTGGCAGCCATCCGCAGTATAGTTCTTTACATGTGTGTGCTCAGTCTTAGTTCATGGATCCGAAGGATAAATTCTTATTGAAAACTCATATACTGTTTATTCTTTGCTGAAGAAAAATTCAGTTTATTTATCTATAGGAAAGCCTAAGATATTATACTTCTGGAAGAATTGGGAGGCTTTAAGGAAGCTCAGTTCACAAAATGAAGACAATATATGATAATCTGTGGTGATAGGTTCATGCAGCTTAAAGGCATAACCAGCTAAGCCTAGGCTTGGAAACTCTAGCTTCTTAAAAAGAATTGTGTAGTCATGCGCACAAAAGTTCTTGTGAAGGCTTTATTAAATTGGTTCAATAAATTATAGCATACATATAATTAGGTAGAAAACATTATTTTAATGCTATTATTTATTCAAAATACAATTCTATTTTTCACAATAAAACACTGGAGACTTGTGTTACTTTACCTATTAGTAGCTGCTTAACTATGTTAAGTATCAATAAATTCAAAAATTATTAGGAAAAAGGATAATAAAATTTACTTTAGTAAGTTAGTATCATCTGTGCATTCTAATCTTAAATAACGAAAAATGAGCAAATTTTGATTAATATAAGAGTATATTCTTCTTCACAGGATTCTCATAATTAAAGGTAAAATCTTGTATTGATTAGGGAAAGTTATCGAGCTACTATAGACGGTCATGGAAAACATTAAAACAAAATGTCAGGATAAATGTTCAATAATCATGTTCAGAAAACACCCAAATTCAACTTGATTAGACCCATTATTCAAAAGGGCTATATGATAGAAGCATTACCATGGTGCTTTATAAGTTTTTCTTTTATAAAATATGATTTGCTCTATTAAGTCACCAAGCTCAGTTTTTACAGCATAAAGAAGGAGACATTAAAGTCCAAAAATTAACCCTATCAAGCTTTTTTTTGTGAAAAACAGTTTTCTCTAATTTATGCACATTGGTACAGGTTCACTGGTTTTGAGGCCTCTTTTCTACTGAACTGTGTATTAAAAACCCACAGTCACCAGTGTTGAAATAATTGGATACCCCAAATCAGAGAAATATAAGCAGAAGAGTGTAAGCAATCAGAATGCAGTCATAGCCCAGTGCTCTAAACAGGAATTAAAACCAATTCAGAAATGTCCTGTGAGTAATTCGCATGGTACAAGTTGAACTGAGTGCAGAAAGAAAGAATTTTTAATATAAAAGAGACTCTTACTATGTGCAGCTTCCAGCATTTATAATCGTATGTAGGTTGTTTATTTTAGTGAAGAAAAGGATGGGAAAATTATCACAGTAAAACTGGCAAACCACAGGAGTGTCAGCTCCACTATTTCAGGTTGGCAGTGGGTAATTCAATATTTGGGGACAAGCAACTTCCAAGATTCATCTCAGGGAGTTCAGAATGGCTTTTGGAACTCACTGAGAAGAGCAGAATCACTTGAACACACACACACACACACACACACACACACACACACACACCACACACACACCACACACACACACACACACACACACACACACACTGTGTGTATGGTGGGGGTGTTGTGGGTGTGTGGGTTGGGAAGCAGGACGACGGCGACATTTACTGAAATAGACAGCACACTGAACAGTGAAAGGCAGCCAGTGACAGAGAACAAACACAGACATTCTTGCATTGAAGAAATTATGCCTTTGGTGGCAGCCAATTTAAACTTAAAAAAAAATAAAAAAGAAGAAAAGAGTCTATGCTTTTCCTCTGTGAAGGTAACAGTGGTTTCCATCTTTTATGAGGTGGTCATAAGGCACTAGCTGTTGAAATGGACCTCTTACACCTCCCATTCCCTTCCTTTTTCCTCGTAATGACAAATTTCACACAACATATCATTAAAAATAGTAATGAGTTCTTTCTGAAATGTGTGTGACTAAAGTTTGCTGAGAAAAGAAGTGTTTTCTCATAAACCAACACTTTCACTGGTATAATTTGCAGGTCTCTGGAACCCCTCTTACAATTTAATGTAAGTGACTGGTAATCATGGGACAGTAAATTCCAACCCATTGAGCGTAACTCGGGCTTTATTTGATTGTGTCGCGTATGTATTTAAAGGGTGAGCATCTTCATCTTTCCACTTGATTTATCTGCTGTGCCCTTTGATTGTGTGCACAAAATGCTCCTTTCCTCTGCATCCTATTTGCTTTGCTGTCTTCTCAGTGTCAATAGAACAGCCAGTAGAGATGGGGTAACCCATCAGTGTTTGACATACAATTATCAGTTTTTAGATGTCAATCCTCAACATTTGGCTTTAATATTCTTTTCTTAATGGTGATCCCTGATGTACACAAGAGTTTATTGCCTACATATTTAAAATTAAGTGAAAAAAGAAAATGCAGTATGGTATGGCAATATTATGAAAAGACATTCCTATACTAAGAATCAATTTGTAAGGATTCTACTAGTAAACACTTACTCTTGTCTATACTATACCCTAATTCTGAGGAATACATTGGATATAGTAGTGAAACTGTGCTTTGGTTATGGAGCTTGCCTCATTTTCAGCACGTCGCAGCTGATTTTATTATATGCTCTTTCCACTTAGGAAAATAATTTTCAGTGCAGTCTTCCAAAAGACTTCATACTTTATTCTTATCCTCTATTTTCCTGATCGAAACTAGACAGGTTTAAAGCAAGAGTTCAAGAAGAAAGACTTCTCAGGTTATTTTCCTGCAGATAAAATGCAGCTTCAAATACAGGAGAAAAGGAGCTGAATTTTAGAATTTAATTTAGGACAGACATTTGAGAGCTTGGTTTTCTCCAACCATTTCACAATGCTTAATTGTTCTTTAGTATTTGGTATCCAGCTACACTCCCATACTTAATGTTCTTCTGAGTAATTTTTTTGCATTTTATTATTTGAAGCCTTTGAGGATCGTAACTGTTTTACTACACTAAGACTTTGAAATATGGAACATGGGACTAGCACAATTTGGTTTGCTGTTAGGGTTCAATTAAAAATGTTCCTTTCTTGCTTTGTTTTCTGCTTTTTATTTTATTTTGAGATTATAATATTATCACAACATTTTCCTCCTCCCTCCTTTCAAACTCTCCCATATACGTCAAATTTATGGCCTCTTTTATCAGTTAAACCTAAGGAAGCTGGCCGTTAATTATCCTCTTCACTTCCCCCACCACCACCCCGCTGTTCCTCACCCTCTCCAAGCTCCTCAACAACCCCCACCATATACCAGGAAGCAGAAATTAGATAAAAAGTCCTTCATATTGGCTGGAGACTTTGACATTCTTCTACTGGATACCACATGTTTAACCTGTTCACACAGTAAAACCTACTTCCTCAGACATTGTAGACTCCTTCCGAGGACATAGAAAGGCAAAGACAAGGAATGCCGAGCGTCTTTCTTTGCAACCAGCCCACAAAAGAAACAATACTTGGTAGATAGTATTTCCACCCCCAGATGAGCACAATATGTTCTAATAGGAAAAACGATAGTTTATTGACCAACAAATAAAGCAAAAAATTAGAGACTTAGAAGCATGCGATTATTGGTTTTGCAATAATATACAATACATTCCAAAAATACAGAGGGGCTTTGAAAGTCTTTATTACAGTAGAATGACAAATGCTTGAGATGTGTTAATCTGACTAAATGCTGTACAATATATGAATAAATTAAAACATCATGTGTTACTCCACAAATAGATGTACTTACCGTTTCTGTCTGTGTACATCATTTAAAATTAAATTAATTTAAAATTAAGATAGAGAATTCCACCCAGGGAAGCAGGTAGGCTAATTGTAGACTTTCACCTCTCCAAATCAAATCCATCAGACTCACCCCCAACTCTGTAGCAGAACACCTGCAGCAGCAGCCCCCAACCTTATCTCTAGTGGAACACACAGATCTTCCCCTATCTTCTCCCACTCTTTGCTTTATTTCAGCCCCCAACTCCAGCAGGAACAACTTTGAAACCCTGTCAGGGAATCAGGTAGGCCAAATGAAGATCTTTTCATCTCCCTCACCTCTTTCTTTACTCCTTGAAGTCCGATCCCCCAGTTTTATGCCCACCCCTGCAGCAGCACTCCCAACTCATCTCTAAAGGATCCCATAGATTCTCTCCTAACTTCTCTTCCTCCATTCATTGCTTTGTCTTACCCTCCAACTCCAGAAGGCACTTCCTATGAACCAACGAGTTACTCTTGACCTGGGAAGCAAGCAAGCTAACTACAGGTCTTAAACCTCTTCCTCCATTCCTCCAGGTTCAATCTCTCCGTCTCATTTCCAGCTCTTTAGCAAACCTTCTACTATGGCCTCGTCTCACTTTCTGCCCCATACTCAGGGCCTAACAAAGCTCATCCTGGTGGACAAGCCTGTTTCCACACCTAGAGGACCACAGAAGACATTCCTACAGGCAATACACAGCAAACACATTCTCCTAAATGCCAAAGAGAAAAGAGAAACCAAGGAACAAAATACCCACTAAATGAAGAGTAGACCAGATATCAGCACCTAGAATTAAAATCTTCCCAATCCTAGATGCCTAGACACCAGTGTAAAAACACAATAAAAGCCCAGAAAATATGACTCTACTAGAACCCAAAAACCCTACCACAGCAGACCCTGAATATATGAACATAGATGAAGCACAAGAAAAAGACCTTAGAAACTGTATGAAAATGGTAAGGTCCTTAAAGATAAGATTAATACAGAAAAAGAAAGAAATATAGGAAAACACAAACAACATGTAAGGAAATTGATAAAATATGAAAGTTGAAATATAGTCAATAAAGAAAAACTCAAATTGAAAGTAATCTATCTAGAAATGAAAAATTCAGGAGTCAAACAGGAACCAAAGAGGCAAGCTTGAAAAACAGAATGCTAAAGATAGAAAAGAGAATCCTTGGCATTGTGAATGCCATCAGTCAAAGAAACTGTCAAATCTAAAAAATTCCTGGTATGAAATATCTAGGAATTCTGAAAACATAACAACAGACAACAAGGAAATCAAGAGAATCATAAGGACATAGTTTTAAAAATTATATTTTGCTAAATTAGAAAATCTGAAAAGAAACGCCTAATTTTCTTGAGACATACTATTTACCAGTGTTAAATCAGGATCAGATATGCAATTTAAATAGACTTATAAGTCCTAGTGAAATAGAAGCAATCATTAAACATCTCCCAATAAAATAAAGCCCAAGGTCAAATGGTTTTAGAACAGAATTTTAATAAATTTTCAAAGAAGTGTTATTGTCATATTCCTCAAATTATTGTGCAATATAGAAACAGGAGGAACATTGCAAAATTCATTTTAAAAGATGACAATTACTCTGATAGCTGGTCCACATAAAGATCCAACTGTATATGCTTAGATTTTCCAAAACCTACTTTATTTAAGGCTTTTCAACATTTCAACCTCCCTTCTAGCGCATTAACCAGAGGTATGGGAAAAAGAAGTTTACCAGGGAAGAGGTTTTTGTAGACCTGTTTAGAAGTAGTTCTTTGGGGGCAATTCCACTCTTTGTTGCCAGATGCCAGCAGGTTCCTCAGAAAATTGGACACTTCACTACCTGAGGACCCAGCTGTACCTCTCCTGGGTATATACCCAAAAGATGCTCCAACATACAACAAAGTCACATGTTTCACTATGTTCATAGCAACCTTATTTGTAATAGCCAGAAGCTGGAAAAAACCCAGATGCCCTTCAACAGAGGAATGGATTCAGAAAATGTGGTACATCTACACATTGGAGTACTACTCAGCTATCAAAAACAATGACTTCATGAAATTCATAGGCAAATGGATTAAACTAGAAATTATCCTGAGTGAGGTAACCCAATCACAAAACACACACACACACACACACACACACACACACACACACACACACACACACACGGTATGCACTCACTGATAAGTGGATATTAGCCCAAAAGCTGGAATCACCCAAAATACAATCCACAGACCACATGAAGCTCAAGAAGCAAGATGACCAAAATGCAGATGCTTCCACTCCTTCTTAAAAGGGGGAAGCAAAAATATCCATAGGAGGGGATATGGAGGCAAAGTTTGGAGCAGAGACTGAAGGAATGGCCATTCAGACCCTGCCCCACATGTGTCCCATATATATACAGCCACCAAAACTAGATAAGACTGATGAAGCTAAGAAGTGTATGCTGACAGGAACTGGATATAGATATCTCCTAAGAGACATAGCCAGGGAATGTCAAATACAGCGGTGAACGCTAGCAGCAAACCACTGAACTGAGAACGGGTCCACTGTTGGAGGAATTAGAGAAAGGACTGAAAGAACTCGAAACCCCATAAGAACAACAATGCCAACCAACCAGAGCTTCCAGGGACTAAACTACTACCCAAACACTATATGTAGACTGACCCATGGCTCCAATTGCATATGCAGCAGAGGATGGCCTCGTTGGGTACCAATGGAAGGAGAAGCCCTTGGTCTTGCCAAGGTTTGACCCCCAGTGTAGGGGAATATCAGGCGGGCAGGGAAGGAGGTGGATGGGGAGGGGAACACCCTTATAGAAGAAGGGGAAGAGGATGGAATAGGGGGCTTAGTGTGGGAAACCAGGAAAAGGAACAACATTTGAAATGTAAATTTTTAAAAAATCCAAAAAAAAAAGATAAACAGTAAATAAATGGGACTTTATAAAACTATGAGGCTTGGGGGTTGGGGATTTGGCTCAGTGGTAGAGCGCTTGCCTAGCAAGTGCAAGGCCCTGGGTTCGGTCCCCAGCTCTGAAAAAAACAAAACAAAACAAACAAACAAAAAACAAACTATGAGGCTTCTGAATGGCCAAGGGTAATGTCATTCAGACAAACTGGCAGACTACAGAATGAGAAAAAGGTTTTGCCAGCTATACATCTGATAAAGTTTTAATATTCAAAGTACATAAGGAGCTCAAGAAATTAGATATCAAGAAAATAAGTAACCTAGTTTTAAAATGGATTACAGATCTAGAGAGAGAGAATTCTTCAATAGAGGTTAAGATCAATTACACAAATGACAGCTCATGTGGGCAAGGATGTAGAATGACCATTCCTTCATTGCATAGTGCAAACCTGTACAGTAGCAATTTTCAACCTTCCTCGTGCTGCAACCCTTTAATACAGTTCCTTATGTAGTGATGACTCCAAGCATAAAATTATTTTCTTTGCTACTTCATAACTGTAATTTTGTAGGTGTTATGAATTATAAATATCTGTTTTCTGATGGTCTTATGTGACCTCTGCAAAAGGTTCATTTGAACCCTTCCCCCTATGTGGTTGAGACCCTCAGGTTGAGAAGCACTGTTCTATAGCCACTATGCAAATCGGTTTGGTGGTCTCTCAGGAAGATAGGAATTGATCTACTACAATATCTGACTATAACACTCTTGGCCACATTCCCATAGGATATTTCATTCTACTGCAGAGAAACTTGCTCAACCATAGTTATACTGCTGCTATCTTTTTTTTTTATTATTAACTTGAGTATTTCTTATATACATTTCGAGTGTTATTCCCTTTCCCGGTTTCCGGGCAAACACCCCCCTCCCCCCTCCCATTCCTTATGGGTGTTCCTCTCCCCACCCTCCCCCATTGCCGCCCTCCCCCCAACAGTCTAGTTCACTGGGGGTTCAGTCTTAGCAGGACCCAGGGCTTCCCCTTCCACTGGTGCTCTTACTAGGATATTCATTGCTACCTATGAGGTCAGAGTCCAGGGTCAGTCCATGTATAGTCTTTAGGTAGTGGCTTAGTCCCTGGAAGCTCTGGTTGCTTGGCATTGTTGTACATATGGGGTCTCGAGCCCCTTCAAGCTCTTCCAGTTCTTTCTCTGATTCCTTCAACAGGGGTCCTATTCTCAGTTCAGTGGTTTGCTGCTGGCATTCACCTCTGTATTTGCTGTATTCTGGCTGTGTCTCTCAGGAGCGATCTACATCCGGCTCCTGTCTGCCTGCACTTCTTTGCTTCATCCATCTTGTCTAATTGGGTGGCTGTATATGTATGGGCCACATGTGGAGCAGGCTCTGAATGGGTATTCCTTCAGTCTCTGTTTTAATCTTTGCCTCTCTCTTCCCTGCCAAGGGTATTCTTATTCCCCTTTTAAAGAAGGAGTGAAGCATTCACATTTTGACCATCCATCTTGAGTTTCATTTGCTCTAGGCATCTAGGGTAATTCAAGCATTTGGGCTAATAGCCACTTATCAATGAGTGCATACCATGTGTGTTTTTCTGTGATTGGGTTACCTCACTCAGGATGATATTTTCCAGTTCCAACCATTTGCCTACGAATTTCAAAAAGTCATTGTTTTTGATAGCTGAGTAATATTCCATTGTGTAGATGTACCACATTTTCTGTATCCATTCCTCTGTAGAAGGCCATTTGGGTTCGTTCCAGCTTCCAGCTATTATAAATAAAGCTGCTATGAACATAGTGGAGCATATGTCTTTTTTACATGATGGGGCATCTTTTGGGTATATGCCCAAGAGAGGTATAGCTGGATCCTCAGGCAGTTCAAAGTCCAATTTTCTGAGGAACCTCCAGACTGATTTCCAGAATGGTTGTACCAGTCTGCAACCCCACCAACAATGGAGGAGTGTTCCTCTTTCTCTGCATCCTCGCCAGCATTTGCTGTCACCTGAGTTTTTGATCTTAGCCATTCTCACTGGTGTGAGGTGAAATCTCAGGGTTGTTTTGATTTGCATTTCCCTTATGACTAAAGATGTTGAACATTTCTTTAGGTGTTTCTCAGCCATTCGGCATTCCTCAGCTGTGAATTCTTTGTTTAGCTCTGAACCCCATTTTTTAATAGGGTTATTTGTCTCCCTGCGGTCTAACTTCTTGAGTTCTTTGTATATTTTGGATATAAGGCCTCTATCTGTTGTAGGATTGGTGAAGATCTTTTCCCAATTTGTTGGTTGCCGTTTTGTCCTAGCCACAGTGTCCTTTGCCTTACAGAAGCTTTGCAGTTTTATGAGATCCCATTTGTCGATTCTTGATCTTAGAGCATAAGCCATTGGTGTTTTGTTCAGGAAATTTTTTCCAGTGCCCATGTGTTCCAGATGCTTCCCTAGTTTTTCTTCTATTAGTTTGAGTGTGTCTGGTTTGATGTGGAGGTCCTTGATCCACTTGGACTTAAGCTTTGTACAGGGTGATAAGCATGGATCGATCTGCATTCTTCTACATGTTGCCCTCCAGTTGAACCAGCACCATTTGCTGAAAATGCTATCTTTTTTCCATTGGATGGTTTTGGCTCCTTTGTCAAAAATCAAGTGACCATAGGTGTGTGGGTTCATTTCTGGGTCTTCAATTCTATTCCATTGGTCTATCTGTCTGTCTCTGTACCAATACCATACTGCTGCTAGCCAGAAATTGGAAACAGCGTAGAACGTTGTTCAACAGAACAATGAATAAAGAAAATCTGATACATTACTCAATTGTGTATTACTCAGATGTTAAAAAAAGTCATGAAATTTGCAGGTAATTGGAGAGAATTAGAAAAGAAATCCTCCTGAGCGAGGTACTCTAGACTCAGAAAGACAAATACAGTGTGCATTTGCTTATGTGTGGACAGTAGCTCTAAGTTAGTGATGCCCAAGCCACAGTTCATAAAGGTACAGATGGAAGCTATAGAGTAAGGGACAGGGGCAGGGGGCAACTCATAGATTTCATTAGGAAAGAAAAACAGAATAAGTAGGTAGGGAGGAAGGGGAATCTGGTATGGGAAGACCAAATGGGGAGGAAGATGGCAGAGGGGGGTTGTGGAGAGAATTTTGGGAATGACAGCTAAAATTAAGGCCCATTTGCAGGGTTGTGTGAACGTAAAATATAGAGATATATAAAGAGGAGCTAAATGAAATTGCCAAATAATGAAGGAGACAGAATCACACACCATAGGAACCCTCAAACCACAAAGGCCATTGCCAACACTCTAAGATTCCTTCAGCAAACTCTTAACAAGGCCTCATTGCTGAAAACATCTACACAACGCCCTGATCCCACAGCCTGCAGCACCATGCACAGGTCCTACAGTAGGCTACAGCAGCTTCTCTTATGTACATTATGGTTTCAGTTAAGTGTTTTTACTGGGATTCCTAAGTGTTCAAGTGGATTTCTGACTCTGTGCTTTCTCTTGGGCTCTTTGCCTTCTCTTGATTTTTATTGTCGAACTTTCATGTGAAATTTTTTTTATCTTATATTTTATTTTGTGATTGAAAGAGAGAAAGGAAGGAAGGAAGGAAGAAAGAAAGGAAGGAAGGAAGGAAGAAAGAAAAAAAGAAAGGAAGGAAGAAAGAGAGAGAGAGAAAACCTAGCCACTGAGGTAAAGGTTAACAACAGAACTACTATTTATACTGTTGAGAGAGGGGAAGTCAGTTTTCTCCAAAGATCCATTGACTTCTGCAGAGCAGGCTTCATGTTCAATGGTAGTTGACCAAACACATAATGGTCTCCACATTTGTGTATGTGCATGTGTGCGTGCATGTGATATGTGTGTGTATCTGTGTGTATCTGTGCACACACTATTATTTGTCAGAGTTTGGTGTATTTTTGTTTGGGGTTTTTGGTGATATTTATTATTTATTTATTTTTGTGAGGGAAGAGTATTGTATTGGGTATTTGTGTTTTCAGAAAGAAGTTAAGTTGGGTCATTGGTGGGGAGAGAATTTGGAAGGGATTGAGGAAGGGGAAGAATATGATCAAAATGTACTTAAAGTTAAAATGTTTTAAATAACAAAAAGTATAATAAGAAATAAGGATGGAGAACTACAAAATGCAGCTAGGAGAGAATGTTGGTGAGTGAATGAACCATCCTTTAGGAACTTAGTGCCTCTGACTTTTTTTTTTTTTCAAAATTTGAAGTTCTACTCAAGGACTGCATATCAATGAGGGTAAATATTTTAAACAAAATTTCATATCCTTGGGACAAAATTTCCTATCCTTGCCAATATCAATATGGTATCAGAATACTAAAATAACTGGAAATTTAATTCCTAGGGTTTGGTTTATTTTTTAGTAATGTAGTAAGACATATTAATAATGTGTAAATGTTAGTGAAATGTGAGATTACTACTTGTTATGTCTTGGACATTTTGGGACCACTAATTCTTTTTTTTTTTTTTTTTTTTTTATTAACTTGAGTATTTCTTATATACATTTCGAGTGTTATTCCCTTTCCCGGTTTCCGGGCAAACATCCCCCTCCCCCCTCCCCTTCCTTATGGGTGTTCCCCTCCCAACCCTCCCCCCATTGCCGCCCTCCCCCCATAGACTAGTTCACTGTGGGTTCAGTCTTAGCAGGACCCAGGGCTTCCCCTTCCACTGGTGCTCTTACTAGGATATTCATTGCTACCTATGGGGTCAGAGTCCAGGGTCAGTCCATGTATAGTCTTTAGGTAGTGGCTTAGTCCCTGGAAGCTCTGGTTGCTTGGCATTGTTGTACTTTTGGGGTCTCGAGCCCCTTCAAGCTCTTCCAGTTCTTTCTCTGATTCCTTCAATAGGGGACCTATTCTCAGTTCAGTGGTTTGCTGCTGGCATTCGCCTCTATATTTGCTGTATTCTGGCTGTGGGACCACTAATTCTTAAGTTATCTAGTGGTTGGGTGACTATTAGGCAAAGCCAAGAGTTGTTTGATCATGTAAATGTAGAATGATTGCACAACAAAGAAAGGATTACAAAGCTTGAAAAGTAGAATCTGGGCTTTATTTTCTCTCTCCTTAGGGCCTAAAAAGCATTTAGTTTCGATTAATTCACTTAATCAATAAAGTGACCTAAATTATTGTTAATCTGTGAGTCTTCCTGAGTCTTTTATTATTTTATTCTTCTGTTCATGTGGGTTCAATTTGTCCTTTCTCCGGTTTCTAGCAGTCACAGATTACTGACTTTAGATTCATCTTCAATAATTGTGCACATATTCCATGCCCTAAATTTTCCAACTGACACCATTTTCATTCTAGTTCAAACATTTTGGCAATTTCTATTTTCATTTTTGTTGAGTTGAAAATATTTCAATTTCTCTTGAGAGTTCTTTGACTCACACACTGTTTAGAAGTGTTTGCTTTATATGTTCAAATATTTTACAATTTTCCTAATTCCTTTTCTGTTACTAATTTTCAGATGGAATGTTTCTGTGATTTTTAATATATATATATAAAACCTAGAATATGGTCTATCACATACTGTGATGATGCTCTTGGAGATCTTAGATAGCCCTATCTTGCTCTTAAGCAAAAAAAGAAATGATGTAGTTTTTAGTTGCTAACTGTGAAATTTTCTGTAAGTGTTGATTTAACAAATGTTTAAAAAGAGTTTCAGGGTCTTAGTTTTGATTCATCTCAGTCTCAACTAAGTATTAAAACTTATCAGAAAACTTCTCTGCATTAAAATGTTTGGTTGGGGGGAGGGCGGCAATGGGGGGAGGATGGGGAGGGGAACACTAATCAGGATGGGGAGGGGGAGGGATTAGGGGGATGTTGGCCTGGAAACCGGGAAAGGGAATAGCACTCGAAATGTAAATAAGAAATACTCAAGTTAAAAAAAAATAAATAAATAATAAAAAAAATGTTTGGTAAATTACACCAAAAAACATGATTTTGATTCATGTTTTCTTCTTAATGTTAGGTATTAACGTACTTAGAATTCTCTATGTATTTAGCAATAGGATTTAGATGTTTTGCTTTTCCCCCTTATTACTTAATGCATAGCTTGGAGGTCATCCAATACTAGTCTCATAACTACTTTAAACGTTCTTTCCTTGAAAATGATTTTTAAAAGACATGTGAAACAGGAATTATCTTTTCCTTGAATGTTTCATAGAAATTATATACACAGTTTGCTTGGCTTATCATTTTTCCTTTTCTTTCTTTTCTTCATAAAGTGTTGGCAGAGTTCTTGAGTGATATGTAACACCTTACTGATTAACCGGATACCCACTAGTTATTCTTTCTCCTGCTCATTTTGGCATTTTACACTACTGAAACTACATTTACTCTCTCATGTTTACTGACTATCATGAAGCCCCATGTTTGCTCTTTTTCAAAGTTAATCCTGCGTATAAACCTGTTTTATTTAGTCCTGGGCCATCTCTCTTATGGTTATGACACTAAGAGCCTTTGTGATGAAGTACTTTTTAGCTTCTCAAGCTCCTACAGTTGGGTGGTCTATGATCCAAGTGGAGTAGCTTGGTAGACCGTCTTTTCCCAAGACCTGCAGGAGCACTTCGCTTCTCACAGGTTCTTCACGCAGCAAGACCAATTTCATAAGGGTCCCTTGAACGTGATGATTTACAACTTTCTCAGCCTGTTAAAAATACACAAAGAAATGTCAGCCAAGCTTGCTGAAACACAGTTAGAGCTACTCCAGGGGAAAATAACAAGGGTGTTGCTCCAGCTGCACTTAGGCAAGCAGTTGTTGCAACCTTGGAATTTTAAACAATGATTTTATCGTATTCTCAAGAGAACCTAAGTTTCTCCAGAGTCTGTTGGGAAAATTCAGTGACCTGGTGATGCAGCAGGCAGAGGAGGAAACATCCGGATGTTTCTTCTAAGGATTTCCTTTAATAGAAGAAACCGTGGAGTTTGGCAGCTGTCTGGTCTGTATCCTCAGCCTCCGTCCTCATGTCCAATCTCTATGACGATGTCAAATTTCTCTTCCTGCCGATAAAAACCAGATCATAACAATTCTTCATACCGTTTACTCTCAGTAGCTGTTTACAGCAGGACTCACAGAGCAGAACTCAAGATAGCCCACCAAGAGGTTCTTATAATAATGCCATCTGCTAGGGTAGTGGCTTCCCCAGCTTCGCCCTAAACCAGTTTAGACTTTGGCTTCCTAGAAAAGATCCTTAATTGATTAATAATTTTTCTGGGAGTTTTCCATAATTTGTGAATCAGTTAAAGTCCATGCTTACATTGGAAGAGATCTTTCATAAACTATCCACATTGCTTTACTCCCATCCCACTTTAGTTTATCTATTAAAGACTGTCACAGGCAAATATGCAGTGCAGCAGTTACAAAGAGAAACACAAGCTCACTTCAGAGAAGAACTTTTTCTCACATTCCTGTCACCAAGAGTATAATCTCTTATGTAGGTTGCGTTAGATGGTTCTCATCTGAGGTAAGGAATTGTTTTCTTACGTTGAAGGATATAACTTTGAAAATGCATAAAATTCTACCTTCATTCAGCTGCTTCAATTCTCATTCTCACACATTCCTTTAACTTCCCCAGGAACAGATGTTTACAGCATAGCATAATTATTTTAAGTAGAACACACTTCAACATTTTTCTGGAATAACAAAAATTTGCTCGTGAAGAGAACTCTTCCACTCAGAAGTTGGAAAAGACTTTCACTCACCCGGTTACTATGCATTATTATGATTTCAAAAACAATCAAAAGTAATGATCTAGACATTGCCTATCTTCATAAAAGAGTATGTTTGAATTTGGACACATAAACTAAGCATGGATGATACATGAGTAATGGAAAACTGTCAGAATAATTAGTCAAGAATCATTTGTCTGGTAGAGTCAAGACTACGCAGTTCACACCAACTCATGTTTAGATCAACAACCAAGGATTCGCATATCCATGTAGTGAAGATATTTATTTTCTTAGGAAATTCTCAATTCTTTACTAATTTCAATGTGTGTGTTTTCCTTAATATTGTATCAGAATGCATTGTCATCACAATTAACCAACATGTTTGTTCAGCCATTGTAGGAAAAGCTTTGATCTGAATGCACTAAGATAAGCTTCCTGTCGTATTAACCTTTTCTCCTTATGGAAAAAATATCCAAAGTTGTTTTGGAGAACAACACAACTGTTTTCCTCCCTTTGACTTAATGACTCATAATGCTGAAATAAGCTGGCACTTAAACGGTTGGTAAAGGTTTGCAGCCTTAAAGAGTTGCCACTTGGCCATAGCCTAAGTCACACCAGAATGTAAGGCCCTTATAAACTATGCATTTATTCTCTTTAATTACAGTTTTAGGACTCCCTACTTAGAGGTAGTATTTAAGATCATAGCATTTTATTGTTTTTTTCTAATTCCTGCTATATTATCCCTCCAAATAAGAAGAAATATCTATTAATGTTTAATTTCCCCAATTCTTAATACATTTGCTCTTGCCAGGTTAACAACAGGGCTACATTTTTGAAAATGATGGGCTGGACATTTACATTAGCTTCCATTTCTTGTCCAAATGTGAGTAAATCAACAATAATTATTTCATCTAGTGTAACAAGGACAACAGAAGCAAAGTCCAATTGTAATAAATTTTTGAAAAGTGGAAACACAGGGACTAGAAAGCTAAATTCTGAATCAATAGAAGAGCTCTCAGCAGATCAAAGTGAACGTCACATTAAGTACTTCAGAATAGGTGGGCGGGGACCACGAGATTGAAAGTTAATGTAAGTCTTGTGAAAAAGGAGTCAGATCCTCTGACTCTCTGTATCTCTCTGTCTTCCTCTGCTGCTAGACATCACCTCAGCAGTTTTAACCTCTGCAGCATATAAATACCCTGACATTACACTGAAGAACCACAGGGCTTTGCCCTTCAGGTACAAGGTTAGACATAGCTTTTTGAGCATTCTTCATAGGCCAGCTAGTCAGAGGAAGGAGGAATAAATCTTGACTGGCAGCAGAGGTTCCATTTTAGAGACTGCTCCACAGGAAAGTGCTCGGACAACAACCACCTGCTTCCACACAGAGGCCCCAACAGCTGATCACTCTTACGTCCAACATACAGGAGGCAAGCATCCTTTAACATTCACACGAGAGGGCAGAAATTGCAGAAACTAAAATGGGAATGATTTTTAAAGAATCAGTAACTCAATAAAAGGTTGGGAGATTAAGTCAGTGAGTAGGAATCAAAGAAGATAAGGAGGTTTTCATGGAATGCCTTAAAATGAATGACTTGAGCGAGGCAGAACCAAAGGGCACTGCAAGTATTCAGGAAACACAGAAACAACTCCTGGGTACCTCATAATTCTACAGGAAAATAAATTTCTTTCTGAACTCCCATATACGCCATTAATGCATGTTGAATTCTAGTCGCCTTCGGAAATGTGAGCTCTCTCTGGAAGCTATGCTCCACAACACTGAAGAATTAAATGAGAAAGAGGGAGGAAAGAAAAGAGAGAGGAAGGGAAGAAAGAGAAGAGGGGCAAGAGCAAGAGCAAAAGTGAGAGCAAGAATACAACAGAGACCCAAACATAAATGCAGATCTCAGGATTATGAGGTCTAGGAGTCTCTGAGATTAAGTTATTACAAGATTCAAGTGACCCCCTCCAAGAAGGATACCAGTTCAGTTAACTAAGAACAGATTGGACAATATAAAACACTGAGTTCAGAGAGTTCCTGCGGAACTATACTTGTGCCAGAGTTGCTATGATCAGAGCCTTGCCCTTAATATCCTTATCAAGCTAGGTTCAAACACTTGTTTGGAATAAATTAACTGAAGAGTCAAGTATTAGTGAAAAGCAAAGAAAGATTCAATCAGGGAGGTCACATTAGGAAGGACAAATAAAAATGTACCGTGACATCCTCGCTCAGTCACATGTTCTGGTCTTGATATGAGTTTAGGTTTCCATAAAGGGTTAGAGGTGTGCATAATCAAGCCCTCCCAGTCATTGCTGACACATCTTGGTCTCAGCTGCAGTCTCCCCATCAAAGTGCTCTGAGATGTTAATCTCAACGCTCTGATATCTCTTCCTGGGAGACCAATTCCTCTTTAGCTTCTAGTAGACTTTATTCTTTTCTTTTTCCAGAATGAGATTCCTGATGGAATTCTCAGCGTCTGTAGCAAAAAAAAAAAAGAAAGAAAAAAAGAAAAAAAAGGAGAAATATGAGTATCTTTCCTTAGAATATTTTCATTGGTTACACCTTTGTAGTTTTTGTCATTCTAATATTACTCTAAAATGAATATATTTATGAAAGGGTGTGTCTGGGGTATAAATGACACCTTTGAAACTACATCTGGAAATGTTCTTATCCATCCATATGTTAAAGAAAAATTTTCTTCATAGAAAATTAACTTTCATTTTCTAGAGGAACACACAGTACTGCTCCCCTTTTTATAAAAGCAAGATGTATTGATAGTTAAAGAAATCCTAATACATAGTACTTACTCAGTCTGGCACTATAAGGTGCAGGACACAGTTGTATTTATGTTTCCCGAAGATTTTAAAATATGAATATTATTGAAACTAGTTAAAGGGAACATAATGAGAGAGTTACGGATGTCACTCTGCTCACTGATGACTAACATTAAATTATATTCACGTTGGTGAAAGTGCAAAGCCATGACATTTCTTTCTTATACATAGCAAAACATACAGGTAAATTTTTTCATTTAATTGTTTTACCTATGTTGCACCTAGAAAAGCAGTAAAATTGCGGTAAAATTAAAAAAAATATTTTGCTTTTTTTTTTTAATCCCGCACTAGCACTGGCACTAGTAGGGCCACATGGCATCTGTGGGATATTTTCATCTCAATCAATAAAGCATGTCACCTGCTAGGCTCCATCCCATATCACACTGCTGATGACTACTCTCTGAGCCCGGCAACAATCTCTCTACCCGTCTAGTTCCCAAGGCAGGTTGCCACCATGCCAGACATACACATCCCAATTCCAGGGTGGGCCCAGTGTGTCCCGCCACCACACATTCTCATGAACTCAATTAAATCGCCACATGAAAGAACACACAACACAATAACCTCTGATCCAGTTGATGAGATATAATTGTCCACCTAGATAAGATATAGTTTGCTCATCTAGACACAAAATCCTATACACATCCATCCTTTAAGAATAGTCATAACAACCTGTAAATGAGCAGAGAGAAATCTTAGCAAGTGCCTTCATGTTCTCTCTGCTGTTCTCCTCTCCTCTTGCTCCAGTCTCCTCCTCCTCCTCCTCTTCCTCCTCTTCCTCCTCTTCCTCCTCTTCCTCCTCTTCCTCCTCCTCTTCCTCCTCTTCCTCCTCTTCCTCCTCTTCCTCCTCTTCCTCCTCCTCTTCCTCCTCTTCCTCCTCCTCCTCCTCCTCCTCCTCTTCCTCCTCTTCCTCCTCCTCCTCCTCTTCCTCCTCTTCCTCCTCTTCCTCCTCCTCTTCCTCCTCCTCTTCCTCCTCTTCCTCCTCTTCCTCCTCCTCCTCCTCTTCCTCCTCCTCCTCCTCCTCCTCTTCCTCCTCTTCCTCCTCCTCCTCCTCTTCCTCCTCTTCCTCCTCCTCCTCCTCCTCTTCTTCCTCCTCCTCTAAAGCTTTTCTTCCACCCATTCTTCCTTCTCGTCCAATGGCAGTCCTCATTCTATCCTGTACCTGCCTTCACCTGCATAATGACATCAACCTACAACTTGTGTATATGAACTGCACTTAAGAACAATTTGTTGGTTGGCATAGCTTACTGTGTTTTTGCCACTTTTCTCCCAGAAAGCAATATCCTTGTTGAAGTAATCCCTCTCCATCAGTAAGTCCCTCTCACTCTAGTAACAATGTGCTCATTTCTTTGATTCAGTTATGTTCCAGTAACTGAACCCCAGGATTTTTTTTCATTATCTCAAACACGACTGTTCTCCTTCAGTTTGCACCACACTGTGTCTCCCTTACCATCCTGCTGGTTCCTATCCTCTTCACATGATTTCACAAAGACTAAATTATCATGAGTGCATAGAGGCCTGCTGGCAGACTTTGGAAATGAATGTTAAATCAAGGTCAAATGTCACCCTGGGTTTCCAAAGGAGTCAGGGCTTTAATATTTTTACATATTCTTGCTTCCAGATAGATGCTATATAACATGAATTTGTTATATTGTCTTTGAATATTCAACTTTTCTATAAAGAACTATGTTTTAGTTTGAAGAAATACAAAAGTATCAAGTGTAGCTAATTTATACTGAAGCATAGTATAAAAAGGATGGCTTATAAAGAGTAGAAAATATTTTTTCATAGTCCTCGAGGTTGGGAAATCCGAGATCAAAGCCCTGGCAGATTTGATGCCTTAGGGGGTAACCATTTATGATTAAGGTATCACACCTTCTTACAGTGTTCTCACACAGTGGAAATGTTTAGGCAGTCCTCTGAAGCTACTCTTAAAAGGACAGAGTCCCTTTGACCTGATCACTTTCTAATGATTGTATCTTATAATATCATCATTATGTTGGTGACTAGGTTTTAGCACAATACTATAGAAGAACATTCAGACCATTTGAGGCACAAAAACAAAGCACACAGCATGTGTTAAGTATGGGTAGTGAATCAAACAAGTAGTTTGTGAGACATAGGGAGAAAGTAGTAAGTTAGTGACCTATAACACATATTAACAATGGGTCATTAACTCAACATACAGTGCAACAAATAAGATTGCTATTTAAGACCAGGAGGTGTAGATAGGTCCCAACCCTGTTGTCTCCAGAAGTATGTGAATCCCTTTGAAGATTTTCAGTATTTTATTTGAATACTTCATTTGTTCCCCTTCCCAAACTAAAATTGAATGCCTCTGTCTCCTTTGAACGCTCCCAGGAAGTGAGCATCTTAACACAAACTGCCTTTGTTTCCAGGAGCATTGGGCATCCCTAGGCGACAGGCATACATTGGAATAGTTAATGCTGTAACCTGGGCATCACAGCTAGAAGTTTATTGCTTCTCTTTTATTATTGCTTTTACAAAAGTGTTCAACTGTGAAATAACTGTTATTAAAATTTAGTCGTTTTTATGAATTTAACGTCTTCTGGTTTTATTGATGCCCAAATACACATGCACACACACACACTCATGCACACACACACACACACACACACACACACACACACACACACACACCACAATCATATATAGGTGCTTTTACCTAAGACAAAGACAAACTAAGATTGATTCACATATGTGTAATAATGCATGGTATTCTTATATCTGATATAATAATGTATGGTGTGGGTGACAGAAAGTATTGTAGTTTAAAACATTGCTGAATCTAGTACCAGGCTTCAGAACAGAATTTATAATTTACTAGCTCCATTGGAAAGTTTATTTTATATCTGCCTTCCTCCAGTCCTCATCTATAAATGTTGAGGAAATAAAATGGAAACGGTTTCTGACATAGGCTTCTTGTATAGAATAAATGAGCTAAAGCAAGCAGAAAGTGCTTATGGCAGTGCTTGATGTGTAGAAAGCTGTCAATACACGTTAGCTCCTATTATGATCCTACAATCCATTTTTAACAGATTTCTTCTGTACACTCTGTGCAAATAATCTTCCAGCTAGGGCTGCATGCTTTTTGAAGCCAGACTCCAGCCTCACATCCTCCCTAGATAAGCAAATACATACACACTCATTATCAGGGCCAGGAAAAGCTGAGAACAATGTCGCTGATCATTAACTCTAATAATACTCCCTTTATGTTTGTTTGGTCCTATTGAGTTTATGAACCATTTTCACAGTAATTGCATCATTTGATTTTCATACACCTCTGCGAGAGAGGCAGCT